>NC_054372.1:123200237-123541737 GCF_017654675.1 Xenopus laevis | reverse complement strand
CAGCGCCGTTTCGCGAATTTTTTGCCGTTTCGCGAATTTCGCGCTAAATTCGTGAATTTTTCGGCACACAGGTCAGTTTTATCACGTGGGGCTTGGAACACGTTAGAATGATATTAAGGGTATACGATGTAAACATGCCCACTGCTCACGTCATGGATAGTTTGGCGCTTTTTTTTTAGGGTTTAAATTGTCTTGAATTTGTACAGCCTTTACTTCCTGAAGACGTCTCACGATGTAGAGCCGAAACATTGACTGCAAACCATGCCTGATCCCCAACAACAGTGGCTAAATGTCCTGGTGCTTAACAATCCCACAAACAATGTGTCAGACACTAGAAAGCTGGAAGAACCTTGATTTGGGAATCCAATTCTGGACAGGTAGATTTTGTGACGATGATTTTGTTTATTATCCATATACAGAAAAGTATTCCATAAATCAGCTCTTTCTTCATGAGGTCAAAGTTGGATTGATTGAGTGAGTGAGTGAGTAATAGCTAATAAACACATTGTGTGAACAAAATTGTATTTAAAAAAAAAAATCACTGACTTTCTATTTCAGTCAACATATGATTATTCTTTTGTCACCAAGGATTCTGCCTTATAGGGTTTTTTCACCTTTTAGTATGATGTAGAGGGTGATATTCTGAGACAATTTATTATTTGTGGTTTTTGAGTTATTTAGCTTTTTATTCAGCAGCTCTCCAGTTTGCAATTTCAGCCATCTGGTTGCTAGGGTCCAAATTACCATAGCAACAATTCATTGCCTTGAAGAAGAGGCTGGAATATGAATAGGAGAGGCCTGAAGAGAATGATGAGTAACAAAAATATACACAATAACAATAAAGTTGTAGCCTTACAGAGCATTTGTTTTTAGATGGGGTCAGTGATCCCCCATTTGGAAGAAGGCAAACATTTTAAAAACTATAAAAAATAAATAATGAAGACCAATTAAAGAGTTACTTGGAATTACTCATTCTATAACATACTACAAGTTAACTTAAAGGTAAACCACCCCTCTGGTTTAATGATTTTATCATTTCAAACTTTTTTTTAGATATTATAGTAGAACGTTATACCTCACCTTATACTCCATCTGAACTTTAAAAGAGTCCAAAGTTCAAATTAACAGCTAGTGATAGGGTCTGGCTATGTCACATATTAGACATAAATTAGCCTTGAAGCAAGATGAATGATGAGTTTGAAGATCTTGTTCCGATTAGTCAGCAGACTAACAAGATGTTTTGCACAAGGTTTCTAATAACAGTTTCTTAGTTCAAGGTATAGCATTACCATGCTGACTTCCAACCAAGAGCCATGGGTCATGCTTTTATGGCTATTTTTGTTTATACCAAAGATCAAGACACAGCAATATTATTTGTTATTTTGAAAGGCAGTTTCCTGCACTCATAGCAGTAGCACTAGTACTAGTCATAATATCATTTTATTTATACAGCAGGCCAGGCCCAACTCTCAGCTAGCCACTGTATGCATTCCCAGCATGTCAGCAAATGGATTCCATTATATCAATTAACAATTCAGCACTTACTCTGCTTCAGCCTAATCCCTGCTGTAGTCTAGCAGTAATCACTCCAGGAGGTTTTTGGTAGGACTTCAGGAAACTAAACAAACCATGAACAAACAACAAGCAATTCATCTGTTTTTCACTCCATCCAGGCCCACGTATTTCAATTTGTTTTTACAGCATCTGACATTGTTTCCATGACATTATTGGATGCTGGATTCAAACAATGATCTTTAGAGAATTCATAAATTGATCTAACGAAAGACATTGTTGAAACTTGCATAAATATTTGAAATATCTGATTAGCCAAGCTTAAAAAGTATTATCTCTTATAACCCTATTCTGCTGAAATACCAGTGCCCTGGCTAGTAAAATGCCCCTTTAAGGTAAATTTTTTTGAAAAGTAGATGTAAAAATACATTTTAAATGTATTGTTGCTAACCGCTATACAAAAGTCTTCTTCACATCATTATGTTAAGAAGACCTGTGCTTGTTTTTTTTACTGATGATATTAGGCCTTTGCATGTATGTACAGTGTATATTTTCAATAAAGAGCTCTATGGCAAAATATTGGCACAGTTTGGCAGGTAGAAAGGAATGAATGTGCATAAGGAATTACATTTTCTAATGCACTGGGTCATATGAGGTCATATCCCCAGGTCTACCAAGTGGTGGTTTTCTGAATGGAGTCAGTTTTCATGTTCTATGGCTATATACAACCTTTACTTATTTTATACTTAACTTAGTTCTAACTGCCATTATGCTTAAATAAATGCTTCTGTAGTTTTTTATCAATTTTTTACTAATGCATGGGCTGCCATCAGGGGGGCACAGGGGCCACTCCTGTACCAGGCCCGGGCCTTAAGGGGGGCCAGGCTGTGCTGCACTTTTCGAAACAGCCAGGCCCCCTTGACAGCACTGAAGCTGTGTCGCCTCTTCCGAAGTCCCTAACTGCCGAAAAGAGGAACAGCCACAGTCCAGATGCGGCGAAAAGACCCCAAGCCACGAAAATAGACAAAGTTTAAGTCCTGAAGCAACGAAAAGATCCGAAGTCACGAAAATAGACAAAGTTGAAGTCCTGAAGCGACGAAAAGACCCAAAGTCACGAAAATAGACGAAGTTGAAGTCCTAAATAGATGAAAAGACCGGACGTCACAGAAATAGACGAAGTTGAAGTACTGAAGCAACAAGTTCAGTTCTACTAAACACCACTGTGTGTTTTTTTTATTTTTTTAAACCCCTGGCCACCAATGTATTATTTTTATACTCTATAGGCCCCTGCCACCAATGTTTTATTTAAACTTGTAGGGGACCCTGACCACCAATGTTTTTGTAAAAACTTTTATGGGGGTCCTGGTGCAATTTTTTATTTATAGGGGGGCCCTGACCACCATTGATTTTTTGTAACTTGTAGGGGGGCCCTGACCACCATTTTTAAAAAAACTTTTATGTGGGACCCTGGCCGCCAATTTCTTTTTTTTTAATTATAAGGGGGCCCTTTCCACCAATCAAAGACAAGTGTTTACGCACTCCCTGGCCTTCCTGAATAAACAGTATCCAGTGCTCAGTCCTCTAGGGAACCGGCACACAGAAGTAAATGCAAAAGGGGCCAGCCCCCAAAACGTTGTGTATCATTTAACACATTAAACACTCAGGGTTTATCCCCCTTTTGCAGTCCTGTGTGCCGGTTCCTCATTCATTGTACCCTTTCCACCAATGGCTTTTTATAACTTGTGAGTGAGGGGGTTTACCATTCTTAGCACTGGTGTGGTGTGGTGTGGTGGGCTGTGGTGTGTGTGGTGGGATTAGGGTTGCCACCTTTTCTGGAAAAAAAATACCGGTCTTCCTATATATTTATCTTTCTTCCCTATTAATAGCATTGGGATCAGCCATCATTTTTACCGGCCAGGTGGCAACCCTAGGTGGGAACTGTGGTGGGGCTTGGGGGCAGGTTCTGGGTTAGGCGGGACCAAGGGGCCCAGAAAATTGTACTGTACGGTGTCCTGTGTTTTCTGATGGCTGCCCTGCTTATATGCCAGTACAAAACTTTTCAACAGGAACATTGATGCTGAAGAGAATAGGACACCAAGCTGCTCAGCCGGAAGCAAGCAGCTTTGAGTAAGTATATTATATAGTATAGTATATATAGTACTGGTATATTGGCAGAGGGCCCCAGGATCCAAAGGTCCAAGAGCAGGTCACCAAGTCACATGCACAACCAAACCATGATTGTGTTAGATCATGTTTGAAGGAATATTAACTATAGATGCCACTATGTTTACTGTGATCAGTCTGTGGTCATCTTCCGTTTCTACAAACAGTAGTAATATGTAATACGTTATTTGGTGAAGCAATTTCCAGAGAAGTGAGCTAACCTGATAGTTTTCGAAAGATTGGCTCCTATTGGCTCATGTGGTGTTTGGATATTAGTGATCAAAAATGCCTACTAGCCCCAGTCAGACGACAGCTCTAGGTGTTCTAGGGATTGCTATCTTTGCTGGTATAAGCAGCATCAGAATTTGAGCAGAACAAGAGTCAAAACGGTTTAAATCTGATGCAAAAACAAAGCAAATGATTGTGAAATGCTTCTTTTTAGGTTTTGTTGCAAATGGGATGAAAAGAAAGTTGCTTTTTTTTTTATTATGCCATTCCCTCTCCTTATGAAATGATTGTTTTATATGTTTCCTTTAAAGTTTCAGGCAATAGGATAAGGCAGGAAGTAAAGTATTCAAGTATGGGATCGGTTATCTGGAAGCCTGTTATCCAGAAAGCTCTGAATTATGGAAATGCTGTCTCCCATAGACTTGATTTTATTCAAATATTTAAAAACTGTAATAGTAAAACAGTATCTTGTACTTGATCCAAACTAAAATATAATTAATCCTTATTGGAAGCTAAACCGGACTGTTGGGTTTATTTAATATTTACATGATTTTCTAGTAGACGTAAGGTATGAAGATCCAAATTACGGAATGATCTGGTATCTGCAAAACCCCAGGTCCGAGCAGTCTTGTTAACAGGTCCCATACCTGTATAGTGCAGAAATATAAGCCTGTCCAAAAGAATAGCTAAAATTCATAATCAAAAAAGAATGTGTTTACACTGTATACCTTATTCTACAAATGCGCTGATTTCACTCCCGTATTATTGCTAGGGATCCTGGCTCATGTTCTAGTAAAAAAAAAAAATCATAATTAAGAGGAAAAAAATACTATAATTTATCACCACTGGCTGAAGAACCAAAATAACTGCATAAATATGAATGCACACCATGAAACAAAATAATATATGCCGTACTGTCAACTTTCTGCTGAAAAATAAGTTTGCAAAGCTTTGCTCTCTGTAGAGACACATGGCGGTGCCTGCTGTTTATCAGCCTTGATTTTGATGGGATGATTTTAAGTCAGCTGTCTCTATCAGTTTGGCACAGACAAAAAAAAATCCTTTAAAAATGTTACACTTCATCAAAGTGTATCATGAGACTTCACGGTCATTATCTCAATGGCTGCTCTGATGTGCCACAATTGGCAAAGACACAGACGGTAGGGGGTGTATCAGAAGAAAGCCAGTGTTTCATGTGGAAAGCTGGCAAGGCACTCCAAGCTTCTGTCAACAACTCAGCAGTCTGATCCGATACACTGAGTGCTGATTATGCTCTTGTTTCTGTAGGAAGTAAACAAGAAAATGAATTCCGCAGCACAACATAGCCTCTTTGTATCATCAAAACGGTGTGACTGGAATTCATCCAACCACCTTGAAAGTTTGGTCATTTATGTCACTGCAGCCTTGATACCGACAGAGATTTGATTACTGCGTGGATTCGGCAACGAGGCATCTCAGGAAGAGCCACTCGGCAAATAAAAGCATTGATTAGTTGTTCAGTCCATTTAGGAATAAGGATGCAGGGCAGTGTTCATATGAAAAGACTAATGTATACACAAGCATTTCCCCTGCAGGCCTAGTTCTCAAGAAGACTCTTGAAGGCTTTGTATTTGGCTGACACTTTCTCGGCTAAAGTTGTTGTCAATAATGCAGCTCAAGGGATTATTCATAAAGAGCCAGATGTTGAAGTAGCAATTATTGTGAACAATAAAAGCAGAATGCATTAAGGGGGTAATTTATCAAAATCTGTAAAAATAGGGAAAACTGAGGCAAAATACAATTTTCATTACTGCAGTTTGTTGAACAAACTGTTGTTTTTTTGTTTTTTTTTAAATAAAGTGTGTTTAAAAACCCTCTATTTCTCTTAATGGTGTAGCTGCAAGTAAAAACTGGTGTAACAAATAACACCTTATTGAAACTTGTTTAAACAATCAGTAGCACCAAAAAAAATGAAATAGTTTTAAATTAATTAAATATAATGTACTGTTTCCCTGCACTGGTACAACTTGTGTGTCTGCTTCAGAAACATTACTATAGTTTATATAAACAAGCTGCTGTGTAACCATATGGCAGCCATTTAAAGCACAGGTACCATGCCAGATAATAGATGCACTCTGTAGAATCCCATTGTTTACTATTGCAGAGCTTATCTGTTATCTGCTAAGTAGTCTGTGACTTTCTTCCTTTTTTACCTTGTATGACTGCCCCCATGGCTACACAGCCAGGCTCATTTATAAACTTTGTGCAGTGCAGAATGATTCACACAGTGAAAATATGTGACCTGTACATGGTGGTGTACTTAATGTGCAAAAAGAATTGCGATTTTTTTTTCGCACTGCAAATGTCAATAAGAGCTTTTAAATACGGGAAAAAATGCAAATTGCGAATACTCTGCGCTTAAGTTACGCCACAACTTTGGCGGCGGAGAAAATATGCGCAAAACAGTTTTGCAAATTGCAAATTTACATTACTGTCAACGCTATTTTTATCCACAACAACCTCGCACAGTGGACGCACTGACGCACAAACATGGCTCATTTGCAAGCCATTTGTGAAAATGTATTTGCAATGCGAATTACCAAAAACTGGAAAGACAGGCACAATAGTGCTATATTTTAGTGTTCAGGAAAAAACACCGGCAATACAACCCTTCGTGAATAAATATGTGTGACGCAAACTTTATAAATGACCCCCAGTATCTTATTTATATAAACTACAGTAGTCTTTCTAAGACAAACACATAACTGATACGAATGCCTGGCAACAGTACATTATTTTTGAATTACTTTAAAATGCTTTTATTTTTTGGTGTTACTGCTCCTTTAAAAAAAACGCCGCTTTTTACACTCCCACTTTTTTTAATAGTGGTCCATTGATCTTCATTGAATTTCCAGAATGGTATTGTAACTATCTGTGAAGCAGGAACCCTGGGACTTCTTGGGAGATCTAGTGAATAGGAGACCCCCCTGCAGAAACTGGTATTCATTGACACCCTTTCAGGACTGCAGGACTTTCTGCTACGGACCTCCAGGGAACCCAAACACAGCAGAGTTTGATCCAAAGAAAGCTACAGAAAAGGGTCAGAGAGAATTGAGGTCAAACCATGCTCGGAGTCAAGGCAGACAGCAAACAATCAAGTCAAAATATGCACAGGGCAAATAACCAGGAGAGCAATCTAGAAACTGTAGCACACAGAGCCAGCTTGGGCAAGGAATATATATAGTGAATAAAGAGTATCTCCTATTGTAAAATATAAGGATATTATAAGTCACCTAGGAGTTTGATGAACAAATAAAAGCACAAGGTCCTAGATTACTTCTAATATTCTCATATTTTCCAACACAGGGCACTTCATTTATTATAATACACAAGTTTAAGTGAGTCATCTGACAAAAATGATATCACTAAGAGTCTTTATAAGGATATAATTTACAGGATATTCATGACTTTTGTGTATTTATATATATATATATATATATATATATATATATATATATACACAGTATATATAGGCTATTTATGGTGCTGGTGCCTTAATATCAATAAAGCTTTGATTATTTTTCATTATTATACAGTTAAAAGAGTTTTCATGGAGTGTTGCTCTGAAATCAAGCATAGAGCACATTGGGAACTAATTCTTTAGTGAGTCTATTTAGCTGAGGATGAAAACAGCTTTTCTTTGAAGTGACTAATTTATACACAACCAGTTCCATTGCAGGCCTTGTTTTCAAGTGTACATTTGAAGGCTCTGAGTTAGGCAGACTCTTTCTCCACTAAGGTTGTTATCAATAATAAGGCAGCTCAAAGGATAATATGCAGAGAGCTTTATAATTTAGTGGAGGCAGATGTTGAAAAATCAATTATTGCAAACAATAGTTTGAGGGAAAAGCCATTATATGTGCAAAAATCACAAAGGGATGGAGTACTTATACACGACAATATAAACATGTCACATTTCATTATGAAACAAACATTTTTAAAAAATAGGCATAAGGGCTCTATTATGAAAGTAGAAGCCAAGACTTGTGTAAAATACCATCTAACTAAGTAGTACTTTCAGGGGTGTAACTACAGAAGAAGCAGACCATCTGGCTTCAGGGGGGCCCAGAAGGTTAGGGGGCCCCATGAGGACCTAATTAATGAGCCATCACAATATGTATTGGTTAAACAGGACAACCTCTGGATATTTTGGGGGCCTAAAATACATTTGCTGTGGGGCCCAGTAATATCTAGTTAGGCCACTAACTAGATTACTCAAGTAACCACGCATTCATTTTAATAAGAGACTGACATATGAATAGGAGAGGGCTTGAATAGTAAGGTGAGTAATAAAAAGTAGCAATAACAATACGTTTGTAGCTTTGCAGAGCATTTGTTTTTTAAATGGAGTCAGCGACTCCCATTGGAAAGCTGGAGAGGGTCAGGAGAAAAAGGCACATCATTTTAAAAACTATAAAAAATAATTAATGAATACCAAATGAATACCAAAAGTTGCTTAGAATTGGCCATTCTGTAACATTCTAACAGTAAACTTGAAGGAGAACAACCCCTTTAAAAAGTTATCCCACATCCAGTACCTTAGGGTAAAATTGCATAAAAGAATTGAACTTTAAGTTTCTCTGCATTCAGAAAGAACTAAAATGTAGTATTAAACCTTGAATAGGACAAAGTCAACCATCCAAAAGATGCAGAAAAATAGAACTCTAAAAAAAATGTAATAAGATAATCACAAAGTGAACCAGGGCTGGGCTAAGCCAACAGTGCACCCTAGGTACCCGGTCGCCCCCCCGCCTCCCCATTTGAGTGCGCGCATGCGCCATGAGAGGGGAGGCAGGGGAAGTAATAAAGGGGAAGGGCAGGGGAGGTAGGGGGGATGACGGAAGGAGGGGAGGAGAGAGCAGCAGGGGAGCAAACCACCTGTAATAGGGGTAGGCAGAAGTCTCTTGAGCAGGCACCCGCCCAGCTCCCCACATGTTTGGGCCCTAGGCAGGTGCCTCTTCTGTCTATCCCTAGTTCTGGCCCTTAGGTGAACACAGTCTAGATTGCTAGTTATCCTTAAGATGGCAATACTACCTACCAAAAGACCAAAATGTAGAAATGCTCACCAAATAGAAAACATGGATCGGGTGCACATGCCCCAAACCCTCAGCAAATGGTGTGGTGAACCATGTATGGTAACAACAACACAGGCAGTTGGGCACTCCAAGGATTTCACAAAGGGCCACAAAAAGTAAAAAACTAAAAAATTGTCTTTATTTAAAATTAAAACAATCAACAAATAAGGAAATTTTGTTCCTGGTATTCTAGAGACACAACAACACATAGGGCAGATGGAGATGTAAATTGTTTTAATGTAATTTTGCATCAATACTTTTTGTTTTTGTTTTTTTATTTAAATTTGAAAGAAGACTTTTTTTATTGTTTACTTTTTGTGGCCCTTGTGGAATCTTTAGATACCAATCTTGTTGTTTCATTTATAAAGGTTGCATAAAGGTAGTCAGCACAAATCCAATGGAGTCTTGTCTAATAAGGTGCACGTTCACCCATGGCCACTTTCCACTGACTATATCCAAAATGCAATGTTTTAGAACAGCATCAAAAATTTCCTGGTTAAAAAGCCTTTGTTCAAAACATAGGGTGTTACAGCAACGTTTCAGGACACATGGCCTTTTTATCAAATTATTCATTTACAAAGGTTGCCACTATCTAGGACATAAAGTTTCTTGATTCCCCTTGACAAAGGACTCTGTTCCAAAACTGAGTTTCTCATTCTTCAACTGTTGGCTTTTGCTGGTTTTCGCTTATTTATTACTGTAAGGGTATGTATCCAAATTGTAACTGTAAATTTTGAAATATCACCTCAATTTTGACTATATAAAAAATTATTTTCATATTTGGTGTCCATGGAATCAAATAGAGTATCCTTTGCTAATTCCATTTACCAGATTGGTATTCGGAAACAGATTGCTTTTGTGTTTAATATATTTTTTCTGGATGATTGGTGTGCCCTCCCTACCTTGGCTTTGTGGTGAGTTGGGGAGCAATACAAGAATTAAAAATCTTCCTGGGTGGTGCAAAATAAATGCAATGATTGGCTATTTGGTAGCCCGTATGTGGACTGGCAGCCTACATGAGGTTCTGTTTGGCAGTACAACTGGTTTTAATGCAACCAAAACTTGTCTCCAATGCAAGAATTCAAAAAGAAGCACCTGCTTTGTGGTCACTGGGAGCAACTTCCAAGGGGTTGGTGAGCAACATGTCACTTACGAGGCACTGGTTGGGGATCACTGCTATAAGCTATGGTAGCCCATGGGTTTCCCAGTTATCTTGTCACACATACAAAGTATTTGTTTACAGAGAAATCTGAGGGGAAATAGTGGGGACCCCATACCACCTAAACCTTTGCTTGCTGACATGATTTGCCACACTGTATCCCTTAATAAAAAAAAAACCCTACCCTACATAGACCCCCCCCTCTCCCCAGCCTAGCTGCCCCCCCTCCCGGGCAAATGCCCCTAAGTCTTTACTTACACCTCCGTACAGATTCTGCCCAGCGGAGTTCTTGTTAGTCATATTCAGCCGCTTCGGTAATCTTCAGAATGAGACTGGCGCTTTCAGTGAGTTTCGGCGCATGTGCAGTTGTCGCCAGACAGAAAATTGCTCCAGATGCGCCGCTTCATCAGTCTCATTGGCACCCGTGAATTCCACTGGACACATTCTGCACAGAGGGGTAAGTAAAAAGTTAGGGGCATTTGCCCGGGGGGGGGGGAGAAGAGTGGGGGTCTATGTAGGTTAGGGGTTTTTTTTATTAAGGGTTTGTTTCTCCTTTAAGGGGCAATGTATTTAAAAATTGCAAGTGATGTTTAAAATTGTATTTTTGTGACTGTTTAGCACTGCTTGCAATGCAACATCATTCAGTGGAGAATATAACATCACTAAGCAATGGTTGTTGTTAACACCTGCTCTGGAGTTTCGTTAAATATTTGGTCGCAAACATGCTTTACAATTGAAAAATGTTATTACATACACTGTGAATGTTTGCAAAAGGCATTTGGTTGCAAACTTTACGAGGAAGTCGTTGAAGTCTTAATCGATCAAAAAGGACGCATGGTCGCTAGCATTCGCAATAGTTTTTGCAAACGTTTTTGAGCAAAAAACACATTCCATTACATTCCCCCTTTAATGACTTACTGATGCGTTATGGCTTCCCTCTCCAAACACATTAAAATGAGCCTTATACAGTTTATAGTGTAATATACACCATTTTAAAAAGTTATACTATTTTATTATCTCTAATTCACAGGACAGTGTTTATGGAGAAGTCTGTATATATGAAACAAAAAGGAAAAGAGAGATGCATAGAGGGCGCTTTGCATGTATTCCTCTTACACTTTGCCGGATGAGTTATTTTTCTGTCATTCTGTTTTGCAGTAGCACGCCATAAACCTTAATGCCGTTTACATAAAACTTTCTAAGGTTTCATGCTGCTGAGGTTAAAGCAGATTCCAGTGGTATGCGGTCTATGAGCAATCATATCTGTCATTTCCTGTCCCACCAATATATTGTGTACAGCACTGTTAAATATTTGTTGAGGGAAAAGAAATGTTTAGTGAAAGGGGATTAATTTAAAACTGTGTCTGCTGAGCAAATGGAACATTATACAGCAAACAAAATTAAAGGGTTTATTTATTAACATGTCAAGGCCAGTGCATGATAAAATAAATGCAGAACTCTATCACCTGGGGGGGGGCAATCTGTGAACTAGCCATGTACCATCCATTTAATAAACAAATGAGTTTCTTAGATATTATTAGTACAATTATTTTAAAACTTTCACCATTATTTTTTAATTTACTCCTGTCCTTATCAATGCCAGAACTTTGCTTTTTCCACCTGCACAGTATTTGCTCAGCATTGGAGACATTATCGGGGCTCATTTCTAAACAGTGGGCAAATTTGCACCTGGCAGTAACCCACGGTGACCAATCAAATGATTGCTTTCAGTGCACAACCTGCAGCTGGCTGAAAAAAAGCTAATCACTGATTGGTTGCTAAGGGTTTCTGCCCAGGTGCAAATTTGCCCAGTGTTTATAAATGAGCCCCACTATCTTAATGCCTCACTGTCCTTTCATAACCTTTTATGTTAAAAGTTCAAACGAGTATGTGCATAAAAGTGTGTTTCTTTAAAAATATACACACATATTTCCCATATCAGTGCTGTAACCCCTATATATCAAGATTGTGACATCACATTTCCGGCTGCATATATTAGTCACATCCCTTGTGGTTTTTTTCACTGATTTAAGTCACAGCCATCGTGGTAAAGTGTTCTTATTATAGCTATGGAGGAGGGATAAGTAGTTCAATAGTGATTAAACTAGACCGAAGCAATTCAACTACAAGACGAGTAACCATCAGCAAACAATCAAACACTATTCCATTTTAGGTACATATAGCATTTCTCCACTAGTTTATTTCAACCAGCTGTGTGATAGTGATAGTTATCTGGAGGTTTTCCAACCAGTAGTGATGAACGAATTTCTCCCGTTTCACCGGAAAATTAGCTTATTTCCAGTGGAATTCGCGAAATGGTGAAAAATTCACGAAAGATTTGTGAAACTCCAAACCGCATCAATTTTGGACGTGCATCCGAAAAGTCGCTCCCGTCAATTTTGACGGCAGCGTTAAAGTCAATGGGTGTCTGAATAGTGTTGACGTGCGCCGATTTTGACACGAGTGACTTTTCAGACACTTTTGATGCCGGCGAATTTTCACTGGAATTTCGCGAATATATTGGTCTGCAACAAAATGTGGAAATTCGCACCAGGCAAATTTATTTGCCCATCACTACCAACCAAATATTGGTCAGGCAGTCTCTCGGGAAGCCACATTCATGGGCCAATAAGCAGCAACTGGACCAAGGCTGTGTATGACCAGCTTTATGTGGATTGTCCAGCTTGATATATAAGGATTACAGCACTAAACTAAGATAAATAATTGAGTGTTTTTCTAAGAAATAGATACAGAAAAAGTATTGAAATAAAAAGAGGATGAAGTGAAGACTGAGGTCAAAGAAGAACTACAGGTTTTACACAGAATGGAGGTAATGCGATAGGCAGGAAGACATGAAGAAGCTGCACATAGGGAAAAACAGAATGGAAGAACGGAAGATGCTCTGTTACAATGTTACCTTTACAGGCTGTTTAAAGAAACGCAATAATTCAACAGAAGGCTTGACATTGTATCTATTACATATAACATAAAACAGATACAAATAACATGGAAGTAGATCTCCTTGTCAATGGAGCTTAGTGATGTGAACAGTTATAATGAATACTTAGTGATGTCACTAAGTACAGGGTCATCAAATCTTGAGTAAATATTTTACAAACCCCACCCCCACATATACACTGTAAAACATGAGTTTCATGACCATAAACGTTCAGCCAGTAGTCTTGTGCCTTTCTATAATCATGAAAACCTTGCTGACTGCTAACCTCCGTTTAATTTACATTTCATTGTGAATCATCAAGAACCAGTATGCCCAGAAACAAAGCTTTAATATACATAATGGAATAGTGCCCAATATTGAACTGGTTTACTGTCGTATTGTCTTTTCTTTATAGTTTTTAAAAAACTACTTTAAGAAAAGCTAACACCCAACCTATTTTTTTAACCAATACAACCCCTATAGGAGGGTAATATCACCCAAATATCACCCCACAGTTGTATCTATGGCTGTGCATAAAAGTCCAGGGGCAACTCGCCATTTTTCAGGGAGCCAAACACCGGATGTGGAGATTGCTTCCTCTAACCCTGCAGTGCAACTCAAATATCTATGGACAGATTTATCAAGGATCGAAGTGAAAATCCAAATTCAAATTTTTTAGAGTTTTTTTTATGGCCAAAACTGTCAAATTTGACTAGGGAATTGTTTAAATTTGATTTAAGTTTTTTTAAAAATTCTAATTTGATTTTCGAGATTTATCATACACTGGCCCTTTAAGAACTCAAATGCGACCACCTAAACCCTGCCGAATTGCTATTAAAGTCAATGGAAGATGTCCTGGGATCAATTTGGAATTGTTTGCAGCCTTCCAGACATTCAAGTTCTTTTTTCAGAGAAAAAACTCAAGTTTTTAGAATTCAATTTTGATTCGAGTTTTCGGGTCGATCATATTCAGCCGAGATTTGAAAATTTGATTTTTTTTTTTTAATAAATTCTGATTGGTCGAATTTCAACCTTTAATAAATCTGCCCCTTAGTATGATAGTCCCATGGACTTATGCATAGATAGCAATGCAGTTGGGTAAGGTGCAGGGGGCTTTCTAAGGGGGGTGCGATCAGTTAAGAAACTCACGGTGGGGAATTTTGTTTTCCCCTTAAATCTGTAGAACATGTTTTTACTGTCTAACAGTACATGATGGGCATGAACTGACAATCATTGATTAGCATTTAAATTAAGTAAACAGACGTTAATTGGTTATGAAAAACATCTTCTATGCTTGTGTATGTTTATTAGCCAGGTGATATTGTCATTAGCAACGTGTTATCATTACTTATCTTTGTCATTTGTTATCTAACCGCTTTGTTCACATAATGATTCATTTTAATACCTCAATTTATTTTCCTGGAAGAAGGAGGCTTGCTCTGAACATTGAATCAGACAGGATAAAAAGTACACAATGTATCTGTGTCTAGTCGGAATCAATAAACCTGCATGCATAATAATCTTTTTGTTTAGAAACAAAAGTGCATTGCTGAGAATTTGGATGGCTGTTCTAACTACAGTAGCTACAAAAGGAGCTGTAAGTTATTCCAGTTGACCAATTCTTCTATGCCAAGCTATGGTTATTAATATTGTCCCCTTTCCACCAGCATTAATGTAAATTGCCGGCAGGAAAACATATGCATCGGATAGTATGGAAATAATAAGTATGTTTTCCCACGGTCATCAATATTAATGCTGGATGGAGGGATTTTAGATATTTTTTCACCCATGCTGGAGGAGACAAACTGGCCCATAAGCATGTGCCCATATGTCTAAAGTGAGATTATTCATTTAGCACATATTAATCACTTTGATGACCTAAAGGGGAGATGACTGTTTGCACAAATGACTTAGTAATGTTAAAAAATAAAGCATACATCAGACATATGATGCATCAGGCACTGAAATATCAGAAATAGTGACGGGCGAATTTTTCCCGCTCATGAAAAATTTGTGGAACTCAAAAATTGACGACTGCGCCAATTTTGATCCTCCCATCAGTTTTGACACCGGCGTCAAAGTCAATGGGTATCCAAATAGTGTTGACTCGCGGAGATTTTGATGCAATCGACTTTTCGGACGGGGCGTCCAAGCCAAATTTATTCGCTCATCACTAATCAGAAACTACTTTAGGTAATGGGTTATGGCACCTGGGGCATACAGCACCATGGGGGAAATTTACTAAAAGGCGAAGTAGCTAACGCTAGCGAAAATTCGCCAGCATGACGTCATTTTGGCATTTCGGCGATTTACTAACAGGTGCTGGTGTAAATTCGCTAGCCAAGTAGACATACTCTAGTGCTACTTCACACCCTAATGCCAGACAAATTGCGCTCTCGCGAAGGGACGTAACAACGCTAATTTACTAACTTGCGGATTTTACTGAATGTTACCTCTTGCATCAGACTTAACTTCAACCTCAGACCAGGCGAAGTGCAATAGAATAGATAGGAGGAGCTTCAAAAATAGTTTCTACGTCCCAAAAAACGCTGGCGTCTTTTACATTTTTCAGGGTGATAGGCTTCCCCCCTACATTTCCTAACATATGGCACCTAAACTATACAGTGGACACATGTGTAGGGCAATATAAGACCTCTATTTTATTTAATGAATGTTTCCCAGGCTTGTGTAGTGTAATGTAGTTTATGCTGCATATACGTCCATTGTACTTTAACTTGGCGCCGTATGCAAATCAGGCATCGATAGCGTAACTTCGCTTTGCTTGACGAATTAACGCTAGTGCAACTTCGCTACCTTTAGCCTCCCTGGGCGCAACTTTAGATTTTAGTGAATTTGAGCAGCCCTGGTGAAACTACGCCTGGTAAAGTGTGGTGAAGTGCGGTGAAGCCGTCGCTAGCGCATTTTCGGCTATTAGTGAATTTGCCCCATAGACCTAAGCTGTTATTGTGCCTAAGCAGTATTCCTTCTTTTCAGTATTCCTTCTTCAGTATTAGTTCAATGAATAGGGTTTGTGCTCAGTATAGCTTTTCCTATTGTTTTAATTACATTTTAAATTAATATATATATATATATATATATATATATATATATATATATATATATTACTTTTTGTAATTTCCTGTACTCAACAGGGCAAAATCTTAAATAAAGATCACAATCTACTTCCTGGTCCCAATGAGCACAATCAAAACAAATGAGCAGTCCACTGTGCACATTGTTGTATTCATTGTTGTATCTCATTGCTGCATGCAACAACCATATACTTTGCCTCAGTTAAGGAAGTTTAGTGATATGCAAGGGACACCTTTATAAACTTTGACCACTAGATGATAATATTGTATTGTCTTGTTTGAAGAATACCCCAATACAGAAAGCACTATGCAAACTACTGGATGTTCTATGAACACATGTTTTACTGTCTATATTTTGCAGGAGAGCAGAATATAAATAAATGTAAATAGGTTTTACTTTTTAAGGCAGTGTTTCTCCCTCATATTAACCAACCAAAGGCTAGCTGAGGATCATGGGAGTTATATATCACATCAGCTGGAAGAAAGTAGCTAGGCCATATTTGATTTAAATCACGGTGCACTTGGAATATATTGTTACACCCATGGCTGTTAAAGAAAATCACCCAGGAGTAGTTTCAATTAAACTTGGCAGCCAACCATTAAAGTATGTAGGCTCAATAGCCTTCTTTACCCAGCTGGCAAAATTTCTCAAAATGCTTTTCCAGGCTTGAAGAGGGAGATTATTTTTAAACAGTCAATGTCTTTTCAAGCTGCCAGAGAATCCATTTAGAAACACACAAGTTGAGCAGCGGTCGTAGCAATAGAGATTTCATGGGGATGAAGGCCTCTGTTTCACAAGAAGAATGGGATATCCCTGCTTAGTCAGTCTACTAAAACAGCAGTTGATTTGATCATTATCACACATCAAAATGCTCTTTTCTCATACACAGGATATTTTATAACTGTAACGTAACACAAAGCTGCAGACTTTCTGCAGGACTGGCTAGATACCAGGGCAAGAGTTTTAAGATTGCTTAAAATGATAAATATACAGTAAGAGCTGTCCTTCATTTACTACAATTTATTTACTTTGCATAGTCTGCCCTCACACATTTAAAATCTAAAACTGGCTTCTAAAGGGGTAATAAAAAGAAATCTGAAGTAATTCTGAAACTACTAATAACAATTCTATGTTTCCATGATGTTATTTTATTTTTTCATTTATTTTTTATTATCTGTTTCTCATGTAATAGTTTTTGAAACACTCAGGCTTTGTTTAAAGGACTCCAACTGTCTTTTTGTTGCTCTAATTTTGCGCCTTAATGCTATTAATATGGTCTCATGAGGCAGTGGTGTCAATGTAAACAATAGAAGCTCTTGGTCATTCAGATAAAAATTAATTGATTTTGTTTTAAAAATTAATCTTCTTAGACTTATTAGACTTTTGCAAGGAGAGGAAAGGCCAGATGCGCACAGCATTTAAGCCAACAAATGGCAATCTGCTTCTGATCACCCCGTCTTGTATTCACACAAGGAATGGCAGGTATGGCATTGGCACATGAGAACACAAAACAGTTTAAATTCAGTACAAAAATGCATAGTTTGTAATTTCTGCAACAAAATCTGTGTGTGCTGATATGTTGTTGTGCTCACACAGAATGGACAGATAGGCCTTTTCTCTACTATATACCAAATATATTTGTGAAATCTCGACAATAATTTATTGTTAAAATGTTTGCCCTAAAAAAAGCTGACAAAACTCCCATTGACCCTGATAACAATCAGGTATTAGATTAGAAATGAACATTTTATTTTCAGTTTTTCAATTCGTCCAATTACTTTTGAGCCCCTGAAATGAAGTGCTTGTATTAAAAAAAGGCTTTAGTTACTCACATTTTTATGCAATCTTTTTATTCAACCCACTGAATTAAAGCACAATTCATTGTGGTAATGTACAGAACCAAAATTAGAAAAAAAGTTGTCTCTGTCCAAATATTTATGGGCCTAACTGTAAGTAAGATCCAGGCTTAAATATAGGAAATGCAAAACGTGTTTGTGCATGAGTACCAGAAGACATTTGTGGTTCACAGGCAATTATTCCTGTTTTTTCAGATCAATCAGGACAAGACCAAAGCAATGCTCTTGGATTCATTTTCAGCCCCATTCAATCAATATAGCAACAAGTTCCAATCAAATATTAATCCGCAAAGAGATTGTTTTGGTCATTTGCTGGCCATCCTATATAATAAAGTTGAAGTGTCTCTGCGTCCAGTCCCTGTGTCCGTGGGATTGCGCTACTGCGCATGTGCCCCACGGACCGTCTCTGGTGAATTTTCTACAAATGTTCTAGCGCCCGTTAATTTAACGGGCTTAATGTCTAGTTTGTTCATAAAAGCCCATACTGACATTCTTAGCAGCACCCATTTGTTGGAGGGCAAAAACTAAATTCAAAAAGGCTTGCTTAGTCCAGAGGCCTGAAACTGCTCCTGTGTTTGGGTTGGCTTCAATGTGGTACTCATTCCCAGCCACCATATAGATGATTCATCTAACATTATCATGGCAACTGTACTGTATATATTAATAGTGTATTTCATGAATTACATAAACAGAATACAACAGAAAAAGCACCATTTGGTTTAGCAACTCTGTCCCTTATTACACTGTTAAACAGGTGCAAAGAACAAGCCTCTGACATGGAGCATAAATCAAGAGATGGTGCATATGTTGCATGGGCTATATATGACTACCTCAGAGCAGATGCATTGCTACGGATGTACTCACTTGGGCCAAGGCCAGAACATTTTCACTCCCAAAAGTGGCAATGAATGGAGTAATCTGAATAATGCATCCTGCCTGCTGTACTTGGATTTTTGAGCAATTAACCCTCCTCCCATTGAAGATACTCACCCCAGTGGCCTTTTCTGCTTGTCATCTTCTCCCCTTAGACAGATCCCTGGCATTATTCTCCTTTATTAGAGTTCAATAATACTACAGTGTTAATGTACAAATGTTATATGTTATCACTAATTCTCCTAAATTAAGGCCAACAATTGTTATTATCAAATGTGTTTCCATGCCAATAACACCATTTAGATATTTATCATGACTGAAATCAACTTCCACTTAATTAGTTCCCTTTTTAACATGATGCAGTGAGGATGTGACAAGTGTGAAACTGTTTAATGATTTGCCGCGTTTATTTATTCTACTTCATTTTGGGTACCTAAGAAAATATTATTTAATCAGCGCAGAGTACCATGTTAAATCGGATATTTGTGATTAAATAGTGGGAGATAATTAACAATGGCAACTCAATTATTATAATGCTCTTTGCAGATCATTCAATTAATCTATATTTATTTAACTTCTTTAGACTGATTGCAAGATGGCCCTCCACTTGCAGACAACAACTCTTCTATATTTGAAGTGGCAGAGAAAGTGCTCACTAAGTGCTAACATTAGTTCACACTTTGCACTAGAGATTACAAGACAGGAAACAAAATTGTGAAAGCAATTATTTCCGTTATGCGTTTCAATGATTTTGTCAAGTTTTTTTTTCTTCATTTTTTTTTGTACACTGATGTGTCTGGTAGCTGTCGTGCTGGCACAGAGCTCACATCTTTTCATTATTAATTCAGCTCATGAAGCTTAATTGGACAAGGCAAGAGTGAATTTGACAAACATCACAGCAGCAGGAAAAGCAATCACTCTTTCAAGATGAAAATTTGTTTGATGTCTTACTGTGTAACGCATTTACTCTCTTTGGGAGTCATGTGACCTGAATGTTAATCAGCCATTGATTGGCTTCTCTTGTTGGACAATCACATGACCAGAATAATAATGGCTTGCCACTTGGCAGAAACACTGTTAGGCAACCTTGTGATTGGATTCTAGGTTACCGGTAATATAGGCAGATAAGTGGGTGTTTGATGAGCCCTTGACAGAACTTCACAGAAAATTAAGGCCTTAAAATAGCATGAGAAAGTCTTGTCAAATCAAGCATGATTATCATTGAATGCTTAAAGAATTCATCATCTGCATGGAATTAATACACTGCAGCTCCAGCAGACTTCACAGTCAGCAGGGACTCATCAGATTTTTATTTATATGTGTTCACCAAATCCCATTAATTCTGTGAGCTAAAACATGCTAAGGATGAAGGTTATTTTCTGTTCAACCTAATTAATACGGGGCAGTAATCATCACTAATAATGTGTCAAATTCGATTGGAATCGTTTTTGGTGTGCATGCTGCTGCAGGAAATACGATGGAAACACCTACCAGCAATTAAATAACTGTAAAAAATATAAAGGCATTAAGGCAAGTGTACACTGTGTGAGAAAGGGTTATAACGTACCATGTGAAATTTGACTGGGTAAAGAATCTCTGTTACAAATATAATCGTTCCACTAAAACAATCAATTAACTAAGGGAATTATATTATAATCATAGACTAAAAATTAAAAGTGCAAGAGCAGCAATTCCATGACTAAACTGATGACACTTTGTATCAGACATCTCCAACCTTACATGATCAGAATGCCATAATCATGTGCCAGTTGGCATGGGACAGTTAGCTATGTCTCAATATACTTTACTTTTTATAACTCAGTTTATATAGACCATTACTGCTTGCTTGGAAAACCTATAGATATGTCATGTCATGACTGTCATTGGATTTCAGTGATAATAAATCATAAATTTAAAATCTTAAATGTTTAATCTGTTTATACATATACTAAACAAAGATGCCACTTATCCCATGATTCAACTAAAACCAGTAGGTGTGGTTCCTGGGTGTGTCTAAATTCCTTCCCATTGGTTTCTGACTATAGCTTGTTTCTGACTTCGATCCTTTGCTCCCTGCCTTGACTTTTCTGCCTGGATTCGACTATCAGCTTCTTTATCCCCTTGGTACTGCATTTTGAACTTCTCTGCATATTGCTTCCTTCTTCGTCTGGACATCGCCAGATTACAGCATTGGGCCCTGACAGTAGTAAAATGGTGACTTGTACGTTAAAATGCACTTTGTACATAACTAACCCTTTATTTCTTTGTAAGAGTTGCCCTATTTTATATAAAAATGATTTTCATTCTATATTTCTTTAGCAAGCAGGAATGCAGAGCTGTCAACCCCCCCTCCCCAATTTTTTCAGGAGTTACCAGAACTTGCGATCTGTCCCCTAGTCTCCTGTTACTCCCATACATTCCCTGATTTCTGAAGATTCAGCAAAAAAATGGTGTACGGTTTCTTTAGCTTTAGGAGCAGTTGTGTGCATTCAGCTGATGTCTCATCCGCTGAAGTCAAATACCCTGTAGATTTTTCAGTGGTGTGCTGACGAGCGCTGCAGACCCCCCGAATGTGCACCTTGCCAGGATGAGAGCACTGAAGAATGCCATCTGAACTTTTATTATTTACATAGTTACATAGTTGAATGGCTACACAGGCAGCATCTGATTTATATAAACTATATTCAAACCTCTGAAGCAATTCCAGTGATGCACATTTACTCTTATTTTTTTTGTGCTACTGGTCCTTCAAGTTGTTATTATGCCTTTAAATGATATAACAGTATCGATGTGACATTAAGTGCTACTAGCAGTCTGTTATGGAGGATTTAAACATTTCATCTGGTAGCAATTTAAAATCTTCCACGGTAGAGACTAGCTTTCAAATGTATTTTATCCCCATCAGAAAGCATTATAAGTATAATATAGCTGTGTCTCTAAGCTAGACTGATGTAATTGGTTGACTGCAACTTGTCCTTTTGCCTGTCTTTCTGCATTAGCAGAGCAGCACAGTCAAGATTTACATACTTTCTTCTTCTATGCTGCTTAGTAATTCTTTTACCACAATTTATACATTGCCACCACTACTGATTCATTTTTGTGTAATGAAAACAAAAGTGTGACATCATCTTTTACTGTATGTAGAAACCCATTATCCAGAAAGCTCTGAATTACAGAACTAAAATAAAATAATTCTAATTTCTAAATATGATTGCCTTTTTTTCTTAAATAATAGTCCAACTAAGATATTATTAATCCTTATTAATGGCTAAACAATCCTATTGGGTGTCATTAATATTTAAATGATTTTTTAGTAGACTTAAAGTATGGAGATCAAAATTACGAAAAGACCACTTATCCGGAAAACCCTAGGTCCCAAGCATTTGGATAATACCATACCTGTATGTATAACATATTCTAAATCAGACTAATATTTGAAGCAAGTTGAACAAAAAAACTATAGCCTATGCATAGCAATACTCATTAATTAGAATTCTTAATTATAGTTAGAGATGGGTATTGATAAATTATTTAAAATAAATACCAATGAGGCATTGTAAAAAACATAATCATATTGAATGTTGTATATCTTGTTTATGATCCTGCTTAAGATTATTTTCCATAACTAAAGTTTACAATTGAGCAGTTCGATGTCCAATCCGCCCACATCTTACACACAGCATCATCAGCATCATCATGCCTCCCATTGTAGTTCTGAAACAGGAGGAGCACCTTAAGTTGTGTACCCTTGCTTTATTTTATCCTCTCTCATTCTATATAGGAAGCTGCTGAGGAATTTGATCCACTTATTTCTTCTGTGTTTACATTGTGTTTCCATCAATCCCTCATACTCTTTTTCTGTCTCAGCCCTCTTTATTGATTAAATGAATCTGCTTGAAAGACCGGTTCCCAGGCTCTTTGATCTAATCTGATCTGATTTTATCCAATCGCTTCAGCAGGACATTGGGGAATTAACAATAAGCAGCTTTAGCACAAGTGTTTAATAACTCAACACAATCTCCTTATGGCTCCGAGCTGCTCATGTTCTCATCCAGTCAACAGCTCCCGGTGTAACAGATTGGAAAACCCTCTGAACCTGAGGAATTTTTATGCACTATGAAACTAATCGCTTCAAGTTCCTTCATAAATCACATATAGCAGATTTCAGCATCTTAGCAAATTAAAAAAAGGGAGAATTCATCCACCAATTTAAATACCAGGAATGAGGAGGGGGGGGGGAAGTATAATCTAAATTCTGTCATCTTATTTAATGTGCTTCTCATCTGCTTAACTTTCACAAGCATTAAATAATTCAAACAGGCTCAGGCTCAGTAAAACCTCCAAGCTCTTGCTGACCTTATTTTTTTTCTTCTGCTTCAGAATAACAACAGTCGTCTTGTTCTTGTAGTACCGGGCACAGGGTAGTATGATAATAATACACGTGTGTTAGTGTATAAGGGGGATTATTACTTATATTTTTCAATATGTTGAAGATAGATGTTGTGTGAAGCACAGTGCAGAGATTTTACTTTAATGATAACAGAGAATAACAAATATCCATTCATAATAAAGGACACTTAATTGTTTTTTTTTAAACCTATACTTTACTTCTTCTTATTAAACCACTTTGAAGATAATTACTCCTGTAGATAAAAAGATACAGAATTATTACCCATTATAAAGAACAAGGATTTTTAAAACACCATTCTGAAAACTCTGTCTCATTATACATACTTAAAAACAACAAAACCTAATATATTCTTTATTAATCTTTGAATTCTAGAAATGTAAAACATATGGGTCAACTTTTTTTTTTTAAAAGCAGATTTCTGGCTGCATCTTGAGAAAAGCATGGTTTACAGATTCTCATTTGCAATGTGTTTTTGCTTTGTTGTGTCTGGGGTGGATTTGCTTTCAATGATTATTTTCTCTTGTCAATACATTTTTATATTATGACATGTTTCTTTTTTTCTCTACTCAGATAAGCCTTCTAATACAACAACCATGCTAGGCCCTATCAGAACTGGAATAGTCTGACAAAGCTGAAAATTTGAATAAGGAAAGAACCCCATTCCTGGTGTGCATTATTCCAATTTCTAAGGCACCATTTGTCTGCTAAAGGTAAGGGTCCCTGTGGAGGTAGGATGGAGAGGCAAGTATAGGACATCAAGGACAAAGAGCCAGAGTCTGGATGAATAATGATAGAGTGGACAAAGATCAGGACAGGACAGAGTAGGGTGAAGTCTCAAACAGAAACAGAACAGGGCAGGACTGTGGGGGCGAAGAGACAGGAGCAGGAACATGATCAGATCAGGACTGTGCTGGCGAAAAGAGTCAGACAGTAATAGAAGCAGGATCAAGCAGGACTGGAACAAGAGAAGGACTGGAACATGAGCAAGGTCAGGCAAGGCAAGGTCAGGACAAAGCAGGGAATCAGAGCTAGAGAACCCAACCCAGGGACAATGCCACAGTGGTCTGGTTAGGCCAATGCTTAGGCACTGGTTGTGAGGAGGGCTGGCCTTGTACAGGGCAGAGTTAGCCCTGATTGTCTGACCCCAAGCCAACAATAAGGATGCTGGGATGAGATGGCTAATCCTGAGACCCAGCCCAAGTATAAATAAAAATCTGCTGGCTGCTCTCCTTGCCTGGTGGTTATGGCAAGCGAGCATCCAGTGGCCAGGAGGTCCCAGGATCAAACCCCAGCAGAGCCTGACAACAATGTCTTTATCAGGAGTAGGTGTATAGTATGCTGGAGGCAATGCTTTAAGTCAGGACTGGGGAAAGGGGGTGGTGTTCCTTAACCCAAAGTAAAAACATTATGCATTTTATTTAGAATCATTGTAGGTGCCCTTGAATCTAGAGGGCCACCCCTCTGTTGAAGGGCAACTTCAAGTGTCTTAATGGAAAAAAAATACTTATACACAAGGGCCATGAATAGCCTATACATTAAATCATTATAAATGTTGCTTAGTGATGTCATCATTTATAATCAATGCTTATGTCATATGATTCATTAGAAATTGTGTATTATAAAAATAAAATACTTCCTATTGTTAAATATGATGATATTTAAAGTAATCTGTTACTAGATATGGACAAATTTAAGACTTTTTATTTCATTACAACATAGATTATAATGGTCCCAATTTACAACCCCATGCCAATACTTTTTGCATTTATGGGTAGAGTTGCACATTTTTCCACTAAATTTCAATGGTCCAACACATATGGCCTCAGACAAACTAGACAGACATATTAAAGTGGAACTCCACTCAATTTGTTTTGCATAATGAAATAAGATATCATGGTACATAATATTATTATCAAAAGGGGATTATGAAATAACTGTAACCTTTAAATAAATGGCAACTATTGGGCTCTTGATCTGTGCCTTGCACCAGATTTTTAATCCAATGCCAATCACAGAATTGCACATCAATATGTATGAGCCTGAGGTTCATGATTTTTGCCCTTAACATTTCTGCACTTGCACCCAGGACTTAAGATGAGATCAAATATCTCCAAGGTGGTGGAATTAATTAAGTCAGTAGCCCAGACAAAAAGACACTTCTACTAAAGAAGAAGAACAAACAGACCTACAAAGATTTGTTCATCACAACATATTTTTCTACTTCTCTTCTACTTATTGTTTTCTTTAGTGTTCTTTGTTCAATCTATTGGGGAGGCAGAAAAGAGGATTTAGTGCTTCTAGAGGGACCCACAAAAAGTAAAGTTTAAACCAATTAACTACAGATTTGAGGCATGCTATGGACTTTGACCTGAGGACTTTGATGATCAGGAACTTTGATTCTGTTAAGTAGGGGCTGAGGGTGTCAGAAGTTAGGGGAGGCTTAGATTGTTTTAGGGCACCTAATCCATGAAAAATAATGGTGTGGATGCCATAAGAAAGGGCTGAAGGCCTAGGTAAGGATGAGGCTATATATTTTTTCTGATTGAGACTAAAGCACTATCTGTGTAGAGTTTTGTTCTTCTGAAGCTGACACTAGTGTATATTTGCAACATTAACTGTTATATCAAATAAAGTTTCTTATTTAAGAAATAATAAGTAAATTTGGTTGATTACAATATCATGACTATAATAGAAGAGCAGTACTAAAGATACAAAAGAAGTACTGTATAGCATTAATGGTAAAGAAAAACAGTTCAAGGCACATACTTAACATGTTGCTTTCATCTCATTGCTGAAGGAAATCTTTGCTGAACGGATTAGACAAATGGTATGTACTATTTAGATTTTAGCAAATCTGCTATTAGATCATTGCTCCTCCAATGTACTGAAATAAATAATTACATGAAAGAGTAGAAAGTAGGTGCAGAGGAATTAACAATAACAGAGCTGCTACAGAACCACTTACAATGATGGGACTAATGAGTCTATATAATGGGACTATATAGTGCTTCTTCCTAGCAAACAACAGTTCAAACTGTTGTACAGAAATGAACTCCAAGGGCACAGTAGAATGTGAAAAGAAACGAAAATAAATACAATAAATTGTATTTGTTCACACTTTGTCTAAAAAGGGGCAGTAGTTAATGTAGTCACAGCAAAATGTAGATTGTAAATAGTTGCAAAGAACTTGGAGTTTGTATGTTGTGTGTCAGCTTCCTCCGACCATGGGGCAAATTTACTAAAGGACGAACTGGCCATAAATGGCCATAAATAGGCAAAATGTGCCAGAAATCCCATCCGCGGGGACATCGCCAATTTACTAACAGGTGTAGACGTCAATTCACTAGCAAAAGAGACCATCGCTAGAGCACTTTCACTCCCTATCACCAGGTGCATTTTCGATCTGGCGTACGATCGTTACTCCACAAATTCACTAAAGTACAAATTTTACAGAATGTTACCTCTTTCGCCATAGCTTCCTTCGCCACCATAGACCAGGCGAACTGATAAGATGAAGTTACATCCTCCTAAATCTTATGTCAGTGACATCATATCCTGTACGCCAGAAAGTCATAAAAAAGGGAGGTGTCCCGAATAGAGAAAGATGAAAGGATTCTTTGGAAGAAAAATGAAGTTGCTGACTATGAGGCAACCACATTCTCAATTTTCTACAACAATATGCATTTTTTTTACACCTGGTTTTGGTGATTGTTCTTCTTTCTTTATTTTAAAGAACTTCAACCCCACCGTAAACTACATTTTATCTATAAGTGCTTCCTGTGGACTCATCACTCTGCTTTCTACAGGATCCACAGTGATTTCATAACACATGCATAAAAAGGGTTGTTTTCTGTATTTGCCCAAATGGGGCAAATTCACCAAAGGGCGAATTTTCTCCAGCGAACGATCTGCCACACTTTGTGCCAATTAGTCAGTTGCCAATTCGTTACAAGTACGCCAATTTAATAAAATGAGAAGTTGTGTCTCAACACCCGAACGCTGGCAAAGTTTAATTCAACATCGCTTTCACTAGCGTTCAGTTCTGCCGAGCATAATTTTGTTAGTACTCTTACGTTTGGGTCAATTTGAATAGGGTGGGTACATAAAGGTCATATTTATGTCTTTATTCGAGATGTTGGTGCAAATGCTTGAAGTGGCCACTTATTATTACAAATGTCCAAGGAAGCATAATAAAGACAATATAAGACATAATAAAGAGATCTTCTAATGACCTAGACATGAGCCCACCCTAAAACAAATGTGGCATGCCCCTCAAATGGTTAGGAAAAAAATGTTTACGCAAAAATCTTTAATAGCTAGGAGTTTTGAAGGCAATTGCACTTTAAAAAATGAAAAAATGCCAGTGTTTTTTTACAACTTTTATGACTTTCCGGCATACAGGATATGATGTCACGGACATAAGATTGAGGAGGATGTAGCTTCATCTTATCAGTTCTTCCAAAACTACTGTTTTGTGAATAAACTATTATTGAAAATTACCACTTTTGTTGGTGTCTGCTTGGAGGAGGTAAGTTCATTACTACCTCCTCTGAATTACCCATTGGGGTTTTAAGTGCTTTTAGCTATTTTTTATTCTTTTGGTGCCTCTGTTTTGTCTTACTACTATATCGAGTCCACCCCGAGTGGAGGGGTATCATCCCCTTTTTCTTCTTCTACAGAGAGTGACGTTTTATTCCTGAGTGGGGTCAGGATAATCTCCCCACCTGCCTATACAGTGGTTGCCTATCAGTAACCCTGGTTTGTGAGTATTTACTTGTTTACTCTACCATTACTCCCTGTAAAAACATATTACACTATTGGGGCTCTTGGTGTTCCTTTTTGTCTTCTTTAAAACCCTGCACAACACGTTGGCCCTTTGCAAATAAACCTTGGCATGGTCAAACCAATTTAATTACATTGAATTAAAATTCAGTTCTACTCAACCTTGAGTTGTCACTTCAATTCTTATCCTCCTCCTCTATCATATCTAACCCAAAAGCTGTTTAGTGTTTTTCTTAATTTATCATTATTTCATAAGCTATGCAATGTGCTCATCTGGTTTTAGAAATCAGGCACACTGATACTGTTCAATGTAATGTAGAGGGCACACACAAACCTCTGGTTTATTTACCTATCACAGAGAAGAGCAGAGCAGTTCAAATCCATCCATATCATGTCAGTGTTTACTCAGAACTTTTCAGTTTGGCAGCAAATGAGCAAAGTTTATTTACAAAGTATGTTATCTTCTATCTCCTGACTGTCATTGCATCTTCAACTGGGGGCTATGACCTATTTTATTTTTACTGGTCGGTGTTGTTATCGGCACACAGTGTTCACTGAACAGCAACATAGGATTGACAAGACCTGATGATGATCGGTGATAAAGACATCCCTTGAAAAATAAAAGAGCAGAACAAAAATGATACCAGGTAAGACAACCCACAGCAATCAGCCAGTCTGCTTTTAAACAGTTATATGTGGTTGAAAAAAATGTTGATGATCTGTGAAAAATATTTTGAAGACCAACATTAAGGGGGTTATTTATTAAGGTGCAATTTTTTTTCACAGCATCCATTTTGACGCCAAAAACACAAAAAGGTTAAGGTAAAAAAAAAACAATTTGCAATTCTTATTGGCTCCCATTGGGAGAAGTCCGAACCAAGGAGGAAGCTTCTGGTGAAAATCCAAGTTTGTGGTACAAACAAGGGTTTAAGAATCAGCTTAGTCAAATCCAGGCTATTGTTCAGTAGGCAGGTAGATATTAAGCAAAGTCAAGGAACAGGCAGGGTCAAGGTTCAGGAATAAACAATAAACAGAATTTAGGAACACACAGGAAATCCTATACTCGGGCATTGAACCCGTGACCACGGCGTCTTTTTATTTATAATCTTACCGCTGGGGCGGGTGACGTCATCATGGCCAGCGCCACTACCCACGTGGCGCCCATGGGTGCCATCTTGGGAGCAGCGCCGACAGAGACGGGAGCGCAATCAGGCGCTCCTGACTAAAATCTGCCAAATTCATGTAAAAGTCAATGGCAGATGTCCCTTTAACCATTTGAAGATATTTTAACCTTTATGAAATTTTCAGATTTTTCAGCGTTTGACGCTGGCTTTTCCACAATAATCCGAAAATCTTTTTCCACGGTTTTTTATTGATAAATAAGGGCAAATTGTGGATTCCAATTTGGTCTGATTTTTTATTTAAAAAATCTGAAAAATGTACTTTTGATAAATAACCCCTAAGAGTATGATGTTAATCATAGCGAAATACATATTTCTCTCTGCACTTTTTGCCATATGACAATAGTGAATGACTTGGCAAAGTGCTGTCAGGGTCAGAATGATTTATAGCTAGGATGTTCAATTGGACAAAACAAGCTTGATGTGGCCCTCTAAGAGTAGTACCATATATACTCGAGTATAAGCCAAAATGTGCTGAAAAAGTCTACCTTGGCTTATACTCGAGCCAGACGCAAATGGCTGTGCTTCAGGACATCTTCAGCAGAACACACGCTCCTGCATGCACTCTGCCTGGTCTTCGGGTCCGAATTTCCGTTACTGGGACGCGGCTTCGGATTCTTCAGTTGCTACTTGCGCTTCTTTGAACAGGCATGGAAAGGAGTCTGGACTGTGCAGCACATTGGGATCCTGGGGCTACTGAGGGTGCTGCTAACTCTGTTCAGACCATGAACGGTGTAATGAAGCCCCCACCTCCCCAAACAGGGCTGAGGAGGGAGGACCAAGTCACGAGTGGGGAGATTACAACAACAAGTGTGGACAGCACAGAGGTGTGACTGCAGTCTTCGGATCAGTGAGTAGGAGCATGTGTTCTGCTGAAGATGTCCCAAAATGCATTTCTCACCCTAGGCTTATACTCGAGTCAATAAACTTTCCCAGATTTTGGAGGTAAAATTAGGTACCTCGGTTTATACTCGGGTCGACTTATACTTGAGTATATACGGTATGATTCATGTACCTGCTCTGTTGTGGCATGAGTAAAAAAAACAGCAATCATCTTAGCAGTTTATTTGAAAATAGTGTGTAAAATAAGTGCCCATGATGTCTGAGCTGACATCTGATCAATTTAGGCCTTACTGACAGGCCATAAGTGCACCTTAATGAGCATTAAAAAAACATTCCCTAATTGCAGATAGCAGTCTGGGTAGTTAATTTAATCCCCTCGTGTCTCAGAGCCTGCCCAGTCTAGATCCTTGAACCATGAGATTGGTTGCTGATGCTGTTATATGTTGAGCCACTGAAGGCTCATTTTATGTCCCTTACAAAATACTTCAACCTCTGTCTTCTGCCTCATGTTTCTGGTTCCTGCTTCAGTCCTGCTTACCTGATCCTAATTCCTGAGTACGTGATTTTGGCCCTGTATTGCTTCTGTCTTCTCTAACTTTGATCTCTGTCCTGTTCTCTAGAATGAACCTTACCTGCCAATAACCTTACACAAGGCTTGTCATTCAGACATACCTGATATGTTGTCTGTTATTTGAACTTGCCCCTCAAGCAGACTACTAACTAGTGCCCTCCACCCCCACGCATCCACCCCCACGCATTTCACACATCTAGAAAATTATTGCTATTGAAAAAAATCTTTTATTTAAATGTTTACCTAAAATGTTGCTTATATTAATGACAGATGACTAATCTCCCTGAACTGCCTTTCCGCCGGCTAGAATGTAAATCACCGGTGGGATGGCTTCGGTTTTCGATGTCCCCCGAAGTTTCCTCGTGAGCCTGTCGATTTAGACTTACTGTGACATCAAACTGCCTAGAATCTGTGGAAGTCACTTAACATAATAGGATATGAGAAGTGCATTGTCTCAGAACAAAACAACGCAATCCATCTGGAAGTTGATATTCAGCCCTTAAAGGGATTTCTAGAGTCCCGTAAACTGTTCTGCATGACGTCACACTTGAAGTCATAATTTTCTTTTTATTCTGTGTTATGTTGGATAATCGCCATGCTACATGGCAATTTAGGACAGCACTACTTTTAAATAGAAAAAGTTCTAGCAGTGGATCATTTTACCTGAGCTGAGACTAAATTCAGCTTTATGCCTTATAACTGCATTCTTTTTTATTATAATGATCATTTAGCTCAATGTATGGCTGATTTATACATAACTTATATATATATAAATAACATATGAAATCATTAAACAGTGAACAGTGGTTCACTTAGTTTTCAATCATATTGTTTTGATATGGATTCATTTTTCGTCCACATGAAATTGCTGTTGGTCAGGTTACTGTACTTAGGGTGATTTTGTAAATATCAGTGCCAAACCATGAGTGGTTAAGCAGACAGAAGTGTTTATTTAAAGAAGAAGAATAAAAATTTATCATGGTTTGTAGATTTTTTATAATCTAGCCAAGCTAAACCTTTAAACACAGATTTTGTTTCACATCGTCTGCTAACCATTTAGCCACCAACCCACCATACCTATCATACAGTGCCAACCAAAATAAATCGAGATTAAAATGGCTCAACTTCCAAACCAAATGTCACATGCTACTGCATTTCATCATTAAAGTCACTTATATGTGCGTCAAGAAAAATACAAAGCAACGTTCTGAATGATTTAATTGCCAAATCGTTTGTTTAGTGCATTTAGTGTGGGAAAAATCATACAGAATGACTACATACATTGAGTAACAGAGTGATAATCATATGAAAGACAGTGGTTCCATATAGAGATCCCTGTCAATGTTTGGGGAAACAAATGTATTATTCTGCTTACAGAGCATATTTGTACTAAGTTTCTGGGGGCAAATACAAAATGGAGTTAGGCAATGTTGGGAAAGTGGTCTGGGACTCCTGATGTGTATTTTTAGCCACTACTTAAAGGAATTGTTCAGTGTAAAAATAAATACTGGGTAAATAGATAGGCTGTGCAAAATAAAAAATGTTTCTAATATAGTTAGTTAGGCAAAAGTGTAATATATAAAGGCTGGAGTGATTTGATGTATAACATGTCAGTCAGAACACTACTTCCTGCTTTTCAGCTCTCTTGGTTAACACTGACTGGTTACCCTGGTTACCCTGAGGCACATGGATCATATCTGTTGCTTTTGAATCTGAGCTAAATGCTGAGGATCAATTGCAAACTCACTGAACAGATATGTACCATGTGGCCCCCCCTTCAAGTCGCTGAAAAGCAGGAAGTAGTGTTCTGGCTATTATGTTACACATCCAGTCACTCCAGCCTTTATACATTGCATTTTTGGCTAACTAACTATATTAGAAACATTTTTTATTTTGCACAGCCTATCTATTTACCCCGTTTTTATTTTCACACTGAACTATTCCTTTAAGCTACATCATTCCGTGGGTATATGTGCTTTTTGATTTAAGTATATTACTATATTGTGTGAAACACTTCTAGCAAGTAGAAATATCAGGTCTTACAGCATGGGTAGCCTTTCTAGAGGCTGCAAGCATTGTATTATTGTTAAGGACACTGTGGTTACCAAAAGGATACTTTAGCAAGGGGTGGCAAAGTAAAAAAAAAGTTTCAAGGTGTTGTGCTTTATGCCCGCTCCACCCCTGAGTTGTAAACTACTGCACTTTACTTGTATGTGGCACTACCTTCATCAGCGCAGAATACTGGTCAGACAAGACATGGGCAGGATGTGAGCATCCACCACCATAACCCTAACTTGCACATAATTTAGGAAACAAGGCACAGGAAACAAGGCTTCTTCTGATTTATCTGGCTCAATCAACAGGGCACAGGAGCACTAACCATGGGTAGAGTTATGAGCTGAATAAAATGTTGTGGTTCAGCAATTTCACCCTTGCCCATAGTAAATGAGCCTGGTATTTCCAGTTCCCTGTAAAAGGTTACTATTAGTTTTTATATGAGTGGAGACAACCACGTTTTCTCCATTTTGTTTATTTTACTAAAGAACAATTTTGAATAATACTATGGAGCTGGGATTAGTACAGGTTTACTCAGGAAGGGAACTCCTACACACAGTGTATTATTTGTAAATTGCTGGTATCACTCAGTGTTTGTCTTGTCACATGCATGTGATGTGAGAGATGTCGGTGGGTTTTCATCTTGGAATCTGAACTGCAGACTCTAAGGGGTGAACTTGTAGCACTGAGAGCAGCGGCAAATGAGGGGGGGTATGCAGGCTTGCAGAGCAACCACTGGCAGGGGCTAGTGGAGTGGGAGGAGGAGAAGGGGCAGTAGAGGCTAATGAGGGAGGAAGGTTTGTGACATTCAGAAGGGAGGAAGTAGGAGACAGAAGGGTAGGAGGGCCGGTCCATAGCTTGTCAAAAACAGCAAATTTGCCGTTTTGGCTGAAGGTGCTGGGGAGGAAAACTCTGAACTGGCATGTATGGAGCAGACTGACTCTCAGAGCACCCTGGGAGGCTGTGGTTCTAATACGGGTGGTGGAGGCAGTGCAAGGAAGGAAAGGCAGGTTTTAGTTATAGGGGATTCAATTATTAGAAAGGTTGATAAAATCTGTCGTAAGGCCCCTACATGCCGAACAGTCTGCTGCTTGCCTGGTGCTAGGGTTCGGCATGTGGTGGAACGAGTGGACAGATTATTGGGAGGGGCTGGGGAAGACCCAGCGATCTTGGTACACATAGGTACCAATGACAAAGTTAGAGGAGGTGGTGAAGTCCTCAAGAACGATTTTAAAGAACTAGGTGTAAAGTTGAGGACGAGGACTTCCAAGGTAATTTTCTCAGAGATATTACCTGAGCCACGAGCAACGCTAAGGAGACAGCGGAAGCGTAGAGAGATTCATGCGTGGCTGAGAGATTGGTGTAGGGAGGAGAGATTTGGGTTTTTGGAGAACTGGGCTGATTTCTCAGTCAGCTACAGGCTCTTTGCTAGGGATGGGCTGTACCTAAATGATGATGGGGCAGTTGTTTTGGGAAAGAAGATGGCTAGACGGTTGGAGGAGATTTTAAACTAGGTGTGGGGGTGAGGGAGGGTTCAGTAAAAGATTCAGTGGAAAACAGGATAGATGGGATAGTGGGCAAAGAAAGGGAAAATGGGGGAAGAAATTTGGCTGGGGGTACTGTTAAGGATAGAGAGGACCACATGTCATATGTTCAATATGGTACCAGTATTAAATGTATGTTTGCAAATGCAAGGAGTCTGACTGGTAAAATGGGAGAGCTGGAGGTGCTGGTGCTGGAGGGAAAACATGATGCGATTGGTGTGGCCGAAACATGGCTGAATGAGTCGCATGACTGGGCAGTTAATATCAGTGGCTATACTTAGTTTCGGAGGGACAGAGGCAATAGAAAAGGAGGAGGGGTATGTCTGTATGTTAGGCAGGATTTAAAAGCTTATATAAAGGAGGAGGTTATGTTAAAAAATGAGGGGGCAGAAGTCTTATGGGTGGAGTTCTTCACCAATTGTAAAGAGTCCAGCAAATTAATTGTAGGTGTATGCTATAGACCCCCTAATGTAAGTGAGGAGGAGGAGGCTAAGCTCCTGATGAAAATAGAAAAGGCTGCTAGTTTGGGTAAAGTAATGATAATGGGAGATTTTAATTACCCAGATATTGACTGGAGCAACAGTACTGCCAGATCAGTTAATGGGAACAAGTTTATAAACTTGTTGCATGACAATTTTATGGCACAGGTTGTTGAGCCAACAAGAAAAAATGCTATTCTGGAGATCTAGTGATCTCCAATGACCCAGAACTTATAGCAAATGTGCAAGTCATTGAACCCCTGGGTAATAGTGACCATAATGTTATATCATTTAATGTCTGGTGCATAAACAAAAATATACTGGGGCAACAAAAACCATGGATTTTGGAAAAGCTTATTTTAGTGCCTTGAGGGCTGCCCTACAGAGTATTGATTGGGGCATTAAGTTTTCAGCTAAAAACACAGAACAGAAATGGTTGTCATTTAAAATTATATTAAATCATTACTGATCTCAATTTACTCCTTAAGGAGCAAATGTAGAAGCTCTAAGAATCATCCTATGTGGCTTAATACAGAAGTAAAGAAGTTAATAGAAAGGAAGAGAAAGGCATTTAAAAAATACAAATCTGTTGGGACAGAAGCTGCATTTAATGAATATAAACACTGTAATAAATGTTGTAAATCAGCAATCCGGAAGGCAAAGAAAGGAGTCTTGAGTTCCCAGGCTCACTTTACAGCTGCACTAATGGCTCAGCTCAATCTAGTCAGTGGCTGACTCAGGATATGATTCATAAAGCTTTAATAAAAATTAATGTAAACAAGGCTCCAGGGCCTGATTGCATACACCCCCGGGTTCTAAGAGAGCTTAGTTCAGTTTTAGACCAGCCCCTAATTTTGATTTTATTAGATTCATTTTCATCTGGTATGGTGCCTATGGATTGGAGAAAAGATGATGTTATTCCAATATTTAAAAAGGGATTACAATCTCAGCCTGGCAATTATAGGCCAGTAAATTTGACATCTGTGGTGGGCAAATTATTTGAAGGCTTGTTAAGGGATCACATTCAAAATTTTGTCCTAGTGAATGCCATTATTAGCAGCAATTAGCATGGCTTTATGAAGTATAGGTCATGTCAGACAAATTTGATTGATTTTTATGATGAGGTATGTAAGATGCTGGACAGCGGGGGGGGGGGCAGTAGATGTGATCTATTTGGATTTTGCCAAAGCATTTGATACTGTGCCCCACAAACGACTGCTTTCTAAACTAAGGTTTGTTGGGCTTAATGAAGTTGTTTGCACATGGATAGGAAACTGGCTACAGGATCGAGTACAGAGGGTGGCTGTTAATGGTACATTCTCTACTTGGAGTATGGTTCTTACTGGGGTCCCTCAGGGCTTGTTTATTAATGACTTAGGGGAGGGTATTGTAAGTAATGTATCAGTGTTTGCAGATGACAAAACTATCCAGCCCAATTAATTCCATCCAGGACGTGGCATCCTTGCAACACGATCTTGACAAACAATCTGGCAATCTGGGCAGCTAAGTGGCAAATGAGATTCAATGTTCATAAATGTAAAGTCATGCACCTGGGATGTAAAAATATCCAAGCCACTTACCGTATATACTCGAGTATAAGCCGAGTTTTTCAGCATCCAAAATGTGCTGAAAAAGTCTACCTCGGCTTATACTCAAGTCAGTGGGTAGTAGCTGAGATTGCAGTCACTTTTAATCATTCCTATACCAACAGTTTGCTTGGGGAGGGACTGCAATATCACACAGTGCCCTCTGTTGGTTATATGAAAGAATAACAGTGACTCCAATATCACACAGCGCCCTCTGTTGGTTATATGAAGGATTAACAGTGATGGCAATATCACACAGCACCCTCTGTTGGTTATACGAAAGATTAACAGTGATGGCAATATCACACTGCACCCTCTGCACATGGTAGTGGGACAGTGGGACAATGCAAACAGTAATCCATTTGGCAATTCTCTGTCACCATCACTTTTGCAAAGAAGTCCGGTTGATCGCTGGGGGGGTCGCTTTGGCGGAATGTGCGCTGCTGGGAGACAGGGCTGTAGTTGTGTCTAGGCTTATACGCGAGTCAATAAGTTTTCCCAGTTTTTGTAGGTAAAATTAGGTACCTCGGCTTATACTAGGGTCGGCTTATACTCGAGTATATACAGTATACGCTTAATGGGACTGCACTAGGCAAATCCATAATGGAAAAGGACCTTGGAGTCCTTTAGATGATAAACTTGGCTGTAGCAAGCAATGCCAGTCAGCAGCATCAAGGGCAAATAAGGTCTTGAGCTGTATTAAAAGGGGCATAGGGTCACGGGAGGAGGGGGTCATTCTTCTACTGTATAGTGCACTTTTAAGGCCCCATCTAGAATATGCCATACAGTTTTGGTCTCCATCACTCAAACAGGACATTATTGTATTAGAGAGGGTACAGAAAAGGGCAACTAAACTGGTAAAAGGTATGGAAAATCTTAGCTATGAGGAAAGACTGCTCAAATTGGGGATGTTCACGCTGGAGAAAAGGTGCTTAAGGGGTGATATGATAACTATGTATAAATATATAAGGGGATCATATAATAATCTCTCTAATGCTTTATTTACCAGTAGGTCTTTCCAGCTGACACGATGTCACCCATTACGATTATGGAATCGCCTAAATATTCGGAAAGGGTCTTTTTACAGTGAGAGCTATGAAGATGTGGAATTCTCTCCCTGAATCAGTTGTACAAGCTGATACATTAGATAGCTTTATGAAGGGGTTGGATAGCTTTTTAGCAAGTGAGGGAATACAGGGTTATGGAAGATAGCTCATAGTACAAATTGATCCAGGGACTAGTCCGATTGTCAATTTGGAGTCAGGAAGGAATTTTTTCCACCTCTGAGGCAAATTGGAGAGGCTTCAGATGGGTTTTTTTTTTTTGCCTTCCTCTGGATCAACTAGCAGTTAGGCAGATTAAAAAAAAACTAAAAAGTTGAACTTGTTGGACGTGTGTCTTTTTTCAACCATACTTACTATGTTACTATGACACTATAACTGGCCAGTATAATGTTGATTTTAAAGGACCAGTAACACCATAAAGTATAGCTATATATCGCTTTTATGTATGTGTTATCTATCTATTATCTATATATAGGTCCAACTATTCTTATGTATTTATTGAACTCTATAGAATCTGTCTATCTAACCTCTTGACATTGCAACAAATGGAAGACAGCTTCAGCTTTTCTGTAATCCAAAGCTTTCTGGATAATGAATTTCCGAATCCCATACCTATATATTGAAAACAGCATGCACCCTATAGCCCATATTCAACTTGAACTGCTGCCTCCATGGCTACATGGCAGCTTATGTATATACACCAGTGCAGGGTAACAGTACGTTATATTTAAAAGCATACAAAACCCTTATTTTGGTGTTACTTATCCTTTAATGAGCTCAGTCTATAAGTATTTAAGACGGTCTTTCCGCTTCAAATACTTATGCATCCTGATTCTGAATGTGAAGAGGAAGTGGCTCATGGTTTAAAGTCTCTGTCATGTCTGAGCTGCAGACATTTGACCAAATTTGACCACCCATGTGTAGGAAGCTCTTAAGGAGTCTGATGTAAGATAATGCCCTAAAACCCTCACTCCTGTTATTATATATTTGGAGTGGATCACTTTGCATATATTGCTTTTCAGGTAATTAAATATTCAGCATACAATTACAGGAACTTACAATTACAGGTGAGGTCATCTATCTATTAAGGAAGAATTAAGTGGGAAATGTTGACTTGTGGAAAAAAAAACCTTAAAGGATACTGTCATGGAAAACGTGTTTTTTTTCAAAATGCATCAGTTAATAGTGCTGTTCCAGCAGACTAAAGCACTGAAATCCATTTTCAAAAGAGCAAACTGATTTTTTAATATTAATTTTGAAATCTGACATGGGGCTAGACATATTGTCAGTTTACCAGGTGCCCCCAGTCATATGACTTGTGCTCTGATAAACTTCAGTCACTCTTTACTCTTCTTCCTGTAGCACAGTCACATATTCGCGTGCACGTGTGGTCCCATATGCTGTTTACACTATAGAAAAAAACTGTTGTGCAGTTCTATATAGAGGCAATCAAATGTGTTGTTTATGCTTTAGATATTGGAGCACAGTAGTGATGGGCAAATCTGTGCTATTTTGCTTTGCCGAAAAATTTGCGGAACGGTGGAAAATCCCCGAAACGGCAAAAATTGAACGCATTGAAGTCAATGGACATCAAAATAACTTTGACACGTGACAATTTTGACGTGAGTGATAATTTTTAATCACGGATTATTTTGTCCAAATGCAGAAAAGTCAATAGGCGTCTGAATAATTTTGATTCTAGACAATTTTATGCACGCAAATATTCTTGCACACATCACATTATTTTTTTGGGAGCGGATTTTTCGCCTGTGAATTTTTGCCGCGTCATCACAATTTTATTCGCTGCTGGCGAACCATAGAAATTTTCGGCAAATTCGTGCCTGGCCTAAGGCATAGAGGAGGGGCAGACAATATTTGATTGACAGCTAAGATTTTTAAATGAGCTTAGAACAGCTATGAATGCTTTAATAAAAAATAGAAATTGGATTTTATGTTTCATTTGAAAAGGACTTTTATTATACAGGTTTTTTGTGATAGGGTGACAGGTCCACTTTAATTCTGTGATCAGTCTACATTGGCTGATATCGGAGTCCAATCATGGTGGCATAGTCCATCTGTATTAGAAGGACTGAAATCTGTAATATCATTAATTCATTGAATTGTGTTCCTGTTTTGGCTTTGTGGCCCACACTATATATCTATATCTAGCTATAAAAGTAGAATGAAAGCTGTTGCACAACAGGGTCTTGCAATAAAAGTAATTATTTATTATTTCACAAATCGAGGTTTCGTCCCTCACTGGGGCCTTTGTCAAGATACAGATCAGGCATACCTTCCCAGCATGCTCGTTTGTCCCAAGTCAGAATCTAAAAGTGAAAAAAGTGAAAAAACACATATATTTGTAGATAAAAAGCCATAAGTTACATTCCAATGAACAGGATAAGAACCATAAATATGTATCAAACATTAAAAATACTCCATTAGTGGCTATTTAAGAATGATACAAAAGAGCAATATTCGTTAAGGCCCCTTGGGGAAACTGTATTCAAAGTCTGTATCCAGAAAGTTTCTCTTTGTAACAATAATTTACGCCAATCACCTCCTCTACTAGGTTTAGTTACAATGTCAATGCCCATGAAGCGAAAAGTGGGAGGGCCATGTCCTTTTTCAAGATAATGTTTATACAAGGCAATGTCACTTCTGCCTGTTTCAAATGCGGCCCCTAATGATGAGCGATGGTTGCCCATTCTCTCCCTTAAAGTATTCTGTGTTTTCCCCACATACATAAGGCCACATGGACATTTTATTATGTAGACAACGTGGGTACTGGTACACATAATGCGGTGCTTAATAGAAATGTTTTCGCCTGAGTGTGGATGCTGGAAATCCGAACCAGTGATCATGTAGTATAACCTGGACATTTGTAGCAACCATTTTTTAAGGGGGCAAAAAGAGAGGGCTTCTTTTCATAGCAGCGTTGGGGGTCAGAAGGCATCAAAATTTCCCGCAGATTTCTTCCTCTGCTATATCCCCATTGAGGTTTTTGACTTAGTATTTTAGGTAAAGTTTTATCACTGCCCAGAATTTGCCAATTTTGATCTACTATGTTCCGTATGGTTTAGAAGCTGTTGTATATTGTGAAGTAATCACAAATATCTCCAGTTTTGTGTTCTTCCCAGTTGGTCTATGTGCATTATTTTTAGCACGTGATAAGGCCTGATCCAACAATTCATGTTTGTACCCACGTACCTGAAACCTATGATATGTCTCCTTTAGTTGAGTAGCACAGATATCGGTATCTGAATTATTACGTAAAGTTCGTAAAAATTGTGAATATGGGACACTATTCTTAGAACTTACAGGGTGGAAGCTATTATAATGGAGGATCATATTTCGATCTGTAGGTTTCCGGTATAATTTGTAACATAATGAAGAACCACATTTTAAGACTTCCACATCCAAAAATTGGACTTGATCGCCCCCTTTGTTCAGAGTAAATTTTACAGGGGTTGGCAGTAAATTCAGTGTGTGTACCATATTCTCCAACGAGACTTCATCGCCATGCCATATTATAAATATATCGTCAATGTAGCGATAGTATGCAATAAGATTACTCATATATTGTGGTATGATGTGTAAGTTCTCATAAACGGAGATGAAGCAGTTGGCATAGGCCAGAGCCATTGCTGCACCCATAGCTGTGCCCTCCTTCTGCAGGTAGTACGTGTTCTCAAATTTGAAAAAATTCAATTTCAATGTTAGTTCCAATAGGTTGCATATAAACGTAATTGGTGGACCATCATATTGTGAGGAGTTTTGTAAAATGTCACAAACAGCTTTAATACCCTCGTCATGGGGGATTATGGTATATAAACTACTCACATCAAGACTTGCCAAAATCACTTCACCTTGGGGTAATGTAATTGTGGATATCAATTCCAAAAAATGAGGGGTTTCCCGCAGGTAGTATGGCAAAGCTTTTACTGAATCCTGTAGAAGAAAATCTAAATATATATCTAGCTATATATATATGTCTATCTATATATATAGACATGTGTGTATATGTGGTTTTATATTTTTATATGTAATTGAAAAAGGCACATTTTAAGAATATGATTGACATATAAAAATTGGATGCATCAAGCAGACATTAACATGTACGAAAGAAAACAATATCATTTAATCTGAAACAACAATGGTGTCACAGAATTGTACCATCTGTGCTGAAATTCAGAACAAAGCATTTTCTACATGCAATTATTTTTTTTTTTTTTCAAAATTTTCTTGTTGCAAAATAAATGATGCCCTGCATTACAATGGTCTCAAGCTCTTAATTAATATCACTTTGTTTCTGTTTACTGTTTCCATTCGTTTTAGGGCCAATAATTACGTTTCCAAAATCTTCATGCAGACAGTTATGTTGTCATCTTGCCAAATGTTTGACTTCATTGTTTGAGGTCAATTATTTTCGTCTCTTGCTTGCAAAATATTGATGAATTCTAGTTTAATCAAATGTTTTGTGTTTCTAATAAAAAATATAAACAGACATTGCAGCCTTCGGTTGACTTATTTGCTTTAATGGTTTCCACGTGTACTTCTTTCTAAATGAAGCAACAAATAAAAAAAGCACCAAATCAAATCTGCATGCTCAGTAATGTCACCAGTTTTTTCCTGTATCTAAATCATACAGTTTCACCAATAGAAGCCAATAAAAATAGGTTAATGACTAAACTGACTTACATCTAATTTACAAAATCTAATTTCTTAAAGTAATAGATATGACCTACTTGTTTATGGGTTGATGAAAAGGTTGCACAGCCGGTCAGAAAGCAATTGTTAACAGTAAGCCTATGTTTAAGATAATCCTCTTTGAAAGGCTGTTCAAGCCATACTAATCAACTTTGGCATGTCAATTCTGGTTTGCATTATCTCACGTGGGATATAGAGTTATCATACACAAAGGGATATCATATATAATATAAACTCTCTGAAGGTTTCTTTTGCAGAGAGGTCCTTGCTATGATTATCATGTTATTGCCATAGCTAGCTCTTGCCTTCTTTCTTTCGTATTTGTCATCTCCATTTTTATTTACCCTTACCATATTTCCCTGTTGTCCATCCCTATTCTTTGTTTTCCGCTCATGACCCCAGATGCTGCCTCACTGACCCCTATTTAATTCCTTTATTGAGGAATGGTAAATCTGCACGTTAACTGGTTGACTGAGAGGCACATTTATATTATTGGGGACGATTTACTAAACTAAATGAAATCCAGAATTCACAGCAGTTCAGCTATATTGAAGAAAATGTTTGTGACAGTTAAGAAAGTTTAACAAGTTGAAACATTTAGCAAATAGATACCTGTATCACTTCAATAGAAATACTTTGATGAGTCAAACACAATCATTTTCTATAGGAATTAGCACACAACTGAGCAGCAGTACTGTGCTGTAATACCCAGCCAAATACAGTACTGATTTTTGATGCCTATAACCATACACCAAATCAAGGATTTCCACTTGTTTAAGTTTAGTTTAGTCATTATATTATTATTATAATTATTACTATTATCATATTATTACTATAGTAATTAAGCCCCTTATGGTGTTACACATAGGATTTAATTACCCATCATTATGAAGGAAATTGAGACCTAGGTATGAGGAATATGTTAAGCCCACCTTATACATAATCTATGATATTTAGCTTTCATTGCTTTCCCCAATAGTTTCTCAGAAACAGCACCCATAGAGACTGTAAATAGTAGATTATTTGCTGGGTGGTGTTTAGGAACAGAACTAGGAAATTAGGCCTAATTTATAAAAAATGTGTCAAGGTTCAATGTGCAAAAAAACCCGCCAATGGTTAGGCATAGGCCTCCCTTGTGCCTTATGTCTCGGTGCAGTATCAGAAGGGCTATACACAAGTGCATTGTGCTTGGAGTTGGTTTTAAGGCAGTGATTTAGCTGCCCTTGTGCATAGCCCTTAAAAATGATCCCAGTTATGTTATATTATCCTCTAATTTTTTCATTGAGGAGTTTTTGCAAAACTGATGCAAACCACCATGTTTTTGCTTTGAACCTTGCCAGTTACAGCCTATGACAGACATACTGTATGTACAGGGTTTCCTTGCACCTGCTACTGCTGCACTCTACACTTTGCAGCAAATTATAAATCTAGCCCGTTGGGGGTGGGGGAGAAAGCAGACCAATGCTATGACCACAAGAGCTTCTCAAATGGGCTCTAAGCTGGGCTATACTTCAGCACTTGATGCCGTAGCATTGGCAAACAAGCCATATTGTCTTTCTGTTTATGTACTTTTTAAAATAAAAGGACTCTGAACTTTGCACCTTACACTTGCTCCAGAAAGGAAAGCAAATTTGCACTGAGATGATGGGCGTGCTGACTGTTTACATACTGTTTATTTAGGAAGTTGTTCCAATGATAAGGTGAAACTGCTACAATTAACAGAGCATTAGCTTTGTGCTGGGTAACTGTTATTCTCTGCTATAGAGACAAGGCCACACTTTCATCACTCATCTTACGCCACCTTGTTGGCAAAGCCAAATATTAGACAAGTTACATTAGTGCACCATTTTTTTGTCAATATCTGCTTTCATTGGCCCAAGCAGATTTTCGTCTTTAAATAAGCCCCAGTGTGTTATAAGTAGGGGAGAAATGTCAGCATCTTTTAATGAAACAGCTAATTTTCTATAATAGTTCATAAATATTTTTTTACTAAATTGTAAACAAAAATGTTCTGTACAATGCACTGTAGGAGCCAAACTATAGATACCAGAAAACACTTTCAATCCTTCTCAAGGAATCGGTTGCTAAAAATATGGATTATTTATCTCACAAGTAAACCAGAAGCCATTTGCAATGTTTACATTCACTGAGCCCCTGTTAATTATGGGAGCAGCACCAACTCTTTACCTATAAATCCTGTTATAAAAATGCATTTTATCAACAGCTCTCCAAATGTCAAATTGCCAAATGAATGTACTTTTCTTGCACAAATGTTGACGTGTCTTTGTAACCTAGCGTTTAGGAGGGTAAAAACATTCGAGCCAATCAAAGTTTTAACAAATATACTTGTTAAGTAAACAACAAATGTGTGTACATATTGTTCATAGAATGTTTGGTTTACTATTCCTAGCGAGATGTGTAAACACTAGCTCATGCTGTGATCCATTGAGGATTGGCCAGATTCCCATGGTTCTGCTCTACAATCACTGCTACAGAAATACACTTTCCAAAGGATATTTAATGATTGACATCTCATTTCTACTCTTACAGGAGTAAAGTTTTTTTAACCAACTTTTTAAAATTTATCTTGCACAATTTTCTGGTATCTGAACCAGGGTCGGACTGGGGTGCCCCAGGCCCACCAGGGCTGCTGCCCCGAGGCTCCCCTCCTCTCCCCCTGCCATGCCAGTACCGCGTGCCTGCACATGCACCTGCACTCCACAAACACGCATAATGTTTTATCTTTTGTCGCTGATGTGGGTGCGGATTTGGCCTGGCGAAGCCAACAAAAGCCGGGGACCCATCGGGTTATTCCAGTCCGACCCTGATCGGTAAGAATGCTATAAGGAGGGCTGAGTATTTGAAGGCCATAGGCCAGATGTGGCCCAGAAAGTAATTTTGTGAATTTTGTTTTCTCTAAGGCTCAATTACCTTAACATAATATTACACATAAATACTGTACATGGCATGCCACTTAAACTGTAAGCTGTACAGGACAGGGACCTCCTTCTGCTGTGTCTCATACCACATGGCATTTAATTTTATTTTATATTTGTATTATTTTTTGTATTAATTATAATACTTGTCCTCCCTGTGTGTACTTTGTAAATTGTAAGATTGTACCGAACTGCCTATCCTTGTAGCACATTATACTGTAAATAAAGTTTACATACAGTACATACTTAAAAGTAGAACCAGTTTAAAGGTATAGTCGTAGGAATCAAAGTTTCATATGATTTTTGGACCGTAAGTGGATCATCCCAACATTTTTTGTACCATGGCAATCGGTTCTTCAGACACGTTAGAAGATTTCTGTCAGCTAATGATAATTTCTCATTGCCTATCTGCCAATATCAATGGGTGACTGTCACTAGAATTTGTCGGACATAACTTTCAAATGATTGCATTTTATGGACAGAACATTGTCTGGTATGTAGTGATGGGCGGATTTCGCGCGAAATTCGAGAAACGGCGAAAAATTCGCGAAACGGCGCTGGCGTCCCGTTTTTGACGCAACATTTTTTTGGACGCCGGCGAATTTTTGCCACAAATTTTTGCCGCAAATTTTCACGGGCGTTACGCTAATTTATTCGCTGGCGGCGAATCGTGCAAATTCGCCACGAATTCGCCCATCACTACTGGTGTGTTCATTTACTACTTTATTTAATCTGAATGGTTAGTGGCAGATTGGAATGTAGTGATGTCCATTCGTTTGTCAGATACAAGGGTAAAATCTGCATGTCTATGGCCAGCTTTAGGCTAGTAGTGTACATCACATTTGCTACACCTATACAGCAGAGAAAAGGCTGACCGTCCCATGCTGTGTGCACCCAGACAGGCATGGCATAGGCCAGTAAGTGAACAGAGGGGTGCATTTTGACATGAAAATAGTTGTGTTTCTACTAAATAACAATGTGCACGCACAACAAGGGGTGTACGGGAGCAGATAGGCCATTTCTTGTACATATGCCAACAAACACTAAGGGTGGTTATTAAATGGTGGAATTACAGATAATCACTGCTCTTTATTCATTTATATGTGACTCTTAGAGGCATATCTATCTTTGGGTGAAAGTTAGAGTCCACCATTTGATGTAAATCCCTCGAAAAAATCCCATAATATGAAAGGAGAGTGGTGGAATGTTAATGTGGTGAGCCCTAATATCAAACTAATATCAAACTTTAGTGGTCAGAGCTGCCAGTAAAGCTGGCCATACATAGGCAGATAAAAGCTTAGGTACCATGTAAAAGCAGCTTAATTGCCCATGTATGTCACCCACGACAGCCAGATAGCGATAGGGCAGGTTTGAAAATCCACTCAGATGAGAACTGCATTGGTGCATTCGTGTGGTCCTTATCCTACAGATCTCTGTTGGTCCCACTGTATGTTCTTGTTAGCCCCTTGAAGGTTATGCACCTTTTCCACATAAGGTTATGCACCTTTTCCACATAAGGTTATGCACCTTTTCCAAGAGAGAAAAGCTCAATCCGCCACATATTGTGTAAACACTGAGAGGCACTGCATCAGCCTATGAGCACATAAAATGGGACCAATGAGAGCTGGTTGGCATAAATACACCAGTGGAGAAAATGCAGTGTATGCCATTGGCCTTAGGTTAATACAGGAATCCAAAGCACAAAGGGTTGTGTGATTAGATGCATCAGTGAAACATGGTGTCTTTGATTTCACACTAACAAATGGAAGCATAGCATCTGTAGACCTATGGGCCCTTAGGCCACTCGCGGCAGATTTAATGTTGCAGGCAGTGCCGCAAAAGTAGGGCAGTGAATTCTCGGCCTGTGCTTCTACGCAGGCCAATATCCATGTAGTGTGGCTCTAGCCTTAATGTAGTGTTGGTAGAAAGATTTCTGATGGGTGAGGCCTGGAAGTTGATTATGACAACATTTGAGGCCTTATTTAAAATTACATGAAGAACCAGCGCCCAGATTAAGCAGCACTGAGTGCAATCTGATGAGATGTTTCAGTCAAAGCAGATAATGAATAAAGCACAAGAAGCCTTCCACAGTTTCATATTTGTTTATTTGCCAAAACAGTCAAGAGCTGCAGATGCAATTAAGCATTTTTCAGTAAACACTGCAGGCAATTATTACCCACATTGAATAAATGCTGCTTTTGGAAATATCTAAAATGCTCTTTTTTGGAGAAAATTTTTAGTGAAGGAGAAATTCATATCAAAGTCTTCATCTCAGGCCAAAGTCAGTTATCACTGTTAAACCTTAATTCTAACATATAGAACTGACTGATTACTATTCCTTAGGGTTTGCTCTTGGTGTCTGGCTGTGCATAGTATATTACAATATCAGCTGTAGCAACTTTGTCACATTTACTTATATCATTATAATGCCTTAACTCTTTCATCATTTTGCTCTCAGCATGAAGACTTAGCATTAAAGCTGAGCTTCTCCTCTGTAGCAATACTGCCCATTGTAATTGTTGTCGCTGCTTTTCTTTCCAAATTAGGTGGTTCACAATAAAGGAGAAATAACATTTTTATTATGCGGCAGATGGAAGTAACCAAAGTAACCAGTCTATGTATATGTTGTAATTTTATATTTTTTGTTTTTGTCTTAAAATTCTGCATCTAGTATGGTTTGTGAGGTCAGCAATTGGATAAGATTATTATTGCACTGGTGCAGAGCTCCCCAGTGTTCCTAATTGAGCCCCTATTTTTTATAGTCAATACTACTATAACTTTGATATACTTATACCACTGATATTGTTGTCTGTCTCTTGACTTCTGCCAAATTCTGATGTACTTCTGTCAGGTCCAGACTAGCAATATTATATGAATGTTCTGGCAAATGTCCGATGGGCTACTCTATTTATTGTAAAGTGGACGGGGGAACCTGACAAAGGAAGCCATAGAGAGCCTAAGCAAAGTGGGCAAAAGGAGCTGAAGCCAAAGCTGCTGAAAAGAGCCAGAGCTGTTGAAAATGAAAGAGACGAAACAAATCTGAAGAGGAGAATGAAGAAGCTGCTGTTGCCAAGGAGGAAGAAGATTTTTTGCCATGTTTTAAGGGTAAGTTGTCATTGAACACCAAAGTTTTTTGTTTTTTTTTAAATCCCTGACCACTAATTTTTTAAAAACTTTTATGAGGGGGGGGGGGAAAGCTGTGATCACAAATGTTTATTTTAGCTTTGGGTGTGCTGCCCACCATTGATTTTTAACTTTTATGGGAGGGGCCTTGACCACCAATGTTTTTTTTATACTTATGGGGGGGGCAGAATGCCAATTTCTCAACATGTAGGGGTGGGCCTGGATGCCAATGTTGCATGTTTAGGGCAATGGAACACCAGGAGATTAATAGCCAGAAATAAATTTCCACTTCTGCGGGTGTCGGGTGACTAATCTCCTGTAAAAGCTTTCCCACTGGCAAATATGTGAATCGCTGGTGGTAAAACCACCACCATTTTGGTCTTCAAAAAGAAAAATTTCTTCTGGGGGCAACTTCAAGTGACTTTGGGAGACTGAAGCAACACATGGGTTTTACTACCAGAGATTCACATTACTGCTGGTGGGAAAACTTTTACAGGAGATTAGTAGCACGCAGAAGCGAAAATTTATCTCTGACAATTAAACTCCTGGTGTGCCCCTGGTGTGCCATTGCCCCTTATATGTGGGATGCTTTTACTCCCAGTCCAGCCCTGATAAGAGTCATTTTTGTGAGCTGGGATGGAGGATCTTCCTGACCACTCTAGACTATGCTATGTGATACTTGCCGTTCTTCTTACAGATGTCAAGCGTGAGTCACTAAAGGTGGCCATACACGGGCCGATAAAAGCTGCCGACCGACCGAGTCATCAGCTTATTGGACCGTATGGGGGGGCCTCCCAACAGGCTTCCACAATCTATATCTGGTTAAAAGTTGGCCAGATGTTGATCGGATAGGCTTAAAATCGCGGTCCGCAATTGTTCATTGATGCAGTCCCACGATCCAACTGGCCGTTTTGCCTGCATTATAAACCTATCGTTGGGCCCTAGGGCCCACAATCAGATCAGCCCGCTATCGCATATCGGGGAGAAATCCCTTCTTTGGCGGATCGCAACGTATATGGCAACCTTTAGAGTGTGTATCTGATGCGTATATCTTAAACAATTTAGTGGTCATTTACAGTGCAGAATGCAGTTTAAAAAACGCAAAAAGATAAAAAAGCTGCAATCTATCTTTTGTTTGCACTTTGCACATTGTGTCCTGCATTGTGCAACTTACGGCAGGCCACAGTTCTCCTCCTTGTGTGTCATTGCACTTAGTGCTGTAGCACTTGCGTCCCCAGGTTCAGTTAATGACCTCTAATGACCTCCCCCCCAATGACCCCTGTCCTTATCCTAATCTCTGCAGGGTTGTTTATTAAGGGCAGAAGCTTAAGTTCTCGCATAGTAAGGGTGCACAATAATTGTTTACCTTAGGCCAGGGGCAGGCAGGGCTGAAATCAGCCTGCTGAAATCTGCAGGTTGATTTCAGCCCCTGAACACTAGCAAACTCTGTGTTTGTGTAGTGAATCCTTGACTGTGATCTGGCCAAACACACTCCGAGGATTTATGGCTCAAAATGCAAATGCTAGCGAGCAAACTGATTTCAGCCACATCTGGCCCTATAGTTTATTCCACTTGTGTCTCTGTCTATATACTAAGTTCTCCTCCTCTTGGCAAAAATCTGCATCTCTGGTATATCCTTGTCAATTTACATAACAATGAACTTTCACCAAGAGAAATTTCCCCAGGATCAGGCTGGCAAACTGCCATTATAAAAATAGTGCAGCCCTTTTAACATTTCATTATCTACATTGCGCCATGCTAATTTCCCACAAACGTCATTATTTCATGCCAAAAATTACCCTACTACTCTTTTATGGGGACAAATATATTGACACATTCTGAAAGAGAATTTGCATATATATTGCCCATACTTTATAAATGAGAAGAGGCCATCTGCACAGTTTAGTGTAGTAGCTACAACACATAGACGCAGTTTCCAGATTAAAAAGGTACAGAGTCAAAGTTCTCGGCTTTGTAAGTGAATCTTTGTTTATCCACTGCTTAAGTCATGAGTGAGCTAATCTGAATGCTTCCTTGTGCGCATCATATTCTAGAGAATAACTTGTGACTAATGTTAAAACCAGGAGGTTTGTTTTACAGATTCCTCTTTGAATCAATGATTGACATCTCATTGTAAAATACATATGGCTTTCATGTCAAGCAAATAACAAACATATACTTACTATACAAGTTAAGACTAAGGTACACAAATAAAAAGTGAATACAAGAAACAAAATCGGTTGCCAGAAAATTTTTAGAATTAAATTTAGTTCAAGGTATGTTCCACTTCCTGGCCAAAATGAAGCATTTTAGTGTAGCAAGGAATAAAAGAAACATTGTCCAGAAAAAAACATGTATACTTTGTTTCATGTAAAAATAATTAGTGCCTTAAATTAAGGCCAGATCTTATTAATAACGAGAAACAACATTATTTTTAACTTGAGTAGAGGTAAAGTGTTTACAACATACATATGTTGCCTAGGGCTAAAAGCTGTGTTTATTTATATTGGCAAAAATGTCTAACCCACACACAGACATGCTTAATTCAACTTCCTGTAGTCATTGAAGGCTTTATTTTCTAAACATGAAGCACAATATCTTTAAGTGAGTAGGCCCTATGCTGAATTCATGTGTATGCCACATGAGCTGCTCTATTCTGGCTTGATTACCACCTAATAAAACGTTGCCTGTTTCAACCAAGTTTTTGCCATTGGGAATAAAACAGCATATTTTGTCCAATGTCTAATTTTTAAGTGCTTTACAAAAAAGCCACAAAGTTACAAGCGCTACAATTTGGGCAAAGAATGTATTTTATGTTGAATTTTTTTGCAAGACTAATTTAGCTTGTTTGGTCATAGTTAGAGAAAAACTAAGGCCACAGTAATACATGAATGTCGATTATAATGACACTAATGAGCCTGTTTATATAGGTAAGATGGAACACGATAACAGTAAGTTGTGCTTTTCACAGATCTGTATCATTGTTGTATCATCACTCCTATCTTCCTTTCCAAAATGGGCACTGATGTGCCTGTTGACGCAGGGAAACCCTAGAGATTCTGCCACCTCCTAACCAGGTGGGGTTCTTTTCATGCCCTGTAGCAATAGGCACAGCACGCTTACATAATCCCACAGCGTACACCAGAATTTAAGACAGGCAGGTTTTCAAGGAAGCATGCATGTGGTTGCATCTGTTTTGGCAATTAGGACCTAATTCCGCTAGACACATTGCACCGCCCGGGCTGCACTGTGGGAATAAAACATGGAGACTGCACTCAAAATTCCACTTTGCATACTTTGCGAAGATAATGAATGTGCCCTAATGTCTTTTTCAAAAATGTACCCCCAAAAAACAAACACAATAACTACCCTAGTGCAATCACTACCCTAATTGTGTATTGTTTTCTGTATAAATATGTATTCCTCTGATTGCCTTCAATAGCACAGAGTGGCATTATGTGAAGTATCCCCCCAAAAAATGCCTGGAGGCTGATCAGTGAAGTCAGTTTTTATGACCAGTGTCCATTGGTGATTCTAAGAGGGGAAAAATCATATGTATCTATGAATAATTAGTATATTTGTAAGATTAATTGCAGATGTATTCTGATGTGCACGTCTTTGTCCTAAGGTAGCTGTGCATTAATGTTGATACAAAGCTGACACTACGGTCAGCTATGAACAAGTGTCGATGCACATCAACGTCTTCACTACTAGGCTTGGGCGAATTTGACCCGTTTCATTTCGCCAAACATTTGCCGGCAAAATGTCTATGGCCGTCATTTCCATGACAAAGCAAGGCAAAAGAAATCGCCCATCGCTACATCTTTGACACATCCTCTTCACAGGTCCTGACGCACATTTATTATAGGCTTTGGCACCTTTTCCCATATTTAAGAGTGCTCAGCCCTGTTTTTAATGCTTGGTTATCTTGTGTTCTGCCAGTTTCCTAGCCTTCCTTGGATAATGTTGTTGGCGTTTCCTGTTACGACTGTTTCTGAATATCCATTTTCTTGCCTGGCCTGACCTTCTGTCTGTTTACCATTCTGAACAATTGCTGCCTGCCTTGACAAGATCCATCTGACCCCAAGCTTGCCTTCTCCCCGGTAACAGTATAACCAGCCTCTCTCCACTTTATTGGCCTCCTGTCTCTGACCTTGGGAGTGTCCTGTTATAGTGTGAGGTGCTGGTGGGTCTCCCTCAACTGCATTACTACCTGAAAATAATAAATAAATTATACCAATCATTGGCAATAATTAATATGTAATACATTGATACATTTGTCATAATAATCGCTTGATAAATCATAATTAATTTGCCTCCTTTTTTGTTAGAGATGTATTTGGCACCTAAATGTTTTTAACATCTTCTGAATTAATAGGACTTGCTATTGCGTAATAACCTTCATAGAATAATTAGACATTCTCATTCATTCATTACATACCACAACTGGGAAAGTGGTTAGGGTGAATTCTAGACTGAGTGCTATGCAGTATTCCAGATTAGAGGAGGAAAAAAGAGCCACTATTGAAGTGAGATAAAACTCTATGATGCCGAATAGACAACCTTTGGCACCACAGAACTAGAGCTCCCAGATTCCCTTTGCATTCATCCACTGAGGTCATGGAGGGTTGATGTAGATAACTATATACTGAAACATGGGCTAACAGTTGCCTTTGAAGTATGTGTTCTGGAATCTATTCTTACAAAATAATCATATTGTTTTCAAGCACAAATGGTGCAGTTTTATTTTAATGAAAGTGTCTGTTTAACATAAAGGACATTAGTAGTCTTTGACATTTTGCAAAACAGGTCCGTGCAACTATTTATGCGCATGGTCTTTTTTGTAGACAGCTGTTTTGTCATCAAAATTTGGATATGTTAATGAAACCAAAGACATGACATCTGAGGAATATTATTGTATTATTGTTACGGAAGATGCCAATTATCACTGGTGCAAACACATCTATTTGCAGATTGTATTTCCTCTAAGGAGTCTTCATTGTTGTTATTAGTGGGTTTGGCACTCTTGCATTTCCTGTGGGTGCAGATGTAATAAACTGATACTTATCCTTCAAAGGAAAGGAATGCTACACATCACTTGACCCAGCCACGGTTCCCACAGAAATTCTAATTATATGTAATATAATTATATAATTATTTCCACATCAATTTTGGTCTGCATACATTATACAATATTTACATCTGGCAGAATGGTCTCAATCATATGTAGGCATATCTTAATTATGTTTTTATTGGGTCATTCGAGGAAATGGGTATTCGAGGATATTTTCATGAAAAGATCACTGGTTTACATAAAGATTTCCTAACATTTGTAAGATGTGCATTTTTACATGATACAAATAGCAGTTAAATGTTCCTGTGTCTGTCTGTCTGCATACACAAGTATTAGTTAAATATGTGCTGACACACTTTGAGATGCTTAAATTAATCGAGTGGCCACAAAGAAGTATAACTACTGTAACTTAAATCAGAAGTCCCTGCATCCATATGCGACGATATGAGTGTAGTAATAGACATAGTAAATATAATTGTTTTGCAATATATCTCCTTTTGAAACTCTGCCCTCAATGAATAGGCTGAACATAATTATAACAATAGCCAAAAAGTAAGAAATAGGTATGGTTGTTATTTATCGTACTGAACAGGGCAAAGTCTGTAACTGAACCCAGTTCCTTTCCTGTTTCTGATTCTACCAATGCACAGCATGTATTTCATGTGAATGACTTTTTGGCTCCTTTTAGTCTATCTCACCCTAACCAGGTTCGGTTCTACCAAGAAACTGTTTAATGAGGAGAACATCATAAAAATAATTCCTAGTCCAAACACCTGCCCTCTGTTGGATATTTTAAGAGGTTTCTGAGATTTTTTGCGATTGTAGACTACTTATCTACTGCTAGGTAGGCTGTTCGTGTCGTTCACCTTGTCTATGCACTTCCTGTATTCAGTTACCCACTGGGTTGCTGACTCTCAGTTCAGCCAAACGTCTGGTATTAGCTATCTACAAATACAAATATCTCCAAAAATTCTAAGATTTAAAAAAAAAAAATGATTGTAAAGAACACAGATAATATATTTATTTTGTAAAGCTCACCCCTTTTCAATGTGAGCTTTAATAATAGGGATTGTGATGAACATACTTGTTGCCTATAGTTTTAATGAAGAAATATCTATATTTTTTGTTATTTCTGGCAATAAACAAGCACTTTCTGCATCTGACAGCAAAGAAGAAGCTGACAAAAACTACCAGTCCACTGAGAAGCCCTCTGATAATGAGCTGCTCAAAGGCTGCAGTTTAGGGAAGGAAGGGGGTTTGTTCAAAGGGAGATAAAGAAAAAAGAACAAATTGCCTTGCTTATGATTGCAGAGAGGGGGAGGTTAGTGTAAATAAGTAAATTTTAAATTAGTGCTTTATAATGCCGAATTATGACAATATGGACGCCCCAACAAAATGTACTCCTTCTTATCTGCACACTGGTAAATTGAATATCTTTTTGACAAGGACCAAACATGGAGTAGCTTTAGTTTCCCGGTTTGCCCTGATTAGCTAAAAACCCAATAACCATAAACTTTGCATGATTAAAATTATAGGCAAAACATTTGAAACAATATCGTTTCCAGATATCGATCGGAAAGAATTGGTCTAAATGACCGATATCAGCAGCTTTATCTGCCCGTGTATGGCCACCTTTAGTCTACTAAGTAAAAGCATCTAAACATTAATCAAACCAATAGCATTGCTTTGCCTTGGATAAGGATTAATTATATCTTAGTTGAGATCAAGTACAAGGTAATGTTTTATTATTACAGAGAATAAAGAAAATTGTTTTTAACATTTTTAAATATTTGATTAAATTGGAGTCTATGGAAAATGGCTTTACCATAATTCAGACCTTTTTGGATAAGGTTTTCCATGTTAATGGATCCCATACCTGTATCAGACTCTGCTAATCTGGCATCTTTGTTGCTGTTGGATTGGTTGATAGAGACTGATGAAGGTAAAATATTGCACAATTATATTTTGTACCATTTCATGTTAGCATAATCTGAAATTTTTTCACAGATAATTGATTTTAGGCTGATCAATATCAACATGATTATGCAAACAATAATTAACCTGTGCTACTTATTATATCATGCCAAAAGAACTGCAGGGTGATTATAAGCATGAATTTACAGGCTAGAAATTAATGTGCTACTTATAATTTCCTGTATCACAAAGTTTCAAAATCTGTTCATTAAGAAATATAGTCATTAGTCCATTTGCATTTCCTTCATCTTTCAGTTGGTTATGAGTAATCATCTCATACTCAAACAAATGAAATTTATAATTTTATACCTGATGCAACATTTAAATATATACATCTGTACTTACAGATATAGAAAGGTATTTCTTATTTATACATTTACAAAAAACTGGCACTGGTTGAGAAAAGGGTTAAATGTTACAGTTAGTGATGGGCGAATCTGTCCTGTTTTCGCTGAAAAATTCACAAAAAAAAATTGTGAAATACGTAGAAGTTTATGGACGGGAAAACATTTTTTACGCGCAACAGTTTTGATATGAGTGTCAATTTTTCATGTGCGACTCTTTTGTGCAAATACAATTTGCTGTCCAAAAAATGTTGAAGCTCGACAATTTTTACGCGCGCCAATCTTAACACGCAACAATTTGCGAAAATTGGAATTCTCAGCAAATAAATTCGTCCATCACTAGTTAAAGTGATGACAATATTTATACTAGCTAACTGCCAAGTAAGGCCTCTTTCACATGGGGCATTTTGTCCACCAGTGTCCTCAGGTAGAGGAAAGTGGCACACAGATAAGCATGGACATGTCTTTTAAGTTGTATGGGATTTTTGGGTACAAATCTATGAATCATTGAAAGTGAGTAGTGAGCGTTCACCCTTTGATAAATATTCTTTTTTATAAATCCCACAGAAATTAATGTTGAGCAGGCTATACAGTTTGAACCCTGGTTAAATGATCATTATACATTTAAGGGGGGTATTTATTAAAAATTATTATCTTAAATATAAAACTCCCAACCGCAATTTGACTTAATTTACTAAAAAATACAAACAAAAATTGTACTTGCATGAAAAGCTGTGTCAAAATCATGCAACAATTCGAATTGTTTATTCAAATCCCAAAGTTTAGAACGAAAACCAGTGTCAAACAGCCCAAAACCTTTGAAAAAACATCAAGGCAAAAACAATCTTCCAGTTGTAAAAGGAAAATCTTCCATTGACTTTTACATGACTTTGGCAGGTTTTGGCTGGAGTATTTTTGAATTTGGAGTATTTTTGAAATTCAAATTTTAGAATTTTTAGCAGCTTTCAGGCATAATAAATTGAAACATTTGAGGGTTTTTTCCCTCTAAAAATTCAGATTTCCCCCTTTAAAAACTCAACCAGAAGAATTTGAGGCTTAATAAATAGGCCCTAAATGTGTGATTTTTACATGGGTTTACCTAATGCAAAGTCAAAGTATTTTTGCATTTCTCTGTGCAAGCTAAGAGAACCCTTGGGTATTTGTGCCATGCCCCCAGTGATTTAAGAACCTATCCCTTTCCCTAAGCCACAAGATTTATGGCAGATGGGTAGTTTTCTCTACTGGTATATATACTGTATATATATATATACACCATAATCCATAGCCTTCCGTTCCCTCCATGCGTGTGCACTGACAGGCACAATTTTTCAGGAAAAGGTATCATGCCCAATATACCTTTATTTAGATACCTTCATTTATCTTTACTGGAATTTTTTTATGAATGCTCATTTTTTACCATGTCATCATCAAGGTATTAATTACCAGAACTGCTATCCAAATTATAGGTTACAGTCAGCTACTATCACTGGGAGGGACATCACTTAGTTTCAGGTAATTATACATTTTCACAAGAAATGGGATAGGAGAGGTGCTAATTAGAGAATATAGCTTAAAACGATGCTATGATGTTCCATGCACCCTTCATCTTTTAAAAAATATAAGTTAAAAATAAAGCCAATAAAACTGAACTTAATATTAATCTCTATCAAGACTTTTTTTTCATTTGGTCTTAAAGTAATGGCTCCTTTTAACATTACCTCTTAACATAGTGTGCTAGTTGTATTGTTGTAGCATGCCGGATAGAGAAGAGCCATTGGTATGAATTGCTGTAGGAAAGACAGTTTCCATTGTAGCTACTATGGCTGTATGGCCCAACTAAGGGAGGAACTCCACGGGCAATTTCGGTTCACTGCGCAAAAAAACAGGTGTCAAGTCGGATGCAACGTAAATAAGATAAGCAACAGGAACGTCGGATGGCGTTGCAGTGTTCGTCCGACAGTCGCAGCATCTGCATCCGAGTTGCGTTGGATGAACACTGCGACTTCATCTGACATTTCCATCTCTTACCTTATTTCCATCGCATCCAACTTGATTCCTACGTTTTTACGCAGTGCGACGGATTGTGTCAAAATCGCCTGTGAAGTTCCTCCCTTATAAATAATCCTGTATGCATGCATTTCGGGCATAATCCAAGTAGGTGTAAAACATTTTGTTTTTGTAGTTAAGCAATTCCCTATGGCTCTGATAGTAGCAAGTATTTTAACTCCTAGTCGCATTGGGCGTATCACTTAATATTCCCTTGCTTCTAAAAAATTAAGATTTTATTGCAAATTAGTCATATAGTAGATGTAAATGATCTATAAATAATAATCACCTAAGGGGTCATTTACCATGCACACTTGGGATGTAGGCAAAACCCCCACCCACCCACTAACTTACACATCTTACAACCCTGAAACGTTGCATTCCGCACAATAAACTAGCAGGTTGTATCCTGCAACTTGAATGCCGTTGTGCCAATCTTTTCCTGTTCTAGAGCATATGTGAGGCTGCCGGAGCCTCTAAGATTGTGCACCAGGCTGATCTGCATAAGGGTGTGCGCCGGTTTTGGTATTCCCAAACAAAAGGAAACAAGATTCAAATACTGTATATAGTGTAATTAAAGTTTATTTTGCTTGATGATAAAATAGGATTTGGAATCATTTTTTCAGGTGAAAGGTCCCCTTTAATGCTGCCATCCAAGGCCCAGGCCCTTGAGTGCCTATATTGTAAATATGCCTCTGCTTTCCAGATAAAATATTTCACACTATAGTATATCTAGAGAATCAGTGCCCTGGAGTAGGCAAGAGTAAGTACATATTAATAGAAGCACAGAGTGCAAATCAATTGTATTTTATAAAGAAAAAAAAACAGATCTTGTGTTACAAAAATGGAAATTCACTTTTAAAATATATAAATATGCACTTCTGAAAAAGGAAGAGAGAAATAGTGTGACGATAGTATCACTGTCTTCATTTGGTAAGACTACTTTAACAGTGAAGCATAGCAGTTCACTGCGATCTCACCAAGGCTCTGATTGCTTGGGGCAGGCTGTTTGCATTAATCAACATTTCTTTAATGCTTGTTAAAGTTTCAAATCTCTTTTAACAAATGGCGGTGGCAATTTGCCATTTCTTCTGAAAAACTGCCATATTTATAGGGGCAGAAGCAGAACAGACCTATATCGCCCTGAGCCTTTTTTTTGTCATTGTGATGCAAAGGAAATTCTTCAAGTGCTCACTTTGCACAGACACTATTAATCTGAAGAATGGTGGGAAATAGAGGTCATATAACTTACGGATGATTTGCTGCATTTGTGCTTCATGAGCTACGGGCTTTATGGGAAACCTTTTCAGCCCAGATGTTGCTTAAATCTTAAACGTGACTTTAAAAAAAAAAAGATTGCATTGGACAAATATTTATGAAGCTCACATATACATTCTGACTTCTTTTTATCAACATTTAAATGTATAGTATTTTTTATAAATAAAAATACGAATAAACTGGGAGTCTTGGTGGCCTATTTGCTAGAATTCAATTAAATGTGAGGTTTTTCTGTACTTCTTTAAAACTCATAAAATTTAAGATTTATTGAGTGTAAAAAACATAAAAAACTCTAATACAAAACTACGCCAAGTATCCTATTAGACCATTTTTAATCAATTCAAACTTTTAGAGATTTTTAGCCCTTTATTCGATACCTTTTTATCACATTTGGGGGATAGAGATAATTGTGGTTTCAAAAATGTTTAAAAATTCAGCCTTAAGCACAGTGTCACAGTGGTTACCATTGCTGCCTTGCACAATACTCGGATTGTTATGTTCTTTCAATTCTTGTACCTCCATTTTTACTTTAACAACAGCCCCACTGTGTCAGGCAGGCTCAATGATTTTAGGAGCCATTTTCTTGAATTTTTCCATCATCGTTGTCGTTGTCAGTGGTAATAGATGAAGTTGTAGCCAATGGATCAAAATTAACACAGATTTGATTCACACTTTAAAACAAATCAGATCTGAACATGTTCTTAGTCCAGTCTGGTTCATAACTGGTGTTTAGAGTGAAAATACTGTTTGAGCCTAAATCAATAGTTCAATAGTTGCAGCAGCGATGACCCCCATGTGTCACCCTAATGCTATTTGTGAAAATAATTTTTTCTGCTTTTAATTTGTAATGTTACATATTATAGTTAGCTCTTCATCAAAACCGTGGACCAAATTTGGGATATCAGGTATGGACAGCATACTGTATTCTTGTTTAATGTTGTTAGTCTACAGTTGCCTTGAAACTTTTTCTTCTTCTTCATTCATATGAAAAACTAGTGTGAGGTGCAGATCCTGAGCTGCCCATAGACTTTCTAAGATTAAACATGCATTTATTTTTGTAATTATTTGAAAGCTGTAACCCCTTCACTGGTTAAACGTATTGTTATGTGCATTGATCACTCCCAGATCTACAGGGGTTAGGAAATGTGGCCCTTGTGTTTGAAAGCCCAATGAGTCATAGTCAATCAGTAGCTTTGTGTGACAGCCACCCCAGAAAGACAGTGAGAAGAAAAGAAATGCCTTTAAAAGGACTATTTCACTTTAGATAATGGAGCATTGTTCCCAGAGTAAGGCTGATTTCATTGATAGTTATTTAAAGGAAGGGAAAACTACAACATGAATTCACAAACTCAACTACGGTTCATGGGGCTACAACCTTTAACCTAAGGCCCAAATACAATAAATAATTCCATTCCATCCCAACCGCACAGAATGAAAGGCTTGTTTAAAAGAATGATACATGAAGCATTCTTTGCAAATAAACCACAATGATGTAAACTACAAGGAAAAATATGTCTGCTTTTACTTTCCATTTGTTTTCGCTTTAATAGACTTGGAAATATCATGAAATGTGTTTTTGTGTGTGTGTGTCAACACAGCATTCTTTCTCTGTATAATTGCACACTGGAGGAAAATCTCCATGAACAGCATTACCATCAGATATTTATTACCCACAGGGGTGCCATTTTTTTCATGTTTTCTGAGCAAAATTGACAAATTTGAGATTAAACCAATGCAGAAAAAAATACTGAGTTTCTAAACTGTGGTATGTCTCCTCTCTATTCATATAATGCGCATCATAATTACCATAAGAATTACCTTTCGAAACAAGGGGGTAACCGTGCATCCATTTGTTAAAAAACAGAGACTGCATAATGGGTCATTTACAAATGAACCTGCAAGTGCACATGGTCTAAACTGGACACAATGGGCAGTGTATATTGATGCAATTCATTAAAGGAATTGTTCAGTGTAAAAATAAAAACTGGGTAAATAGATAGGCTGTGCAAAATAAAACATGTTTCTAATATAGTTAATTAGCCAAAAATGTAATATATAAAGGCTGGAGTGATTTGATATATAACAAGTCAGTCAGACACTACTTCTTGCTTTTCAGCTCTCTTGGTTTACACTGACTGGTTACCCTGGTTACCAGGCAGTAACCAATCAGAGACTTGAGGGGGGGCCACATGGGTCATATCTGTTGCTTTTGAATCTGAGCTGAATGCTGAGGATCAATTACAAACTCACTGAACAGAAATGTACCATGTGGCCCCCCTTCAAGTCGCTGACTAACTCAGAGTTATAGAGCTGAAAAGCAGGAAGTTGGATTCTGGCTGTTTTATTAGACATCCATTCACTCCAGTCTTTATATATTACATTTTTGGCTAACTAACTATATTAGAAACATTTTTTATTTTGCACAGACTATCTATTTACACAGTTTTTATTTTCACACTGAACTATTCCTTTAAGGATCTTGCATCCAGACACACTCCTGCACCAAATGGTTGTCAATGTGTTCTAAACCTACCTCTTCTAAAGAACGGTGCACAACTGCTTCTACCAATGCCAGGGAACCCTGGAGCGAACACCAACCTGGATGGCATCAATAGGGGCACTAGACTTGCGCCCAGTGAGTTGGCACATCCTGCACTCTAAAAATGCAATATGCAAGCAAAACAGCGTCTGTTTTGATGCATCAGAAGGTGACTGGAATTACTGAGGGAAATGAAGCTTAATGGTTATAAAACTTGGCAATTTGCATTAGAGTTGCATTTGGACACCCATAGCTTCTATTATTCAATTGTATGTTTAAGGCACACTGATGAAATTAATGTATAGTCATAAAAGGATTTTAGTTTTATTTAATGAGAAAAAAAAATATTTTGTAAAAATATGCTTATGCAATTCCAGTAAATATTATGTGCATGTATGTGTGTATACTACCCCAATAACATACATTTTATCCTGCTTATAAGTTAACTGTTCTTTTTAGCTATAAGGCATAAATATGTAACTTTTCATCCCTTTTTTTTTTTTTAGTTATGAGTTATGGTTAGGTTCCTAAATGCTGCATGGTGGTGGTGAGTGCACAGTCTTGCTGTTAAGTAGTACCAAAATAAATGCTGACCTTCTAAAAGAGCCACTAGCTGTACGTACATATACATATTTGCACCTGGAAGCTTGATCCACAAGCAGATTTCTTGAAACATTAAAAACATTTATCGTGTTACTTAACACATCTTAATGACACTATGCCAAAGCACAAAAAAGGAGAATTAATGGCAGATTGTTTAACTCATCTGGATGATGTAATAGACAGCAGGGTTAATCATGATTATTTACAAATTCAGTCTTGTAACCCATGGTAACCAGTCATCAGTTGCTGGCGTTAGTCCAGCTAGATTGATAAAAGCAAACATGTTTGATTAATTACTTTGGGTTGAAGAGCAAGGGCAACATTTGCTTTGCTTGCACATAGCCCTAACAAACTTTTAAACTGAAAAGGATAAAGGAATTACCTTCCAAAGCATCAGACACCCAGGCTCAGAATAACTACTGACTTAAGGTTAATTTTTCTTAAAGTGATCAGATATTTTATTTTCATCATTAATTAGTTCACTTAGTTTAATAATAATATAATATACTCTGTAATATACTCCGTGCCATGATCCAGGAATGTCCTTGCTTTATTATAATATAGCCTCGAAAAAAAGGTATATATATATTAGATCATAACCAACACCAGTTGGACAGCTATTCGAATAATTTGTTTAAATCTTACAGTTATGCATACTGAGAAGCCTAAGGAAGTTATGTAGTAACATGTGTCCTGGTCCAACTATCCATTAAAACCACATGCTTGCTTTCATTACTGACAACTGAAGAACAATAGTAAAAACTAGCTGCACATTATTGCTATAGGTACTTATTCAGGCAGTAACCTGTTCTGATGCTCCTTTGTAGATTTTTCAGGTCTAACAAATCTCTTCTCAGCTTTGCACGTGCTCTTACAAAGGCTGAAGACTTATCTTCTGAACCATGTCAAGTAGCAGAGGTTGCTCTTAGGCACAGATATGAGTTAAAAAAATAAAAGAGCCCAGTGTTGGACTGGGACACCAGGGGCCCACCAAAAAACTTTAGACCAGGGGCCCACTCCCACTATTATTTTATTCCTCTCCTCACTAAACCTCCTAGTCTCTTTTCTTTACATATAATAATCTATTATTCCATCTATTTAGCCTCTTTGTTCTCATAGAAATAAGGAATGTCCATGAAATAGGCCAAATGTTTAGCAGTATGAGGGACCACTGACACCTGGGCCCACCAGGAGTTTTCCTGGTATCCCTGTGGGCCAGTCCGACACTGAAGAGCCAACTTTAATTATGTACTCTTGGATCGAAAGAAAGCTTAATCAATGCATTATTCTGTATCAATTGAAAAAAAATATTATTTGTAGGGAATACCAAACATTTCTGCAAACTTTTTCACAAATCCATGCTAAAATGTTACCATGTGTTGTAGTATTTATACTATTCAATAAATTGAACAGATCAGAGGGGCTGTTTCTCTATCTGTGCTTACACATGCACATTGGTAGACACTAATAGAGAACCTGCCCAAGACTGGAGGTTTTTATGAAGCACAAATACTTTAAGGGGCTGATTCACTATGGGTCGAACATCGAGGGTTAATTAACCCTCGATATTCGACTAGGAATTGAAATCCTTCGACTTCGAATATCGAGGATTATTCCTTCGATCGAACGATAAAATCCTTCGAATCGAACGATTCGAAGGATTTTAATCCAACGATCGAAGGAATATCCTTCGATCAAAAAAACTTAGGCAAGCCTATGGGGACCTTCCCCATAGGCTAACATTGACTTCGGTAGCTTTTATCTGCCGAACTAGGGGGTCGAAGTTTTTTTTAAAGAGACAGTACTTCGACTATCGAATGGTCGAATAGTCGAGCGATTTTTTACTACGAATTCGAAGTAGTCCATTCGATGGTCGAAGTAGCCCCAAAAAACCTTCGAAATTCGACGTTTTTTTACTTCGAATCCTTCACTCGAATTTAGTGAATCGGCCCCTTAGTCTACTTTTAGTAGACTTAACATATGGAGATCCAAATTATGGAAATACCCCTTATCTGAATACCTCCTTGGTCCTGAGCATTCTATATATATATATATATATAACTTATACAGTACAATGGGTAACAAAAGTCAAGTCAAGCAAAACAGGACCACTCATGTGAGTGAGCAAACATATTTATTTCAGGTCAACATTTCAGTTCTACCAAATGAATCTTCAAGCATATATGTCTTGACAAAGGTTCACGTGGTACAACCGAAACGCTGACCTGTTTTGCCACATGGAGATACATATATATACAGTATATTGTCCTATAAAGCAAGGCACTCACATGGCTTTAAAGTATGGTGAAAAGAAGTAAAGATTTAATTTCTGTATTCCTGTTCCTAAAATAGACTTTCCAAATGTACTCAATAGTTTTATAACACTGAAGAATTGTTTTAACATAGGTATGGGACAAATTATCCAGAAGGAGCGGGACCTGGGGTTTTTCGGATAAGGGACCTTTGTGTACTTTGGGTCTTCTTAACTTAAGTCTACTAAAAAAAAAACATTTAAAGATGAAATAAACCCAATATGATTGTTTTATTTCCTATAAGGATTATTTATATTTTAGTTGGGATCAAGTACAGGGTACTGTTTTATTATTACAGAGAAAAAGATATATTTTTAAAAAAATGTATGTATTTTTTTGAAATGCCATCTATGGGAGATGGCCTTTACGTAATTCAGAGCTTTCTGGATAATGTGTTTCCAGATAACAAATCCCATACCTGTATATAGTATGTATTTTTACCAAAGATGTTATTTGAAATGTCTGCCATTCTTTATGTCACAAGTTACCATTTTTAAAATTGGGGGAATGCCTTTGACATTTGAGCAACCTTTTGTTTTTATCTTCACCTTTAGGACATTAAAAGGATATTCTTTCCTTTTATACTATTCCAGTAAACTTCTAGAATGTCTCTGTGTTACATCTGCTGTCTTTTAACACAGCACTGAGGACATGATTTAATGAACTAAATTATGCCTTAAGGTACATCATTCATCTCACTCATCCACAGACTTAAACTGATGACCTTAGTTCCTTTACCTGCAGGAGCTCTTACTATCCATAGAAGTCAGCCCCCAGGTTTATGTAATAAAAAAGTTAAACAGTTTGAAATGGAAATGTGATTTTCAGCACCCATGACCATATTTTATAGACCAGCAACATATTTATTCATTAACATGAAATGTAAAAACTATTTAGGGACTATTTACTATTGCAAGGTAGTATGAAAAGTGTAAAAATTAGGCCCATGCACTTTTTTTTTTTGCAATTTGCACACTTTCTTGAATAAAGAATTGCTGTAGGTCTCTGCATTCCATTTCGGATCACAAAGACCTGTGGCTATATTCATGAATACAAAGCTGCCATACTTGGCTATATTCTTAATGTACTGGAAAGTTTAGGCACATAGATGTCCCTTCTCCCCTCCCCTACTCTTTCCCTAACTTGCACATCATTCATACACAAAAATAAGGGAGCAGTAGAGGATGCAGGCTGCAACGCGGTCCTGTCCTCAGTATGGTCCTGGCCACAAAATACAGCAAAAAAAAGGACCCTAAATCCCACCAGAAAAATGCATATCATGAGGCCACTCTCACAAAAATAAGAGATGTAAGTCCTAAATAGTATTGGTGTTGTGTAGTGTTGGTCGAATTTATTCGCCAGGCATTGATTCTCTTTGAATTTTTCCTGAAATTGCGGCAAAAATTTACTGCAACCAAAAAAAATAGTCGCGTGTCAAAATTGTCGCATGCATAAAAAATTTGTGTGTCAAAATTATTCCGACGCCCATTGACATTAATGTATTTGGACCAAAAAGTCACGCTTCTAAAAATTGTCGCTTGTATCAAAATTGTCGCGCATCAAAATAATTTTGACGCCCATTGACTTCAATGCGTTTCGTGAATTTTTCGTAGTTTGGCTATTTTTTCGCCGTTTATGAATTTTTCAGCGAAGCTGCGCCCATCACTAGTGTTGTGGTGAAAATACGAAAGGGTCAAAAGACAATTTCAGAGGCTGGGTCCCTGTAGAGCAGTGATCCCCAACTAGTGGCTCGTGAAGCAAAGCAGAGCAAAGCAGAGCAAAGCAGAGCAAAGCAGAGCAAAGCAGAACAAAGCAGGCGATTATTTTTTAATTCAAGGCTTGGAGGCAAGTTTTGGTTGCATAAAAACCAGTTGTACTGCCAAATAGGCTGCCAGTCCACATAGGGGCTATCAAATACCCAATCACTTATATGCCTATTTGCCACTTTTTTTCAAGCTTTTGTTGCTCCCCAACTCTTATATTTGAATGTGTCTCATGGGTAAAAAAGGTTGGGGACCAGTGATGGACGAATTATTTCGCCGGCATCGGAATTGTCACTGGCGTCAGAATCGTTGCAGCAATTTTGTGAATTTATTCGCCGTCTGAGAAATGCGGAAATTCGCCACATTCGTCAGAATATAGGTTAGCTGCAAATCGAAATTCATGAAAAGTGTTGTAATGCATATCTCTAGTGATGAGTTATTTTTAGGGTTTGGTAAGTGGACATTCAAAATTATGTTTGAAAATGATTCATAGTAATTAGGTTTATGATTCGGTACTTCATATTGTTTGCTTATGCACAATCGCAGCTACTTGTAATGAGTGTACACATTGAGGCTGCATGTGACTATATTTGGGCATTTGGCCTTTAATGTTTTAAATGGATGCCTTATTACCTATGCTACGTTATCTGGGGATATCCTCAAAGACCAACATTTTCCTGGCAATTTCCTGCTGTGACCCAAACATACAAAAAGGAAAAAATAGATAAACGCACATTCCCTGGTCTCCTATTTCACATATGAATTTAATAGCTAAGCTAATGCATGTATTTTGCAAAACAGGGGTTTTTAGTTACAAAATTATGATCATAAAATTGATAAGCCACCGTACCTCGTCATGGTAAACCCTGTATGATGATCCTAACTGTTTACCTCTGGTCAAGATTTTTCTGGATTGTCATCTGCCTGCAGAACTACATGTCACTGGGTAAGTGTCTCCAGACCAAAGCATCTGCTGTGACCCATCCTGTGTTAGATTCTCTTGCTTGTTGCCAGTCCCAGGTTCTGTCTGATGTTCATTTTACAAAACCTTGGCTTACTACCTGCCTCAGGCATCCAATTCACCCTCTAACACCTCATTATGGTTTGATGCACAAGTCTTTCCCATCTTCCTCCCAATTATATGCTCTGATAACATTTACATAAGACACTAGTAAGCAATTAATTAATCTTGTTCCCAAAGTTTGCTTGACAGGTGGGAAGAAAAATAAAAAGAGAGAAGGGAAGTACAGAAGTAAAAAAGCAGCAAACAGTAAAGTACAGAAAGAGAAAAACAAAACATAAGGCCCTCAGAAGTCAATATGGATTAGAAGTTTCGATTTTCCTTAGTACAGGTACGGGACCTGTTATCCAGAATGCTCTGAACCTGGGGTTTTCCAGAAAAGCTATCATTCTGTTAGTCTACTACAAAAATCATTGAAGCATGAAATTAACCCAACTGGATTGTTTTGCCTCTAATAAGGATTAATTAAATCTTAACACAGTTTATTCCAGGGAAAGGGAAATCATTGACGAAAATGTGAATAATTTGATTAAAATACAGTCAGTAGTCCATTAAATCTCAGAAATGCAGAGACCGACCAAGCCAACCTGGTTGGCCACCTCACCCAACCACCAGTGCTGTCGTGGAGGAGGAGCATGCAGTGGGCAAGAGAGACCAGACTAGACATAGGTAGAAGACTCTTTGGTACCAGCCCAGCACTCTAGGCGTATGCCTCTTCTGCCCACCTTGCAGGAGTATCATACTTCGGCCCTTGACCTTAACATTTAAAGGTCATATAAATGCCTGCAATTGGTATTTTTTTTCAAATTTTTGTGATTGATATTTGCTTATCTATTCTGCCTTTTTTAAACTTAAAATACAAAATGGTCTACAGTTAAGGTTAGAGACGCATAGGATAGAGGCTAGAGTGTTATAATTCAGGTTCTCTACTATTTGTCTTATAGTCTGTCATTCAAACCACTGCCTGATTCCTAGAGTCAATGGGACCCTAAAAACCATAAAAGTGTATAATGCAGAAATGTAATAATAGAACTTATTTTGTAAAAAAAAAATGGGCCAATGCTTACAACAATGGACTAAATTGTGAATATTTTTATACATTTCAATTCCATTTGTTGTCCATTACCAGCTAAGAAAAAAAAAGTGAAAAAGCATTCACCAAATGTAATCCATATATGTTCTTTTTATCTAAAGCTGTTTATTATATAAACTTGAATTGTAAATGAAAAGCTTTGAAGTTAAATAATCTTTAGAAAAACAAACACACACAAAGACTGATTCCATGTGGTCTGACTGCTTTGGATCATTAGATCCTGTTAACATCTTCTTTATATACAGGGTACATGAGGTATAAAAGAACATCATTTGAATATGTTTCTGTGAATAAACTACCACCCTGACAGTATGTTTTTGCCCCTATTATCTAATATCACCTTGTACAGAAATCAGTGTCTTTTAGGAATCCCTAAAAGCAGTAAAAACATAATGTAGTAACAGGTGGTCTTTATTATGCAGGTCAACAACACTGTCAAAGTGACTTTTAAAAGGTGACACTCCACCTAGAAGGTTATCAGGATGGAGTCATGAAGTCTAAACAAACTGTGAATAACAAAGTAAATGGACTATATTTCTGACACCCTTTTTAACTCATTTTAAAGTTGTAAATTTAAACAGTTCAGTTTCCTAGTTGATCTTACTCAAAACTTCATAGCTAATAATAGTAAAGAAATGCTTAATTGAATTGCTATGTATAATAGGATAGAAATGCTTGATGTGTTTTGTAGCTGCAACTTTTTAACCAATGATTTTTTTATTGTTTGCTCTAGAAAGCATGCAGTCAGGTGGAAATAAGCCCAGATTTCAGTTAAGAACAAACATGAATAGAGAAAAAAAAATAGCATTTAGCTGTGTTTCAGTTAAATAATCAGACATGGATCTGCTATCTGCTATTTTGAAATGAAACCTGTTCGTCCACTATCTAGAGAAGTCTTATTATGCTTATCTGATTGACTAAAGGCAGTTTCATAATTACTATATGATGAATACACAACATACAAAAAAAAAAATCATCCTTCGCTTTGATAACATACATGCAGTGTAATCAACAACTTATCATACTGAAATATTATAAACCTCTTCATCATGGTGCAGTAGAGGTTTTATTTATTTAAATTGAAAAATAAGCATTGGCAGCAAAAATCATTTATGAGGTTGTGTATCCCTGGTCTACAGTGGTATATGTGTGTATCTGTTTGCAAATGTGTATGTCTGTGTCTATGTAAGTATGTGTGTGGTCTAATTCCTTTGCACTTCAGTAATTTGGGATAGTTGCTATAACCCCTGTAGGCAAAGGCAGATTAGGAACAAGGGGCTGCTTTTTCCCAGGCTTAGCAGGGAAAATGACTTATCAAATGCTGCAAGATTTTATATTTCTTTGGCCACTGAACAAAATGTTCTGAGTATGGAGAGCTTCCAGAATTCCTAGTTCAAACTCATTGCAAATATTTCTTTGCATTAGTTAATGATCCAGCTACACTTGTAAGCAAACAGTACCAGCATATCTAATCAATGTAGAAAAACTAACACAATGCTTATTAAACATCTGGATGTCATTTTCTGGTTAGATTGAAGTGAAAACACATGCAAATTCTTTTGATGTTAGTCCCAACAAAGAAATAGTTGATAAAGAGGCCTACTGGCCAGCCAGAGTGTCATTTACATGCAGTCAAGCCATTTCTTTTCAGATTTTCCCTAGTTCATTTAGTTGGTTTCCTGCAAACTCTAATTTTGCCATTCCACGAGAAACCAAAAAAATTTTATTTGAGGGTTTAAGTGCTAAACAGTCTGCTACTGATTCTTCCCCTCTCCCAACCTAAGCTTATGATTTTTTTTCTTGTCTTTTCAGAGGCATACAAATTGTTTGAGCTGGAGTGAAAATGTTGTATTTTTATTATCCTTTAGAAATTCCTAGTACAAAGAAAGAATGGAACATTTTGACACTTTATACTTTTATGTAGGTCATGATATTCTAAAGTGTCCTCAAATTCTCAGGAAGAACTGCAGTGGCCATAACTCTCCCATCCCTCCCTGCAGTGCTGTCATTGTGCATGCATTGGGCGAGAGACCCTAGACTAGTGATAGGCAGAAGACTCTTTAGAATGTACCAGCCCAGCACCCTAGACGTGTGCCCCTTCTGCTTGGGCTTTCAGGAATATAAAACTTTAGTGATAGACCTTAACATTTAAAGGGCCCCAAACAGTGGCTCATGAGCAGCATACTGCTCTCTGACCCCTTCAATGGTGCTTCCAGTGGCCTTACAGCAGGTGCTTAATATTTAATTCCTGGCCTAAAGGTAAGCTTTGTTGCATAAAAACCATGTGTACTACTAAAACAGAGCTTCCTCTAGGTTGCCAGTCCACATAGAGGCTACCAATAGCCAATCACAGCCCATATTTTGTACCCCCTTTGTTTCATAGGTAAAAAACCTTGACTCTATCCTTCACCATTGCTGAAGCAATTATTCCTGAGCAGTCCCCCTCCTGTCATTGCTTTACCATTCTTTTGAATGGTAGGCAATGACATGCAGAGGATGAAACACCATGGGGCAAATTTACTAACCTCCCAAAATTCGCCAGCGACGGCTTTGCTCACATCTCAACACTTTGCCAGGCGTAGATTCGTCAGGACAACGCTAATTCAATAAAATCCGAAGTTGCGTCCAGGGCGCTGAGTGATTGCAAAGTTGCGCTAGCATTACTGCGGCAAGCAAAGTGAAGTTGCACTATTGTTGCCTCATTTGCATATGGCGTGAAGTTAAATTTCAATGGACGTATATGTTGCAGCAAATACATTACACTTAACAAGCCCAGGCAAGCTTAATAAAATAAAGTTGTTATATTGCCCTACACATGAGCCCAGTGTATAGTTTAGGTGCCATGTTATGAAATGTAGGGGGGAAGGTGGGTACCCCAGAAAAAATGTACATTCTTTTCCGGTTATCACCCTAAAAAATTAAAAGTCACCAACGTTTTTTTGGGACTTAGAAAATTTTCAAGTATTTTTGCACTTTTTTTATTGCACTTCGCCTGGTCTGAGGTGGCGAAGGCAAGTCTGCTGCAAGAGGTAACGTTCAGTAAAATCCGCATCTTAGAGAATTTGCGTAGTTACGTCTCTTTGCCAGAGCACAAATTCTCCAGGCATTAGGGAGTGAAGTACCGCTAGAGTCTATCTCCTTCACTAGCGAAGTTACACCAGCGACCATTAAGTACTGAAATTATGTCACACTGGCGAATTTTCGCTAGCGTTAGTCACTTCGCCCTTTAGTAAATCTGCCCCATGTGTGCCAAAGGCCTTACTCCAGAAGCCTCCAGTCAGCACCCCTCTATTTGTAATTAAATGACAACTCAATCAGATATTAGAGGATGTTGAAGGTTGTATTTCAGCAGGACTGCAGACTGCAAATTCCAGTCCAATATCCTTATAAATTTTAGTTGGGGTAATATTATACCTTAATACAATTACTTAATTGTTGCAACAGTAACTTGACCTGCTGCAGTTGTTTCATTATTCTTTATCATAAATCAATGATGCCACAACTTAAACCTATTATTATACTGCTGAATAAAAATATGTATTTATGTATTACATAGAAAGTTAGTCATATGTATATAAAGCTTTTAGCATAAAATAGTGCAGTGTATATTGAAATTCCTTGATCCATCTGTTTTTTCATTCCCAAAATAAATCCTTTACTGCACTGAAGGCTTCTTTAAACAATCGTAAGTGTACAGCACTACACAAACTCTTCATTTATCACTTGTGAAATGTTTGTAGAAATGTCTACTTGAGTGTTCAAGTTTATAGCTTTCATGTAGAGGAAATCTCAATGATTTGCTTATTGCTGTCCATTTGCCACAGAAATAGAAACACATACACAGTCTTATTTTTGATTTCCCTGACAGCTTTGAAAAGCATGTGGGTGAGGAATGACAATTGGGTTGCTATAACCTGCTATTATCCAATTACAGTTGGGTAACCAAAGACAGGGAGCTGAGCCTTTATTTAAGAATTTTTGGCTGGTTTTAACCACATATAATCACACAGCACAGGCCTGATGTGGTATAAGCAGGAATCTGACATATATTCATTTAAATATTCCAGAGAAAATGGTTGTCCAAAACATTGATATAAAGGAAATAGGAAAGATATCACATTTAACATGTATGGCTGTAAAAGTGGTTGGTGGGATACATTGTAATCCAGTACATTTTTATAATAAAAATGCTTTTGAGATGTGCAATTAGTCAATTGACGGGTATGGGTTAAACCACATTTTACAGCCTGCTTTTGAAAAACATTGAGCTGAAAATAAGTACAGGCATAGTAACCAACCGCAAAGCACGAGGTGCAAAATAGTTTCACATTTCCCTTCTTGAAAGCAATAAAAGAGGGTATTGTGCTTTAAAGTAGTATATACAGAGGAGTTTGAGCGCAGAATGCATTCCTATTTTATTTAATTTTTTTTAATTACCTTTAATGGTGATGCAGCATCATTTTAATGTTGTTCTCTGTTGCAGTTGAATCTGAAGTCACTTCGGTTAGTTCTTTGAAAGTTTATAAAAGCTTATATTTGCATTTGTAATGGCTTTTATGCCTTACCCTTTGGGTAAAAGGAACATCTTCCTATCCATACAAATATAGGATGATCGGATATATTAATAACATAATTTGTCTACTTCCCAGTATAAAACCTCTGTCCAGTCCTAACTGAAGGAAAAGGATCCATCAGTAAGGTTCATGAACAAGAGTTGCTGCATTCATGTGTAACAGAAGGCAACAGTCGACCCATTGTGTTGTAGCTACTCCACCACATGAGCAAATTTAGTGTTGACGTGATACTAATTGTTGTCTAAAATACCCACTTCTGGGATGAATGTAGTTGAAGATCTTGATGACTAGCTAGGTATTGAGGAATTATCATGGTCCAGGTGCTCTGCAAGGAAGAGCAGGGACCATCTAGGGCAGTTATTCCCAACTAGAGGTTTGTGAGCAATATCTTGGATGTTGGATGTTGGATGTTGCTCTCAGTGGCCTCAGAGCAGATGCTTAATTTTTATTTCCTGGCTTGGAGGCATCATTTAGCATGGTATACTGCCAAACAGAGCCTGCTGTAGGCACAAATACACATAGGAGCTACCAAATAGCATCTCACAGCTCTTATTTCTCACCCCCATGTACTTTCTTAAAAAACTCTTTTTATTTGAATGCGGCTCATGGGTAAAAAATGATTGGCAACCCCCAATCTAGGATAATAGGGCTAACCTGAGAGATTTTTAGGGCTAAACATATCTTGAAGGGCTAGCCCACCAGCACCTTGAGGTCTCTAAAGATGGTGCAGCGTGAAGTGGCTTCTTCTAGATCCCCAGATAAATCTTGTAAATCTTACCCAAACGTTTGGGTATTGGAAGGGGGCCTACCATAGGTGCACAAACATGTTTGTTTGTATATGTTTGGATTGTACAAACATTTTAATGACTGTATCCTTCCTACTGGTCTCAAAGGAAGAGTGCACCATAGGGTAAACCTATTACTTGTCCAGTTTAGAAGTGGGGCTACATTGTGTTTGTAATACGATTGAATTGAAAGCACAATATTAGATTAGATTAGATTCAACTTTATTGTCATTACACAAGTACAAGTACAAGGCAACGAAATGCAGTTTAGGTCTAATCAGGAGTGCAATAAGCAGTAAGTGCAGGATAAGGTATAAATTATAATTGATATGTACAAGAATAAACTGGATAATATTTACAGAGGGATTTACAGTCATATGAACATAATATACAGTTTGTATTAACTATAATCAGGAGTTACGAGCAGATGAACAAATGTACTGGTTGCTACAGTAATTATGAATATGCAAAAGATATGAACAAAATTTACAGGTTTATTTATCAGGGATTGACATATGTATAGAAATGTATAATTAGAAATTTACAAATGTATATGTGCAATGGATATGTACATTTACAAGTGGGTCTATACAGTGTAGTGCATTGACTATGTGCAATATTGAATGTGCAAATAATCAATGCAATATCCACCCCAGATAGGATATTTTTGGGGAAATGGGCAAGAGACATCTTGTCAGGTTTTCAGCTGCACTTGAGGAGGCAGTCATTAGAAGAAATTACTTATGCTGGTCATAGACACCAAGATAAAGTAATACAAATCGAAGGTTCATACGATTTTGAACAGTATATGGATAGTCATAAATTTTTCATACCATGGCATTTGATTTCTGTTGGCTAACAATAATTTATTTTCTACATGTATTCCCTATGTGAAGTTATCAATGGAAAACTACTGTCACTGTGGAAAATTGTGCTGTCTGATCATTCATTGGCTACAAGGCTAAAATCTGCACGTCTATGGCCTGCTTTAGATGTACTGATTTTTAAACCAGAGACCTGACCAAATATTTTTGTCAACTGTATCAATTCCTATAAGGAGGGCCCTCTGCCCCCCAGATATGAGTGTATATGAGCTAAATTTTATTAATTTCTCTTTGGGAGCATATATTTGGGAATTTCCTTACGGCTGTGGCAAACATCTCATTGGCAATTAAAAACAGGAGAGGGGACAGAGGGCAACCGTGTCTTGTGCACCTGGACAGTTTAAAGGTCTGAGTAGTAAAAGTTCCTAGCCAGAGAGCAGCTGCATGCATCCATTATACAGAAGTCTTACCATGTCTAAAAAAAAACTTTGCACAAATCCAAATCTTTCAAAGACTTTCTAAAAGAACATCCAGTCTACCATGTTAAATGCTTTTGCTAAGTGACGCACAGCAGATGCCCTAGAATCTGAATTTGGATATGTTACAGTGAGATTCAGTTACAATAGTGTGAGGTTTTGCACAGTGGGTTTTGTTGGCATGAAGCCCAGCTGGTTGCCCACTACTTTTGCATGATCGCCATAATTTTAACATCAGCTATCAACAGTTATCTAGGGCTATATGATTCTGAAAGTGTGTCATCTTTGATGAGTGTTTGGTAACAGGGCAAAGGCAGAGTCATATATATAAATGGAGGGAGGCGTTTAGTGAGCAGCGAAGTGTTACAGAGTAGGGTGAAAGATTTAGAGTACACCACAGGCCCCACTCACCTTCACAGGCCCTGCCCCAGACCCTTTGCACCCCCACACCACAGTAAAAAAGCTACATAAACATGGGTGCTATAAAATGAACTCTAAAAACCCACCCCACCTATAGACTTGTGTATGTGCAGTAGGGTAAAATATGAAAATTGGCTGCACTCAACTGCATGTGTGAATCTGCCAGAGAATGACTGGGAATGTTAACATGCAGCACTGTTTTAATGTTTTACCAAGGCTAAGGGTCTTGGCAAACTCTCTGCACCTTAGCAAACTATATGCACCCTGCACTGGGAGGGTGCTCCCACTGTGAGTAGCCATGTTGGGGCACATGCTCACTCATTATGTGCATGTGTTTAATGCAGGATTGGGGAACACTTTAAATGATCCTACACCAAATGCAAGGCGGATGGTGTTTCTAAAAAGGTCTAGAAAGTGGCTAGGCTTCTACACCTTTGCAGCTTCTCCAGACCATCTGCCATTATTTCTGCAGTCCTTTAACTGTTGCTGAGCTAAACACCCAGTGTTGCTAAACAGCTATAGGCAAAATGTCTAGGGTTTTAGGCCCCTGCTGCTCCCTTCAAAATCATGGACTTTTGTAGTTCAACCATTTAAAAATTACAGGTAGCAAATCAGTGCCCCAGGCAACTGCCTAACTAGTTAATCTGCAGAGATGAGCTCTAGAATCAATTCAAAACAGTTCTGTCATGTTAATTGCAGTATTTACATTTTTTACATAGGATCACAAGTCTCTTAAATGCCAGGTAAGCATTATGCTTTCAAAGTGCTCTAATATTACATTCTGCTCAGGAGCTACATCAACAAACCTGTTTAACAGATTGACTTCAGGCTATTAATGTAATAAATAGTCCTTAACACTGCAATTTACAAATGGCTCAAAGCAACTCTAGTAATGAATAAACCTGTATATTCACATAGTTCTGCCACTATTATCCTAAAATGTGCTACGTGTTATCCGTACCTTTTTTTTTTTCAACTTATGTCCCATCTATCAGTTTCACATACTGTGCAATATATAAAGCTTCGATGCTTTTTATTTCAGTAAGCTCACACTGTGTGGCAAAGGCAGATAGTGTTCTCAAAATCTGAAATCTGAAAGTGAGGCCAGCAATATCATTAACACGCTGTGTAAGATCAAAGAGGACAATTGTAGTCACTAAGATATAAAATCCAGACTTCTTGGGGAAGATTGAAAAGATAATCAGTGAATCATCAGTTGACTGTTACTGTTTGATTAGTGAAAACTAATTGACAGTAAGACTAAATAAATACAGTGGTGTGTTGTTGTCCCGAACTGTGGGTTTTGCAAAAAGCTGTTAACAAAAATAACAAGATAAATGTTCTTACCTTTTGCCCTATGTTGGGGCCTGTCATTGCAAGGAATGAATTGTCCTGTTTGGTTAAAGGGAAAGTACGCACACTAAAACAGTAAGACATTTTCTCTACCAGCAAATTTCTGCTGGCAGGAAAACCCCCAATACATCTAATGCAGAGTACCTTGACATTAATAGCAACCAGCACGCATTGCACACACTGGTCAGATTTTGGTCTGAAAATGCATACGATTATTTTTTGGGTAGGCAGGTACCTTGTAAATTGTCATTACAGGGGATACTGGTCTAAAATTCTTATTTACAAAGAAATAAAATACAAAGAAATACAAAATATAAGGAAATTGAAAATCCCCAAGGTGTTCCATGACCATATAAAAACACAAGGTCAAGTACTGTTATACAGGTTATGGAACGCTGAGATTATGTCAAATATCCTCAAAACTAGGAGTACATCTTTTTTTACAATACCTAAGTGGGTTGAGACACAAAATACTGTACATTACTTTGCAATATTTTTGTGTGTAAACATAGGCAACATGCAAATGACTGGGCTTTGCTTGATGACACAATGGTTTGTGATTAGCAATAAACAGTTTTGTTTTCGACAGGCAAAGAAAAAAATTTGCCAAGACAAAATTGTTGGTGAGACAAAAAAGTCATTGACTTTAATGCATTTGGACAAAAAAAGTTGATGAGACAAAAAAGTCATCAAAAGAAAAATGGCCATTGACTTTAATGCATTTAGAGTGAGAAGAAAATTGTTGCTCGCATAAAAATTTGTTGAGCGTAAAAAAAAAATGTTGATGCCCGTTGACTTCAATGCGGTTCGCAAAATTCTCTCTGTTTCGCAAGTTCTATTGCTATTTGTGATTTAAACATTTATTTTCATATGTTAAACAGTTGGGTTTATTCTGACCTGTATGAAGTTTGTATGTGCCTGTGATTGTGACATAAGATTGGAAGCTCCATTGTGGTTGAGACGCAGGTAATTGACATTCTTCCTAAAGTTATTTGATTATGTCAACAATGGGTAGATAAAGTATGCAGCAATATAATGTTTCCACATTGTTGTAATAATATTTTCATACAAATGACTTTTTCAGACAGGATAAGAGCAGCGGACACTTTATCCTTGGATTGCATACGAGGCCACTACTTTGCTAGTGTTATCCTTTTTTCAAAAAAAAAAAAATTCTCTTTAGGTTAAAAGGCTGCTGGCTGCATTTTTTGTTGTTCAAAAAGTAGCAGGAAACTCTAGAAAAAGTCTCTCTCTCTGAACTTCAGCAAAGCACCATAAGGGCACATTAAGCATTTGCCATACTTTTCACTGCCTGCGTTTTAGAGGCAGGATGGTAGAAGCAGATGCTCTCCTTTATGTTTCTGTGTTTAGCTGCACTAACAGGTATGGCATCAGCCTGAATGCAGCTACACGGAGCAGAGCAAAATATTGCATATCAAAGCATGAAAACCTATTAGGTTTTCTGATAGAAACAGCCATTTGATTTTTACAGGCTATGTCAATAAAAGACAGTTTGGGGAGATTAGTCGCTCTAAGAAGAAGTGATTTGTCACTGGGCGACTAAATCTCCCCTAATCTTTGCGTGTGTCTCTGCTCTAAAAGGGATATCAGAAGTAGTCCTGAGTGGTATTTTATAACATAGCTATCTACCATACTGTAAGCTTTATCCAGAAATACTAATGACATTCCAGCTCAGATGGCTCTGTATATTTATTATGTGAAATATACATTATTAATAATAAAAAAAATAAAACTGTCCAAAGTCCTCAAAGTGAGTTGTACCTTCTAGGCCCCTCAACTGTGAATTAAACATCAAAAACAGACCATCAGCCCTCTATCTTCAAATTACTTTGACCAGCATGGCGAATCCCAACCAGTCTCCCCTCGCCCCCAAATAACACACCCTTTTACTCTCTTTTCATTATTATGCAGCTCAGGGAACTAACAGGATTCTTTATTTATTATTTTTTAAAAACTATAATAACATTAGTATATAAATATATTTACACAGTTCATTGCCTGTTTATACGTTTATGTAAAATGATACGCTTTCTGGATTTCTAAAAAGAAACAGATGTTTGAAATGATACATATTGTCAAGGCCCATGCCACATTCACAATGCAGTGCAGTAGTTATTTATCTTTATAACATTGACCATGATGTCTTGCTCACTTGACACCTGGAAATGTTTTAGTCTTTATTTATATGTACTGGAGATTCCCCTAAAGGGATAATAAAAGCAAAATGAGAAAATGTGCTGTTTGGTAAAAGGCTGGTGTTCATGGTTAAAAATTTCTCTAAAATAAACATAATGCAAATCTTTAACTTGGACGACTTTGGGGTGGAAAGGCTCTTTGTAGTGTGTTATTTACATGGTCTTTTAGCGTAACCCAGAACCATGGAAATGTCACATGCTGTTGTAATGATAGAAAAGCAGATTAGGAGTAAACCTATTAGTACATAGAAAGAGTTGGCTTTATACACTGCAAATAGTGGTGATAACAGAGGAGCCCTATTTTGTTCCCTGTTTTATATCTCTGGTGCTTTGCTTCATGTGTGTAGTTATTAATATAGGCGCTGAAGCCATGAAGCAGAACAGCAGGCCTTTAAGTCAGCAATAGCATTAATAATGACATTATCCCAATTTCTGTGTGTGTGTGTATGGGGGGGGGGTTATTACTGTTATAAGTTAAATGTATTTCAGTTAGCCTTTTATGTTTTTATTGTTATGTTTTGTCTTAACTCGAATTGCCGCAGCAATTAATAAGCTTGATTTCAAGCAAGCAACAAGCACTCCATTTTTATTTACTGAACATTTAGGCCTGTAATTGATGATTACAAAGCCACTGCTGCGCTACAGACTTACATAATGCAAATAGCTAATCTCATGACATTTATCATAAATAAGAGCCCTTTGTTGAAATATAATCCTGGCGGGTAATTTAAAGTCTTAAGAGATCTGTGTCACAGGACACCATTCACAAGAGCTTGTTGTAGGAATAACAATACATTATAGGTTCTTATTCTAAGCACCACATCACCATCTGGCCCGGTGTACACAGAAAAAGTGGGTGGGGCCTAGCATTCTGCGGCCTAACCTAAGAGAAGCAAAAAAAATACTCAGCTTTTCTGTTTTGAAAATACAAAATGTGTTCAAGAGCAGGATTATATTAAAATACAAAGGATACTCTAGAGCCCACTAAGACTGTTCAAAGTTAATTGCTGATTGGTTGCTACTGAGGACTGCACATGTTCAGTTTAGCACCTATGTTAGTAAATAATCTTTTGAGTCTGCTGCACAGTCACAAAATTGGGAAACGTTTACCATGAATTTAAACCCCTAAATGCCTTGTGGCATTTCCCCTTCAGACCTGCATTTGATTACAATTAACCCAGGGGTGCCCAAAAGGTAGATCGGGATCTACCACTATATCTTTAGCTGGTGATCAGTAGATCTCAAGACACTGTAACAAACAGCTTGACTTAATCACTGTGCTATTTCATTCTTTTCATTCAGATATTTATGTTATGGTTACATAAGAATTAGTTGTTTGTTAAATATATAGTGAATAAAGTACCCCCTCTTGTAAAATATAAGGATATTATAAGTTACCGGGGAGTTTCATGACCATATAAAAACACGAGGCCGAAGGCCGAGTGATTTTATACAGGTCATGGAACTCCGAGGTAACTTCTAATATCCTCATATTTTGCAACTGGGGGTACTTTATTTATTATACTACACAAGTTTCAGTGAGTCATGTGACAGAAATGACATCAGAACTCACCGTTTATAACTGATGACATCAGAACTCACCGTTTATAAGGATATAATTTACAAGATATTCATTGCTTTTGTGTATTATAGCAATATACATTTTCTCATAACTCAATATTTAAGTAATATTTTCCATGGAAAATAATGTTAACAATGCCTCTATGGATGTAAATCATAATGGGACAACATCACTAAAAGTAGACCTCCCATTAGCAAAGTATGGGCACTCCTGAATTAACCTAATGCTACATTGCCCTTACATAGGACCAACTGGGCAGCTTATGAGTTGACAAATTGATGGGCCAAGTATGGGCCTTTCATTATATTTGCTTTGTAAATAGCGGATTGTCACATTTTAAAGTGGGTGGAAAATCCTGTTGGCGGAAGACTGCACCTAGCTGCAGATATGGTCCACGAATGAGACGTCTGTATGGGCCACCCATGGGATCTATCATTCGTCTGAGAAATGAAAAACAAGATCAGTCTGATAAGAAAAATCACTTCCATGACCTGCGTGACACAGGGGCCGGTGTGCTCTGAAAGCTTGCAATTCAGTTAGCCAATAAAAGGTATCACCAAACGTTACATTTTCTGCATGACCAAACGGTGCAAAGAGCTGCTTGACTGAAGGCCTAACCAATCAGGGTCAGCTTTGGTCACACATAATTAGAACAGATCTGATTTTTAAGTATCTGAGATCTGTCTAAAGCTGGCCATAGACATGCAGATTTCGCCATTGTGTGGGATGAATGATCAGACATCCCAATCTTCCGACAGTAGTGACAGTCACCCATTGATTTAGGGCAGTACATGCAGAGAAATTATCGTCAGCAGACAGAAATATTTCAATCTGTCCGATACACTAAACGACCGACCACCATGGTATGAAAAATATCGGAACAATCGACACAAGGTTCGAAAATTGTACGAAATTTTGACTATACCTTTGCCTCTAAGGCCAGCTTTAGCTGAACCTATGGTTTAACCAGCAGATCAGATCAGGACAGGCTCTTCCCTTTCTTCAGTATATAATAAATACTCTGTGGAGGCAAGGGTAACCTTAACAATGGAAACAAAGTCTGAAGTGTGAACAAACCTTTAAAAGTGTTTATTTTATTTCAACCCAGCGGAGTCATGTGAAAGATAAAAGTAATCACACGGGAGAAGTGGCAGTTCTGAGTTTGAGGAATCAGTTAGGGCTCTTACACATGGCAGTTTTTAGCTGCACTTCAGCCGCAGAAGAGCGCAGGAGTAGACGCAGTCAATTATTTTGAAGGGGGCTGTACTCACACAGATGCATGTATGCCCCGAACGCAGGTGAAATGCAACATGCTGCGTCCCACCCTGCGTTTGGCGCATAAATGCGTCTGTGTGAGTACAGCCCCCTTCAAAATAATTGACAGCATCTACTCCTGCGCTCCCCTGCGGCTGAATGGATAAAGTGCAATGCAAGGAAGCGCAGGTAAAAATGGGTGTGTGTAAAAGTCCTGAGTCTTGTGACACATTCGGGGAGATTTAGTCGCCTGGCGACTAATTGCCTCTTCGTCAGGGCGTCAATCTCCCCAAACTGCCTTCCCGTCTCGGCTACAATGAAAAATTGTGACTAAATCTCCCCGAATCTGCCCATGTGTCACCACCTTTAAACTCACTGGGTCTCATTTACTTCTAGCAGATACATTTGCCCTGGTGCAATAACCCATGGCAACTAATCAAATGTTTTGCTTTCATTATTGTTCCTGCAGCTGGCTGAACACAGCTAATGACAGGTTGCTATGGGTTACTGCCCAGGTGCAAATGTGTCCAGTGTTAGCAAATGACCCCCCGGGGAATTATAGTCCATAGAAAAAAAAACAATGCTAAATACAATAAGCCACAAAGAAAGGTTCCTGTAGGAAGACTAAAGGCAACAGTGTTCGCATAGCAGCAGTACAGAAGGATAACGAGATGTCCAGAGCAGCAGGCAATATATACACTGAGCCCAATACTTGATGTGCTGCTTGCCACCCAAGACTAGTACATATTTAATTGCTTTCGTGAGGCACGCAGAACATTACGAAAGCAGCTCGCAGCCATCTCCCATCCCATCTAAATGGAAGCACGTAGCATGCCTTGCCACTGAAATCCTCTCATACATTTTAACATTATAAACACAGACGCTGCATGACGCTCTACAGCCCACGTTACTTTGATTGACAACTCAACAGCTACTTCTCCATCCTGCCAACCCCGCCTACTTATGCTGCCATTCAGTCCCGCCCTCCATTCATGTGATTGGTCCACCGCGGCGCCCTGAAGCCCGGGTGGAAGGTTTCCGCAAGAACAACAAGGGGAAGATGTCTATTGGTTCAGAAGCTAAAGCAACGTCAGGACACCACGTTGGACTGTGCAGAGGCGATTGGCTTCGGCGAGGAGAGCCTTCTGAATGTGTGGGAGGGGCAGAGAGCTGGTTAGTTGGAGGAGTGTGAAACCGCGTGTTAATGTAAGCAGTTGTGGAGAGGCGAGGCCGGCCTGAGATATTGTGTCCCGTGAGCTGACATCGAACGGCCCTAGCCAGCTGCAAGTTTCCGCTCGGCGCGGCTTCCAGGATATAGGCCGCTACTGGCCGCACACGGAGGGCACTTTTCTGCAGTGCGGATCACTTTGGGGATAATTTGTGGGGCTCATCACTTGTGCGTGGAGATTGGAGGAGCCGGGGCTGCTAAGCAGCGCTTTTTGTTATTATACGTGTCTCCTAAAGGATTTCCCCATCTGGATATTTATTGGTTCCTCTCGGTGTTTCCCGGGGCCACATCCTGCCCCCCACCGACACTAAGAGCGGAGGCTTTTGTTCCCATCACCTTCCTGCCGTGATGCCCTCGGGCTGCTGCTGAGCCCTGCGGGGGGTTTATACTTTCTGCTCACTGGCTGCTTTTATTCACTGTGGATCTGTGTGGAACAGGGAGGGGATCTCTCTGCCCTGAGTTGACTGGGAAAGTTTGTTAGGCGGCCGGAGCAGGAAGCACAGAGTGGTCTCACCGGGGTGCTGGGAAGGAGCTGCACACAAAGGACGGGAGAATAAAGGAGGCGGCAGGATGCTGCTCTAGTTACCCCCACCCCCTGCTTCCTTGTCGTCCCCCATTCAGCGGGACGCACCGATACTGACCATCCGCCTGGGCTGGGATTGTGAGCCAGCGGGCGAGAATTGAGTTTCCAAGGAGCAAGGCGGCGCCTGGGAGAGCCATGTTTCCACAAAGCAGGCACCCGGTGAGTTCTGCGCCTCTGGTCTTTTTGTACTCACGGGCCACAGGCGGCGGCGCTCACTGTCCCCCCTTGTGTATGGGCCCTGGGCTGGAGTCCTTGTCCTCAGAGCACCCCATCGCTTTTGTTGCGCTACAACTCTCCGCATCCTCCTCGAGATTGTAGTTCAATAACTGGAGAAGCAAGTGGGAACGTATTTATCTCCATTGGATCTGCTTTTTCTTGTCCTTTCTTTTGCCCCCCCCCCCTTCATCTGTGTTTGATCTGTAGGTAAATGTGTTTTGTGTGCAAGGGTGGCCTGTTTGTAGGCCGTGTCCCCACGTGGGGGAGATCAGTGTTCTGCTGCCCCCTAGACAGTGCGGTGGGAAAGGGAACCATTGTCTCTGCTGTCTTGGAGCAAATAACCCCAGAGTAGATCAATTAAGAATGCTCATGGGAAGCCCACATCAGTAGTGTATACAGACTAGTGCCATTAATAGCATAAGCACAGGCTCCTTCCAGTAAAGCTGATCTTATATTGCAGCCTTTCTTGTGATGCCCAATTTGCCTAACTTAAACCACTCAGTGTTGTTACTGCTGTACAAATATTCTTAAATACCTTTTGTAATGCAATGCCACAGGGCTTTTTTTTTTGTTTGTTTGCTGAATCCAAAGCAATGACCAGGCCAAACGCATTTTTATTGTTCTAGTCCATCTTGTTGCGGTTTCCAATGGTGTGATTGGCTGTGAAGATCAAAGTACACCACGCTGACTGCTCTTCAGGTGTATTACTAATCCATCATTGTGGCAAGGCCTTTTGCTTGCTGTATGTCCCTGTGTACAATGTCTCCCTCTTGATTCCCCACATTGTTCAGCTTTCAGTAGTATGTTGGAGCTTTATCCGCTGAGCATGATTTGCTTTGCCTCTTTTGCAGAGATCCCCCTTGTCCTTGTTTGGTTAGACCCTTTTTTTTGTTAGATTTGTGAAGTGTAAATGACAGGCCACAATTGCCTAAGGAAGGTAGTCCTCATTGTACAACCTTAGCTTTGGCAGAAGAATTTTCCAATCAGAAAGCTGAATTATATTTAAGCATCATTGTACATAATTGCAGTTTGTTGCTTGGAGAACATTCCACTCTCAGACTTGCCTAGTAGCTTTAAAGTCACTTAAGGCCTCATTATAAGATGACAAGGCCACTGGATTCATTGTCGGACTGGCCCACAGGGATACCAGGAAAAGTCCTGGTGGGCCAAGGTGTCAGTGGGCCCTCATGCTGCTAAACATTTGGCTTATTTCATGGTCATTCCCTATTTCTATGAGAACAAGGTGGCTAAATAGATGGAATAATAGATTATAGTATGTAAAGAAAAGGAGAATAGATGAGTGAGGAAAGGAAGAATAATAGTACTAAGAGTGGGCCCCTGGTCTAAGTTTAATTGGTGGGCCCCTAGTCAAAGGTTTTTGAGTGGGCCCCTGGTATCCCAGTCCAACACTGACTGGATTTGTTGCTTTATATTCCTTGTGCCCATTTCAGTTCACAGGTTTATGTTTAGCTTTTATTGCAGATGTTTGATGCATTAAACTGTAGGGATACAATGTTATATTTATTATGATTGTCACCAGGGTTTTAAGGGGTATATGTGTCTATTTATGCTCTTACAAGTGAGCTTTGCTTTTTGTGTGGGAGCTTTGGTTGTTTTTGTTGGATAACCTAAAAACTCTATAGACTTTATCAATATTGGTACAGTGTGTTTAAAACAATACCAGTCACACCCCTTCCTCGTTTGTCCCTGTAAGTACAATCCTGGCTGTATAAGTTGTTAGTTTATTCACACTGGCATTGGGTGAGTTAATCAACATTCTTGCTTTGCTTGGCAAGTCAAATGGAAACCGTTCTTGATGGCTTCTATGAACCAGTTGTGGGAATTCGATTGGGGGGGGGGGGTGTTATGTCTGCTTTTCCTCGTGTATTGGTGAAGTAGAAGCTGTATTGAAGTTCTTGTTTTAATATTTCGTTCCTGTCTTTTGGTCCTCCAGACACCGCATCAGGCTGCAGGCCAGTCATTTAAATTCACTATCCCGGAGTCCTTGGACCGAATCAAAGAAGAATTCCAGTTTCTTCAAGCTCAGTATCACAGGTGCGTGCATAGAAAGGAAATTATTTTTCTTAATCTTTATCTTAGAAGCATATATTAGTCATAACTTTGGGTTTGAGGATTCAGAGCCTCGTTTGTTTGGAAGTTCATGTTTTAAATGTTTTAAATGTCAAAGGGAACATTTGGCGATTCTGATTTGGCAATCTAATTACGACACATAAATTGCCATGTTTTGTTAGGAAGTTTTATCAATGATTGCAACAAGTGGAACATACATTTCCAACTTTCATACACCACTTTCAAATCCAAATAAACAGCAGTTGAATTTGTGTTAATGAACAAATGGGCAGAACATAGCCTGCTTATTATGTTTTAAATCAGGCCTATGCAAGTAGTAAAGTCTAAGCTATATTATGGTGTTGTTTTTTTTTATATTGCATATCCTTTAAAGGGATTTTCAGAGAAAGTATTGGCACATTAATTCTCTGTGTGGCAAAAATACCCTTTTCTATATTGCACTGTTGGGGTAAATGGTCTATTCTATATATCCGTGCTCCCCGAGCAGTAACTTGCGAGCAACATGTTGTTTACCAACCCCTTGGATGTTGCTCCCAGTGGCCTCAAAACAAGTGCTAATTTTTGAGTTCCAGGCTTGGAGGCACGTTTTGGTTGCATAAAAAACAGGTGAACTGCCAAACAGAGCCTCCTATAGGCAACCAGTCCATATAGGACAGCCAATAACAGCCCTTATTTGACTTCCCCATGGACTTTTAAATGTAAAAAAGAGTTGGAGAGCAGCACAAGCATCAAAATGTGGCTCATGAGTAAAAAAAGTTGGGAACCCCTTCTATTGATCTTCACATAAAGGAAAAGACTTTTCACACTAGGTGATGCTGTTTCCAGTCAAAGATAACCGTTTACCCTTTTTTCCAAGCTGTTGTTTTTTTCTATTTTTCTATCTCTTACTTCTGTATGTGTTCAACCTGCCTGAGAACGGTCAATATTTGCTATTCATTTTGTAACAAAATCTTGAGTTGAAAACACCAGATGCGTTAAAGCTGTTTGCCCACAGCAGCCTGCTTTACAGTAACAATGTATTGTTTAAATAATAAATTAGATTTTTTGTGATAGTGTCTGACACAGATGCAAAGTAAAATTACGTTTCTTATGCTGGAAAGCTCTTCTGTTTAATTTCCTGAAAATATTCTCTAGATGTTAAAAATGTACCATTTAAAAGGCATAACATCATAATTAAAACACAGAAACTGTAACTCAAGGCTGTCAAGGGATTATGGGAGTTGTAGTTCATCACCCTTAAAGGCAATATGGTAGATATTGTGCTTAAATATTTGTATTCAGTTTAAGCTTCATTTACTGAAATGTAGGTTCTGATATGTTCAGACAATATGACTGGTGGTAGTTTTTATATTTATTTGTGATTCTTTTAATTGTCTTTTTTTTTTTAATTCTGCAACACTTTTGGAATTAAGTGGTTGCCTTTTTTTTATTAGAATCAAGATATTAGTTTTCAAATTGAGTTTGGCTGAGAAGTTGGGGAGATCTGAATAGAATTATAAAATACAGAATACAATCTAACCAACTGTAATCCTAAAGTCCGTTTGCCTTTTGGATTGAACCAGTTCGCTTTGTAGATTGCAGCATGTAAAGAGATTAGATCTGTTCTCATCAGCTTTACAGTTGAACTTTATTTAAACAGATTTAATGCTATAAACTGCAAAAACAAACTTCTACCATGGCAGAGATTTGCCATATATAATGCAGTGTGTTGGATTCTGCATTCATCATTTGTCTGTCTCACCCTTGTGGATGGGATTATGATGAGAGTTGTGTTTTGTTCAATAGTTTCCATTCATGACTGCAGTGCAGGCTATGAACTGTGCCTTTAACCATAGCACTAGTTCTCCACCTTCTAACAAGAGCCCTCCCCTTCTGTCTACATCACATGTCAACACTGAGATTGTGTGCTTATGCTGTCTTTCTGGTTTGGTCTCTTGTGTACCTTATCAGTGGTAATGGACATAAGAGACCTCATTTTAGAGCCCATGTTTGCTTCGTCTACAAAGTAGTCCTGGATTAGTTCTGACATTAAGCTACATTCAGCTAAAGATTTATTTTCCTTCTCAGTTGTGTATTTAAGCATTATATTCCAAACAATCAGATGTGCAAATCATAAGGCAATTTTGTATTTTGCTTTTTTTTTTCCAGCCTTAAATTGGAATGTGAAAAATTGGCAGGCGAAAAGACAGAGATGCAGAGGCACTATGTCATGGTATGTAACAACTGACAAAGTTGTATTGTATTTAATTGTAACATTTTTTTTCTGTAGCATTAGTTACATCTGATCTAATCCTGTTTGATTAACCATGTATACATTTTCTTGTTTTACAGTATTATGAGATGTCCTATGGACTTAATATTGAAATGCACAAACAGGTAAGTTAAGTGATATTCATTTTAATGATGGGCGAAATATAGTTTGGATTTCTTTCCCACAAGTGGTATTGCTTAAAGTATTTTCCAGTGCCTGCTCTGGTTGCTGAAGTTAGCAGTCTGATGACTTGGTAAATGTTGTTCAAGTGCACAATAAAAAGTGTACACAGATTAGATCTGCTGAATAGAGCAAGCATTTACTGTTTGTTCTGTTTCTGATGAATGTGGGAAAACACATCTGTGGAACAACTTGACCGTTAATTGAGCATATACACTGCTCACTTATGATTGTAGACGATCAATTTTGTGTTGTCTGACCGTGCTTTTATAGCTTTTTATTAAAACATCAAATACAGACCCTAACTACAATGCCTAAAAATGATTTAATGTAGCTCAGTACCAATACTATTTTTTAATGGTCATCTACTGTAATATAATTTTGTAAAGCAATTAATTTTTTAGTTAATTTTTGGAATCCATTTGATTGTCTTTGTTTTAATTGGGAACAGGCACTTCTTATAGTACCAATCCTACCTGCATTCACCACCTCTTTAATCACATCATGATTGATTTACATTACATGTCGCTGCATTGGCAGAGTAACCCATGACAACCAATCAGTAGATATCTTTTTATTGTATTCGGCAGTTAGATTAGTGAGAATAAGTATCTGCTTGTTTGTGGTTTACTATGTTGGATTAACATTTACCTATAACATGACCTCAGTGAAGTGTTGTTCAGAAGAGGGTTTGAGAAAAGTTCGTTATGAGTCTGCTATAACTTTAATCTTCTAAGTGACTGCATAGTATTAAAAAAACATAATTGTGACAAAGGGGCCGTGTGTTTTCCACTGTTTGTGTATGCACATGGTTTATGCCACATGGTATTGTATATTACCCAAAAAAGCATATATCTGTGTATTTATATTAACCTAATGTTGTTTACTGTTGAAATTAATGGAAGCTTTTGTCGTGTATTTTAGTAATTCTTTTTGATTTTGGCCAGTAGTTGCACCTGTGCAGTTTAGAACGATTTTGGTCAGTAGTTGCCTAGTCACTATGCTTCCTATTATGAGTATCAGCAAGGATATTGTCTGGCAATTATTAATGTCCAAAACATCCGATTTGTTGTTTTTAGGACTCTAATTCTACAATTTCAATCTGATTGTTCTTTCAGATTGTTGCATTCCAACAGCAATCATCTGAATGGGCTTCTTAACAGGTGTTTAAAAGAGAATGTCTACTGGAATGTATACTACATGCTTCAAACACGTATATTATGTTGAAATTCATTTTGAATGCTTATATGGGTGCACCCAAAGATGTGAATGCTTAAGGGTATGACCAGACAAAATAAAATGGAATCCATTAGCTTGTGGTTAGGTGCATTCAAACCTGTATCTCAAAATGCCCCTTAATAGTGGTTATGCAAGTTTTTTTTTTTTTTTTTTTTTTTTTTTTTTAGCCTTTTCTTTCAACCATACAGGTTATTTATTTTTTATGTAAGTGGTTCCCTCTTTGTTGTACCTGATTTTTTTAATACATTGCCTTGCAGCATATGTACTACGCTTGTAAAATGTCATCACTTGTGAAGTACAAATAGGTCACTGACTTGGAAAACTTGAGGTATGAGCCTTGGTTTGCATGCTCCCATAAAATTCTCACTTATGGCTACTATAATGGGAAATAAAGAGTATTGAACTGGAACAAGGCACTAAGGGCCTCATAAGAGAAGAGCAGCTAAATGATTGCTCAACCCAGAGGACCCTCAATTGAGCATGCTTTGTCTGCCAAAGAAAGCCTTAATGGCAGGGTGTAAGTATTCAGCAGATTTGCTGACGCTCACTTTTTCATCAAGATGAAGGTACAATAAGTCTTTAAGAAATCGATTGCCTCTTAAAAAAGATTATCATTAGATGAAGTAGCACAGTTGGACACATTTCAAAGTGCAACAATACACGTCTTGCTTGATGTATATGTGCTATTCCATCTAAAATTCTTGTTTCATTAAATTAAAGAGCATGGCTGACCGACCAGGGCACAGCTAAGAAATTGATTAGTTCAGGCTTGAGGCCTTGAGAATATACAAAACCCTTTTAGCAAGCAATTGTTCTAATGCAAGGTTTCTTTGTTGGTTTGTTTTGCTTATTTGTGCCCTCTATGCAGTGATCCGGAAGTTGCTGAACTACTAAAAGCTGACGATAATGGTCATTTCAGATTGTGATGTCAATTCATCCAGTTTTTTTTTTTCTTTCAGGAAGGTCTTTAAGCCTTTATAAAACCTGATTAGTGTTATTGCTGTTTCTAAGAAACCTACATCTGTCAATCACGGCTTTATTTGCTTAAGGCAATAGCATATATTTAAAAGAGAGGGTGTGTGTATATTTTCAACAGTGTATTATACAGACTTATTAGAAAACAATTGTGTTTTGCAACCTTATGGACACTGCCATTAATAGTACGGAGAAACAAATTGTGACCCCCCCTTCCCCAACATACCATATATGCTTCCCTCCTAGGTCCAAGGTGTTTTATACATTTTTTAAAAACATTTTCTTCTGTATATTTACACACACACACACGTTTAAATATATATGTGTATGTCTGTATAATACATATTTATGCATTTGTACCTTTAGATTAGCTGAAAATATGACTTCTATTTGCCAAAAACACGTTTTGATTTTATGTCTTTATCTATAAAAAAAAAAAAAAGAGAATGGAATGTTTTCTTGGGCCAAAGCCATTAATAATTCTAAAGAGGCATTTGGTAGCTAGTAATCATAATTCTTATTAAAAACTGGTGACGTCTAGACCCCAGGGTGCAGGCAACCTCAAATTGATGCTTTTTGTTGACTGATCACCAGCCTGGCCTAAGTGCTCATTATGTTGTAGAGAGGGCCTTTGGAGCTCTCATTAAGTTTGACAGGATTTCTCTCTAGGGGGAAACTGGGCATTAGCTAGACTCCTGACAGGCTGAAATTATTCTTTTTTTATGGCTTATAACCAAATGGTAGCAAGGCATCATCTGGGGACACAAAAATGTCATTTCTGACAACATCTTTGTTACTTGGAGATAGGGAGAGGGGGTGGGGGGAATTCCACAGAGGCAGCTTTAATGTTCTTTGGGCCTGTCTGATAATGTGAAAGCTACACTGGCATTCTATGAAACCATTTGCAGGCCTGTCTAACCTATGATTTAGACATCTAATTCAAGGCTCAAATTATATCTTGTGGATTGTTATAACCTTGTGTTTTAAAAGGTGCTTGGGGATTTTTTTGTTATTCTTTTCATTGCACTTAGAATTTCATATAGAAAATTCCACTACAGGCCAAAACAGAAAATTATGGTTCTGCTTCAATCGGCAGAATGGGTTAGGTTTCTGATAAATGTTGTACTGACTATTTTCAACATACAGTACTCATATTATTCTGTTATTTGTATTGGATGACACAAGTTTTCTGTCCAGTAAAAAATGTATGGTTTCTGTTTGAAAATAGATGGTCAGTATCATGGAAGCTTTGACGTTAGTGCCAAACCATTGTTTGGAAATGTCATGATCTTTATGTTTGTAGTTAATGTGTAGAAATTGGTTCATTTGATGGGGGAACCAAAAATGTTTATGAAGGCCTCTCATTGCTGCCTACTTAGGATCTCAGAAGGTATGGCCTTGGTAATTAGCTGATCTGACCACAGCTGTCTCATCACAACTGTATTGCAGTTAGATCTTAATTGGTTTGGTTTTTGGCCAAATCATTGTGTATATGTTAATGCTAAATTATATTCTATATGTAGATCTATATTTTCATCTAAAGCACAGCTCCTAAAGATCAAATTTAGAATAATTTATTTGCTAAATTTGCACAACAAAGCATTCATGTATGTTTCAGTGGTTTATACGTGTAACATATTTTTCAGTTTTGCGTGATTTATCAGAATATTGTGCCTGTAATTTTAGAATGGAAAGAATAACTTCTGGTTAAATTTTTGCGCGGTTAGAAAAACTGGCTTCAGTGCATTTGGCAACTTTTCTGCCGTTTTATGAATTTGTGGCGAAGATATGCCCATCACTACTGGTTGGCATTGAGGGGGAGATTATGGATGACAGTGGCATCAGGTAGGGAACAAAGAAAAGTCAACTTTAGTGTGGTGTTAAAACTGAGATTACATCTCTCACTGATGCTGCAGCACATTTTTGTAATTCCATTGTTGAATGCGCTGGTTTCTATGCTGTGATGTAGCTGAATTATGAATCCTCTGTTTACAGTATTATGAATTTTATATACTGTATATTGTGAGTTGGTCCTAAACTCAGGTAGCAGACAGCAGCCCTAAACATGTGATATGAAATAGAAAAGGGAAATAACTGGGTATATTTGGAGGCAAGAATCTTCTCTGCTAAAATGTATGTGAAAAACCAAAAGTGTAGCATTTCTAGTTACATTAATAGCTAGAAACGTCTTTGCTTAGCTTTAGTTTTACTATAATTTAGTACTGTATAATATTTTTTGTCTAGAATATTGTTGAACTAACAGGGCCTGTTGGACAGTTGTTGGTCACCATATTGCTTACTCATGTGTTTCCATAGGTTTTTCCAGCCACCCAGCTGCATTAAAAGGTTTGCTTTTTAGGTAATATTATTTTTGTAGGGGCACAGTATTAGGGGACCCTAAATACGGTATGCATAAAGTTTGTCTTGTAATGCCCATATCAGACACAACAAAACTCTGCAGTTGTAAGTTAAATGCCTTGCAGGCTTCTATAGTACCTGAAGATTATCCAGTTTGGAACTGTAATTGAACGTTCTGACATGCTCAAGATGTACAAGAGCAAAAGCTCTCAAGATCTTGACAAGAGCCTTTTACCTGTCAATTGTCTTTATCTCAGCAGTCTTTACCACTGATAGTGAGTGCACTTATTTACTTTAACTGCTCTATGGCTTCTGCAGGCTGTTCTTTATGTATGATGGCTTAGTAAACTGGAGTTGAGTAGAGTGACGAATCATGTACTTCACTATGGGCAAAAATGACTTCGATTAAAAACCCTCCTTTAATAATAAATATTAAAGCCATAGTCTATGATTAAGTTTTCCAAAACACCTTGGGTGTTTTTTTTTTTTCTTTTTCACAGCAGCCACTCGTTTTTAATTACGTAAGTGTTTCAAATTTTGGGATGGTGTGCTCTACGATTTTTTTTTCTTCTTCTGCATAATCGCCAAGTGGCTATCTTGGTTCTGCTGTAAGATGGCTGTTTTTTTTTTTAGCTAATTACCACATATTTGATTAAAACCATTCTTTTATTTAATATGTGTTTTATTTTCACCTCCTTTAAAAGAGACGGAAAGACATGGTATACTTGGGGGGTGCCAAAAGTTTGGCAGAAACTGCACCGCCCGGGTTATTCCAGTGAGCACCAAGGATCAATCCTCTTCCTTTTACTAGGGATGAGCAAAATATTTTGCCTCATTTCCCTGAGAAAAAACACCCACAGAGTAGTGAAAAAATGTTGCATGGCTTGAGAAACTGTCGTGTGAAAAACACCCATTGCCTTTGATGCATTTGGCAACTGTGATTCGCCATAGAATGCTTAGGGCCCCTCCCACCAGATTATCCCCATATGCATTGAGCCATATAAATAAGCAAGTTAAAGGAACCATAACACCAAAAAATTAGTGTTTTATAAGAATGCCAATATAATTGTGTTGCAAAGGAACGTTTCTGCATTCACTGGCGCTTTCCAAGACTCCCAAGGAGGACCATAATAATTTAAAAATTGGCTTTATTAGAACACACTGTGTGGTACAAACATTGTGCAGTGGTTGCGCTTTTTACTTACGCATTTCTTGCCAAACACTCTGCACTTCCTCCGAGTCAGACTTGGACAGCGTCGGTGTATGCGCTAAACGTTCCTTTGAAAGTACCAATATCCGCGTGAAGTGGCCTGCTTCCTGCGAGAGCAGCGTTCAGACGTATCCTGCCATAATTTAGTGTTGCCCTGTACTGGTAAGGGCAGATTCGGGGAGATTAATCGCCCCAGCTACAAATCGCCTCTTCTTCGGGGCGACAATCTCCCTGAACTGCCTTCCCCTACTTTCTACCGGCTATAATGAAAAGTCGCCAGCGGAGTGGTACTAGTGTCGACTCTGAGGAAGTGCCGGGAGATCCGGCAAGAAACGCGTAAGTCAATCAGCCCTGCACACCCACCGCTGTAAATCCCAACCATGTGTGTGTTGAAATAAAGCCTACCTTTTGCACCGATGCTGTAGTCTGCTAATCGTGTCCTGGAACAGCGCCGAAAGTGATGAGATTATCGAGTGCTTGGTACTAGTGTCGCTTCGTTTTCTGAAGTTTACTCGTGAGGTGACTTCGGAAAACGAAGCACCGCGAGTTCCATCCCACTGACGATTTTTCATTGTAGGCTAGGGGAAGGTAGTTCAGGAGATTGTCACCCCGAAGAAGATGCAATTTTGCTGCGGGGCAATGAATCTGCCCGTGTGCCCTTACCCTAAAACTGGTGTATTTGCTTCAAAAACTCTACTATAGTTTATGTAAACAAGCTGCTGTGTAGCCATGGGGCAGCTATTCACAGCTGAAATATGAGAAAAGGTACAATATAAACAGCAGATAACAGATAAGCTCTGTAGTGTGCAATGGGATTCTTCAAAAATTGTGTATACTTTGCTTGAATGGCTGGCCCCATGGCCACACAGCAGATTGTTTGTATAAACTAGAGTTTACTGCAGTTTTACCAGTGAGCAACAGTAAATTATATTGTCATTCCTCTTAAACACTTTTATTTATTTTTTTTGCTGTTACTGTTCCTTTAAAGCAGATTGGTTCATGCTGATTAATGACCCAACAGATTGGCCTTCTCTTTAATCAATCCCTAGTCTCTGTTAGCAGGCCTGAAAATGAGCGATTCTGATGTAGAACCCTAGTTATTGTCGTGTTTTGTCAGATTTACTGATCAGTCCCAAGTCTGCACCAATTAAAATCCGCAAATTACAACACCGTTTTTCCCCCCTCATTACCAGACACTAATATGACTGTGTGACCACCAGTAAAGTTCCCCTGCTGATGCAAAAAGTTACTGTATATTGCAAAAATTATCTATAACTTATTAGGAACAAGTCAACCCATTAAGTGACGTGTCCCAGGGTATATGAAGATGCATACATATGATATATGATCTTTTTATTGAAAACGGTCCGTAGTTCAAACCATACAACCCGTTTTCACTTGGTATGTGCCTATATAGTATATATACATGTTAGCAAGATCTATCAACTCTGATGGTGTGATAGCGGTGACAGTGGTTATGCTGGGATATGCCTATGTTAAGGATTTCAGTGTGTAAGGCCAATGAAAACCGTATGATTTTGTGTAGAACTGAAAGAATTGGTGCTTCCAGTGCAAGTGTTTCCACTCATTCAATTAAAGGCTAAAATAGCACGAGTATACAAAGGCATGGGTCAATTATGACTATGCTCTTACTTAAGTTTTTTAACATGTACAATTTCTCTGCAATTCCAAATTGTACCATACTGCAAGCTTTAAAAAATCACGGAATATATAATGGAACAGTAATTTTAAAGCTTTACATGAAAACTCTTGGTAATCTTGCAATCTGGAACTGCAGCAAGTTTTTATGTTATGACCGTGAGAATGACTAGATCTTGGCTGCACTCTATTAAAACGATTCACAGTTCATCGTGCATAAAAGGAAAGAAACAAATGTATGTAGAGGGGGCTCAATTTGAGATAATGGTGCTTAATCCCAAATGCACTTTGAAAGCCAACCTCTGCAGTTTGTCATATACCAGTTAATATGCCAGTAAAGAGGAGATGAATGTGGCTACTTTCCTAAGCCTTTTACTCGGGAGGCCTGTAAATTTGATTGGCTGCTGCAATTGTAGTTGAATCATTTGATTTTAGTGCAATAGAGAGATAAGATATCCAATTACCCAAATGATTCGCTGGGTTAGCCAGCGTTGTCATGGTGACACGGTCTGGAACAAATGAAATTTTGAGCAATAAAATAATTTTAAAGCTTGTCTGGGAACAAAGAAATTGGCAGATGCCTAAACTTGAATTGATTGTTCGACTGACATGCTGTTTGACATTGATATAATGTAGGGGCTCCTGTTTAATTTATCACTTTTAATTGGTCCTGTTAAAACTTTGTTTATTTCATACTGTGGAGGAGTTTACTTGATTTATCTAGTAATTTCCAAATTAGTTTCTAATACATATATTTTTGTGTACTGTTATTTAATAGCTTATTGGGTCGCTGTAAAGTACCATTAACTGTAAATGGTAGAATGTGTATTTATAAAATTATACAAGCTTTACATTTTTTTTGTTTTCATTAGTAAATGGTTCCTGTTTTACATAATGAGTTCAACATTTAAAGTGAACAGCGCAAATCTAAAAATAAATTGTATTCTGCACACATTGTGTTCATATGACTGCTGTTAAACAGATGGAGATGAAAATTGCTCTGAGGTCAATAAGCCATTTGCAGCATTCTCACTGGCTTCGATTTTTCTCTCATCTGCCACATAGATTATCTCAAATGATTCAGTAATGACAAAAAGTGCAACATTGACCTTTATTCCTTTGTGGTTTTCAATGTTAACATTGGAAAAAAATGGCAGAAAGTCCATTGTATCTTTCTATTATTGAAAATCAATGAGCCATTTTTTTGAACCCAGACTTGGATTGGTGGGGTAGTATTGAAGGTGCTTTTTATCTGTTCAGCAACATTGTTTTTAGTTTAGGGAAATGCATGTTTTGTACATTTATAGAAATTGTAAAATTGAGTAATTTAGGGCAATGTCCCTGCCAGACACTTCTCATCCCAATATACGGTAATCAGGCACATGAGTTCTTAAGCAGCACCCCTTCTTTTCGGGGTAGGGGCGGGTGAATGTTTACACACAAAAGGCTATGGGGCAAATTCACTAAAGCGCGAATCGGCTAGCGCAAATTCGCAAGCATGCCGTCATTTGGTTACTATCGCTACTTCGCATCCTTAGGTCAGGCGAAGTTGCGCTATGGCGAAAGGACGTAACTACGCTAATTCACTAACTTGCAAATTTAACTGAGAGTTGCCTCTTGTGCCAGACTTGCCTTCGCCACCTCAGACCAGGCGAAGTGCAATAGAGTAGATAGGGCTTGCTTCAAAAAAATTTGAAAGTCCCAAAAAATGCAAATTAGGCATCGCTAGCATAACACCGCTTTGCTTGACAAATTAACGCTAGCGCAACTTGGCTATCTCTCGCCTCCCTGAGCGCAACTTCGGGTTTTTGGGGAATTAGCGGCACCCTGGTGAAACATCGCCTGGCGAAGGCGTCGCTAGCGTATTTTCGGCTCTTAGTAAATTTGCCCCTATAACTGAAAGATGAGATGCTAGCTCCTTTGTAAAAGTTGAACAAATAAAGCCCAAGTGTGGCAATGTCAATGACGCGAATGGCTGTGCTTCAGCAGAACACTCGCTCCTGCGTACGCACACCATTCGCCTACTCGGCCCACATCTCCCCGTCACCTCCCGCTCACTCACAGTGCCTTCATGATGTGACGTCATCAGAGGCAGCGGGCAGCATGGTGACGGGTATAGTTCCTCCTACTGCAGCCTCCCCACCTTTGCAGTCTTGTGGCACCTGCGGGGACTCGCGCTAGAGATGAGCTGTGGCCAAGTAAGTGCACAGGCTGGTGTTCTGGGCCAGGGATAGGGGGCAGGCTTCTGGAGATCCAGATGCTCCAACGCAGAGGCAGGTTTATCCCTCCGCTCGCTTGTAGAGTGGGCTGAGCCTGTGGGGTAGGGAGCTTGTGAGTGTCTTGTTGCCTTACCTGGCTGGTGCGTATGGTGCAGCACTGGCCCAACCCTTGCTGTATGTGTATATAATGTATGTAATGTATGTATACCTTTACAACAGCAAGAGTGGGCCTGAAAAATCCGCTTGAAATAAATGTCAAATTGAAATGTGTACTCACAATCCAAGCAACAGGTCAATCACTTGAGCCATTGTTTGCCAAGAAGAGTAGCTAAAAATACTGAACAGACTCTCTTCCTGCTCTGTCATTCTGGTTCATTTTAAAAAATGCAACTGAATTCTTCCCTGTTTAATATAATGATGCTTCAGATAGGAGGGCAGCTCTTGAGAAGAGGGTGTTGCTAAAGCTTGTCATTTGCAAATAAGCCAAGACCATCATTCAACTAGAATAACCAATGCCTGAACTTGCATTGCTACTCTTTGATAGGCTGTACACTTGCGCCTGCTATTAAAAATGATCGCACTCGAGAGACTCTGCATTAAGAACATAAACAATGAAGGGCTCTTGAGATGCTTAAGAGCTGCCATACAGATACAAGAGCCTTTTCCTGATGCTGTAGGCTGTAGTTTGTGATGCCAAAGAGCTTGGACAGTTATTACTGTTTTGTCTGCTAGAGCAGTTTTTTCGCGAATAATGCTTTCCTTGATCTTGTTGCTTATTTTTTTTTTTTTTTTTTTAATTTTGATCAAATCGGTCTCAATTTTTCTCCACTTTCATTTTTTTATTTCACACATATTGCTCATTGATCCTTTTCATCCAAAGAATTGAACAGTAAACTACTCAGAAACCTCTGTGAATGGTCAACTGTTATTAAATGGCAGCATTTTTTTTAATGTTTTGATTTAATTTGTAAGTGTAAGTCTTGTCAGGTCAACCCAGTGTGGCATGGGATTAGTAGTGTAACTGTCAGTTGCATGTTCACTCATGAGGTTTGTAACAAGTGCAATCTTGGGAAAGGCATTCTTTTTGTGTTGAGGGATTTGCAATCTATGTAGGGGTTTGTATTGGGATTGCAATGCAGAAGTTTGTAAGCACCCTGTAAATTAATGTAGCATCTCAAGATATGATTTTACTGGCATAGTTTAGATAAAATAAGGAAAGCAAACTACTTGTTGGGTTACAGTTCATGGCAATGCTTCAACCTTCAACTCTTGAAATAAAATGTTCATGAATGTTTTGTCCTCACTATAGACGACTGTAGATTTTTTATGCAAATTGTATTATTACATGTAGTCTGCTATATACAGGTATGGGATCCGTTATCCTGAAACCTGTTATCCAGAAAGCTTCGAATTACAGAAAGGCCATCTCCCATAGACTAAATTTTTTTCAAAATAATCAAAATGTATTTTATTTTTCTCTGTAGTAATAAAACAAAACATTGTACTTGGTGCAAACTAGGGTATAATTTAATTCTTGGTGGAGGCCGAACCAGCCTTCTGGGTTAGTTTTATGCTTACATGATTTTCTAGTAGACTTAAGGTATGAAGATCCAAATTAGGGAAAGATCCGTCCCAGGCATTCTGGATAACAGGTCTCATGCCAGTATAAGTAAAGGTTTAATTTCCATCCGATTTCAAGGGTATATTCGCATTAATACTCATCCATGGAAGCTTCCATATTGCTTGCCTTGTCAAATTGACATAGCAACACAAAATAGGGCCAGATGCTGACCAGAAATTAATAGAACTATAGTCTGTGGAGACTGTCTTAAACAACATGGCAACTGGCACAAAAATGTGGAAAGGAATATTTATGCACAGATAACCTTTAATTTAATCATAATTGAAACACATCTCATAAGTACTAACATTAACGCAACAAATAAGAACAGAGTTGGAGGGATTTTTTTTTTTTTTTTTTTTTTTTTAGCAAGTTGTATGCTAACCTCATGTTTTATTTCCTTTTACAGACAGAAATTGCCAAACGATTAAATACCATTTGTGCACAAGTTATCCCATTTCTATCTCAGGAAGTAAGTATTTAAAAAGGAGGAGAGTAAAAAAACTGGTAGCTAATGTGCTATTATGCTACTTCTCTATTTGCAAATTAGTTAGCTTCACAATGTTAATTTTATTGCAAGGCGTAAGTATAAAGAACATCTGTTCTGGTTATGCTGTGTAGAACCCCCTGCAATTCTATGTAACAGATTGTGGACCAAGCTGCAGAAGAAAACTGACTCACATATTTAGCTGAATGTCTAAAGTGCAATACCTTGTGACAAGAGGGAGGATGACAGGCAAAGAAGATTGTATACAGTGCTCCATAGAGTCTTCTTTCTGTGTCTTTATTTGTTCATTATCTGATATGTCAAGCAAAGATTTTTAATGCTAATGGGTGGTGCTCTAAATGGGAAGTGTTGTGCTTGCTAAGCTGAAGTAAACCTGATGAATTACCTGCTCATTAATGGTCTTGAGAGAGACTCCACTCAGCCCAAATTAACCTAGTGGATAGTTTCATTCATCATGCACACCCAAGGAGACACAGAATTATTATAGATTCTACTGGCCCTTTAAATTATATGTGTCTATTTAGCAATCTTTTATTTACAAGTCCTTGTTATGTTCTAAATTTGATTTGTGCATAAAGTGGTGATAACCCAATTTTTTTTTTCTTTTTACCTGCAGCACCAACAACAGGTGGCTCAAGCCGTAGAGCGTGCCAAACAAGTGACAATGGCAGAACTAAATGCCATCATCGGGGTACGTGGCCTTCCAGGTCTACCTCCTACAGTGTGTATAACCAGCTTTCTTTACCTTTTTTTGTCATTTGATTGTGTAAAAATTGTGTGGTGTGCTTTACTAAAATTGTTCTTTTAATTATTCTTTAACAAATATTTCTGAACTAGATAGATAACCCAGATGATGCCCACTTTCCCATGTTTTCTAAGGTTATGGAAGATTTTGTTAAAGCAACTGTATATGTGGTTCCTTTTTAGCTTCCACCTTGGCTTTCAGAAATTGTCATTTAATTAACCACTTTTATGCAAACACATACAAATGCAAAAGAATGCCAGTATGCATGTTCCACTGCCTACACCAAAGGAAGCAAAGGAGGACTCAGATTCTCTATAGAGGAGATGTGAGCCTAACGTGTAAAATGACTGTCTGCCCACAACCTGATGCTTCTTCACTAAAAAAATCATGACTTGGGTATTAAATTTGGGCATTGGGTATTAGGGTCTGGCCACACGGGCATATACGAGGAGATTAGTCGTCAGGCGACAAATCTCATCTTCTTCGTGGCGACTAATCTCCCCGATCTGCCTTCCGCCGGCTAAAATGTAAATCGCCTGGGGACAGGCACACGAGGAAACGTCGGGCAACCTGGGAAAACAAAGTGCTCTGTGTGCCTGCCCCCATGCGATTTACATTTTAACCGGCGGAAGGCAGATCGAGGAGATTAGTCGCTGCGAAGAAGAGCAGATATGTCGACTGGCGACTAATCTCCCTGAATCTGCCCGTGTGGCCAGACCCTTAAATGTAAATAAATCCCAAGTAATCACATTTAGGTAAGAGATGAGGATCATGAGGTAATGTGAATCTGTGTGTGGTTGAGGCTAGGGAATCTTTTCTGCAGAGTTGTAAAAACATCACATATTATAGGGGTTGTTCACCTTCCAAACACTTTTTTTCAGTTCAATTGTTTTCAGATTGTTAACCATAAACATTACTTTTCATCTTTTATTTTTTACTGTTTTTTCCAAAATTGAAGTTCAAAGTTTAATGTATCTGTCTGGTGTTTGTCTGGCAGCTCGGAGCAGATTCTGAACTGTCACAATTTGATCCATTTAGTTGATTCATTTCTCAGCAGTATCTGTGGAATATTAGCAACTATTGTATCAATCAACAGCTGCTTTTAATGGAACTCTGGTATTCTGCTCAGCAGGGACAAAGATATGAAATGTATCAACTAAATACAAATTCAGCAGCACTCCGGTATAGTGAAAGATAATTTATTTACTTGCACAAATAAATTATCTTTCACTATACCGGAGTGCTGCTGAAATTTGTATTGGAATTGGAACTGGACCTGAGCAGACAGTCACAGTCGGCATCCAACGTTAGAAAAAGTGGTGAGCTTGATTGTGTAGCACTACTCTCTGTGTTTGTGAAATGTGTCAACTAAATAGATCTATTTATAACAGTTAAAGAGTTGGCAACCCCCCCCCCTCCTGCTTTAGAAGGTGAAAAACGAAACTTTACACTTCAATATAAAAAAATCCATCACAAATAGAAAGTAATTGGAAAAGGTCTTTATTTCCGGTGACCTATCCAAAACCAACTGAACTGAAAAAAAGTTTTAATTTAAAATTCCTTATTTTTCATCGCTTCATAATAAATGCATATTAAGATATTTAAGTCCAGGACATATTTATAGGAACCATTGAACTATGACCAAGGAACCAAAAGTGTATAGTAACTATGAGCAGGTTGTATGTTTCACACCCCCCTATAGAAGTGGACAATGGTTTAAAGAAAAATGTTTTCCTTTGCACCTACCTATTAGTATTTCTGCATGTCCTCCAAGCAACACAGGCCTTGCGTAACTATTCACTGTGATTCCTTAGGCAATGGCAAAGTTTTGGTAGATTAGAGAAATGTACCAAAATCATCTGAAATTGAGCCATTGTCTACTGTGAGTGTCTTCAGCAATGCCCCTGCATTTTACTGTATTTTTATTATTTCATAGGTAACCCCATGGAGATGCATTGTGACCCTCAAAGATTTCAGTTTTGACTTGATATAGTTACAGCCTCTTAAGATCCTGTGGATTCTCAACTGTAGTTGAAATTGAAATCTTATTATAAATAACAGTTAATCAGTCATGCCCCCCCTCCTTTTATTAACCAAAAATACACTAAAGCCCCCTCCCCCACACTCATTTAAGCAGCAGGAGATAGACTTTGATGAATTAGCCCTCTTTTAAATGGTCAGCCATTCCCCTTCATCATACAGCTTTGAATTGGCATTCACAAACATCATTTGGGCATTGCCCTGGACAGTGTATTAATTGAATAACATAATGTTGGGGGGGGGGTCGGGTTCCTGGAATTTCACTGTGGCACCTATCTTGAAATATGTTGATTGGTTAATTCTTACCCTGTCAATCACAAGTCATTTGTTACGCATTAATGAATTCAGTGAACCATGCATTCTTCCCTCTGTGTGAATTCAATAATTCCCGCCACATCAAATCTCCAATATTTCTGCTGTTTTTCTGTCTGTCCAGCTCAAGCAAAAGAAGTAGATGAAACAAGGAGCTGTCCTTTCTGATTTTATTCATGTAAACGGCTTGAGCTGATTCAAATTACTCATTTATCAATTTATGGTAATTGCTTGTGAGAAGATGCCCTGCTGGTCTTTATGGTTCTCTAAAACACTTTGTAATGATAATTAGACATGTTGCTTTATGGATTAACAGTGCCATAGTTCGATGACGTCTACAGACAATGGGACCTGTTAATCCATCTGTGCTTAAAATTACATCCCAACTGGAGATGGAAGGGAAAAAAAAAAGCATAAGAGCGCAGGAGGATTAGAACTGATAAAAAGAATGAGTCTCCGCTTGAAAACTCTCCTTTCATCAGTTTCTCAATTGCAGATCTGCAGTTGGTTTGCCTGTGGTAAGCCATTGGCAGTCAATTAGGTGAAATAAACTGGGAGGGTGACCTTCATTTCCTTTTAATAGCTTTTTCCTCCCTGAAATGGGGAGCTTCAGTGGATTTTCAGCTTACATTTTATTCAAGCTGCTTTATTACACTTGACAGCTTAGCCTTGCAGAAACATTCCCTAACCTTCCCTGCACCCCCAAGCTCTCCATGATTTCCTCCCCAACATGCAGTCTTGTTCTTGCATTTGAACAGCTGTTGAACCACATCGGAAATGTATGTCTGTGTTGGTTTCATGGTGTCTATAAGACACCATTATTGTATACCGTGTGCTTTCTGTTGATAATGTTGAATTTTCAGACCATTAGGTGTTAACCACAATCCTTTGCCACCTATTGACTGAGGATGCTGGAAACAGCAGTGAATCACTATTCCTTTGACATCCCTTGCTTTAGCAATCCGTGCTTTTACCTCTAGTGAAGTGGCTGTAAAATACAATGGCATCTCAAATCATAAAATCAAGCTTTTCTAGCTGCTCTTAAGTTGCCCTTCGGAGCTCATCCTGCATGTATGCTATCTAAGCAATCTGCTCTTGGCATCATTTAGGCAATCTGTAATTTGACTTTGTCTTGCAAGAAGTTTCACATTTTGACATAAGATTGATTTTTCTTTAAAAGAGACTTTTTTTAAGGATCCCAGAGATTCAAAGTACCAGAAAATTGGGATGACAATTCAGTAGCCCTTTGCTCTCCTTCATTGAACATGCAGTGTGTCAACCAGTCTCCCAAGAGGGGAGGAGGCAGCAGGAGCCTGTCTGTTACTACAAGCAGCAGCTGCACTGAAAGTAAACGCTGCCCAGTTGGATAGCAGCTGTCAGCATTGTTCAGTAGTCCGACTTAGTATGCAGAACAATAGGGGGGAGCCATGCTCTGAAGGAGCAGCGTCTTTCACACTATGAAAAGAAATAGTAATTTAACGGTTTAGACAGCTATTATGAGTGTGAAAGATCATGAGTTTTATAATGCAAATAAGCCAGACGTAATTCTCTGCAGTGTGTGGTTTGGTTTCCCAGCAGCTCCAAATCTGTGGTTGTGGCCTAAATATTTCTGCAACATTAAATGAAAGCCAACCACCCAAACAAATATTTTATTGCTTGTGATCGTTACTGTGCTTGGCCAGTGATACAGACAGAGAGACTTAATTATGTGTGTTCCTCCTATGAAGTGTCGCAAAGTAGAATATTCAGATAGTCCGAACACATTTGAAGCTGCAATGAAAAAAACCTTAAAGGGATGCTGTCTTCGGAAAACATGTTTTTTTCAAAATGCATCAGTTAATAGTGCTACTCCAGCAGAATTCTGCACTGAAATCCATTTCTCAAAAGAGCAAACAGATTTTTTTTTTTTATATTCAATTTTGAAATCTGACATGGGGCTAGCTATTTTGTCAATTTCCCAGCTGCCCCCAGTCATGTGACTTGTGCCTGCACTTTAGGAGAGAAATGCTTTCTGGCAGGCTGCTGTTTTTCCTTCTCAATGTAACTGAATGTGTCTCAGTGGGACATGGAATTTTACTATTGAGTGTTGTTCTTAGATCTTCCAGGCAGCTGTTATCTTGTGTTAGGAAGCTGTTATCTGGTCACCTTCCCATTGTTCTTTTGTTTGGCTGCTGGGTGGAAAAAGGGAGGGGGTGATATCACTCTAACTTGCAGTACACACAAAGAGTGATTGAAGTTTATCAGAGCACAAGTCACATGACTTGGGGCAGCTGGGAAATTAACAATATGTCTAGCCCCATGTCAGATTTCAAAATTGAATATAAAAAAATCTGTTTGCTCTTTTGAGAAATTGATTTCAGTGCAGAATTCTGCTGATTTTGATACCCATGCCTGTAAAATAGCGGTATTAGTGAGCTGCTCTTATGTGATTACACTAATATGAATTGTTCATTATTTGTCTCACAGGTCCTAAGTTGTTATCTGTTCTGATGTTTTTGTGTTGACTATTCTGACAATGTTGCCTGCTTTCTCTGGGCCAACACCACTGGATAGAGTTGCCTGCTTCCTAACAGGCCAACTTTGCATTATGTGATTGGTTGAAGGATTAGCAAAATGTTGGTTTATTTTTCAACTTGGCTTTAGATCTCCACTATATCTAGGATTGTAGTGTGTGAAGCTTAAGAGGATAAGGTTAACCTATTGAGTGTATCTAGTTAATCCTTGGAAAGCCTATAAATAACTAGACTGCATATTTTACATTATACATGGCAGTGCTCAAAACCGCTAGCTCACATATTTCTTTACAATGAACAATATGTATAGAGAAATAAGCTCAATGTGCATGTGTTTGAGGCTCCGTTAAATGTTTTGATTTATAGCCTTACAGGATTTTTAATCAGTCTAGAATGTTTATTATGTTAGATTGGCACTTTGTAATACATAGCTGTACTGTAAGTGCAACTCTTTATTGCAACTAAGAAGGACTTACAGGAAACTGTATTAGTATCTTTATAAGGCTGATGTGCAAACTTTTGGCTTTTCTACAGCCCTAGGATTTTTGAAGCCCTTTTAGTAATCCGTCACTGACCTGATCAGGGGACTTCTAGCTCCGTAAAATGTTTGTAAAAAGACATGCTGTGTGGGGGTAGTATGATTAAAGTGGGATTTACAAGCCTGAAGCCGGACTCCTTGCAAAGTGATGTCAAAATATTTTTTTGTGTAGTACTTGGTAGAACATTCCTTTTTTACAAAACAATATCACATGTATTGTATCTTGGAGCCTTAGTGTACAAAACCAGCCTGGAAAATGTAATTTGGTGAAAACTAGGTCTTCTAAGTAACCTAAAATTACCGCATTATTTAATGCTGAGTTAAGAAGACTTAACGTAAGTTTTTAAGACACTGGGTCTATGTCGGTTATTTTCCCTTTAAGGGCAGTGGCCTACAGGCCTTCCATAATTGCAGTTTTTACAGAGATTAAAACCTTGGTCTCTGATAAAGAGTTTTAATGATTACTTTGTGTCTTATGGCACATGGGAGTGATTATGGCTCTAAAAGGAGAGCTTCCAATTTTTCCTTTGAAAATTGCTCCCATGTGCCATTAGCCTTGCACTTACTATTTACAAAAGTGTTGCATCAATGCAAATGCCTCTTGTTCACTTGCTCTAAATTAGAAATCTGATTTCTTTAGTTGTGTGTCTGTGCTTGAAGCATATATTTGCCAATTGTTTGTGTTTTACATCTAATCTTGACTAAACTTGTTTTCCTTTTCTCTACCATTTCTCTTTATATGGTCTGTTTGAAATGTATGATTACAACAGCAGCAGCAGTTACAGGCCCAGCATCTCTCCCACAGTCACGGACCACCAGTGCCTCTGACACCACATCCATCAGGTCTTCAACCCCCAGGAATTCCACCTCTGGGAAGTAGTGCCGGCCTTCTTGCCCTTTCTAGTGCTCTCAGTGGCCAGTCTCATCTAGCCATGAAAGATGACAAGAAGCACCATGATTCAGACCACCATAGAGGTGAGAGGCAGGGCAAGCCCTATTAGCATGTATTTATTTTTAGTTTGGACACTTTCTCTTCAATTCTTGTCATCCTCTATAAAGCAGTACTCGTAGCTAATCATGTAAAACATTTAGTCACTCACAGGTATTGTTTGTTGGCAAATTAAGCCACATACTGTAACCTTTACGTGTTTGACTTTTAAAGCTAAGTGTTTATCATACAGTGCCAACTTTTGCTTATCACATGCAGCTTGATTGTACAAAGACAGCTCTACTTAGAAAACCATATAATGTGATGTGTTGTAATGTTTAAGGAATAATTATAAGGATGTCTCTCTTCTGTCATCTAATTGAGTTTAGGACATGACATGCTGCTTTGTGGGTCTGCACTGCAACACATATTCTCAAATCTTCAACGCTATCAATACCAATGCCAGAATAATGCTATGCTTTGTGCACTTTTGCTTTCTTTTCTGTTGATGTCATACCATAGCTGTCCAGCAACTCCCATTGTCTTGAGATGAAAGTTATAGAACAAATAGAAGGCCAATGTAACCATGTCACCCTGGACACTATTCTGAAGATGAGAATATGATGTTACAGTTTCAGATTTAATAACGTTGCATGTTTTACTTTTTAGAATGTCTGCAGGAGCCATTTTCTTTTGCACTTATCAGTTCCTGCGTGGTGGGGCTCAGCCTTTACATCAGGCAGTGAGACTTGAAAATTAAACTTGTTTTCCTGCCTTGTTAGATGGTTACATTATTTGTAAAATTGGCATTTTCTATCAAGATATTAGTTTTTTCCCAGCTGATTTATACCTTATGCAATTAGAAACTGACACATCTGCACTTTTATTTGTTCTGTTTTACAAAACAGGGTTTGTTGCCTATTGTAAATGAATTTTATACTTTTGTGTAACTTGAGAAATATCGCTGTATGAGAAATGTGAATGCTTTAAAAATAAAATCCATTTTAAAACATTCTGGGACTAGTGTTCTAATTATTCCTCCTTTTTTCTGTTCTTGCCCATATGTCTGATTGGACATGTCCGTGCATTTCTGGGTTTCTCCGAGAGCAGACAGAGAGCCAGGAACAGTAAGTAACATCATTCATTGAAAACATTATCATTTTCTTTTAAACCTCTGATTCATCACTTCAAAGACCACAGAGGCTTATTTACTAACATGGCTACTAAATCGTACCAGTGCTGTTCATCTTGTTTTCTAACTTGAGCTAGACTGATAAGTTATCTGCTGATTGGTTACTATTTGTAACTGCACTGGTGTAATTTAGCAATTGAATATTTCAGAACTTACATACGTTCTGGGTTATAGATACCTTACCTGTACTTGGTATTTCAAAGCAAGTGTAGGTTTTAATTAGCCACGGTTTCTACTTCCTTTTATTTTCCATTTAACACAAGCTTTGGAAATCCCTTCATAGTAATTACAAAAAAGCAGCAGATGTTATAAAAAATAAATAAAAGCACCCATCCCACTTTACTTATCCCACTGTACTTATGTCTATTTTTTTTTTTGCTATCACAGCTTTAACTTTGGTTTTATTGGGTTTTTTTTGTTGAATTTATAATTTTATTTTTCTTCTTGTGAAAAAATAGCCTGGCTGTTTAAGGGTACCTTTTTTGTAACCCCTTGCTGCCATTTCAGCTGTACATTTTATTGCAATGCATTCTGCGAAGGATTTAATTAAGTGAATTAGCAGTTTACTTTGGTTACAAAGCTCATCTGGCACAAAAACCACAAACCCTTTCATCTGCAAGGTTTTTTTGTGTGTTTTGTTTCTGCAGGGTATTATTACAGCATCTGTCAGACACATTCCTGCTATCATTTATCATTTCATCCCTCTCCCCTTCCTCTCTCCTGACGTGACATCATAGTTAGGCCATATAGAAATGCAAATGCATTAGTCCTTTATTGCCCTCCAAGCTATTTGAGATCAATACCTTGTTGTTACCCCAGTGATTTGAATCATTCAGTCCTTATGTTTACAGTGCAGTGTGTACAATAATTAGTTACTTATCTAAAGAATGGTTCTCTGTTTATATAAAGATTAAACATTTTCACAATTCACAAAAAGTGCCCTAGTAATTATTAGCCACACACAAATCAATAACAATAAGTGTGTTCTTATTTAAAATCTTGCCAACCCCACATTCTTTAAGCAGTGAATGTCTATGCAGCAGTTGCAGCGAATGCAGTGAACTATCTCGACCTTACTTGATGATCAAATGACTTAAAAAAAAAAAAAAAAAAAAAAAAATGTATGGGATAGGCCGGTACAGGCAATAAAAAATAGCTACATTTTGATGGATGTCTACATATTATTGATGATGATTTGGCTACCTATTTGTTGGGAGTAGTTTTCCTTAAGACTGCAAGTAAGGAGTCAACCCACAACCTAAAATGCAATTTGAGTCTGGAGGACTGTTCTGCCTGTGAGATGCTACACTAGCCCTATGAGCAGCCACCATTTAATATACTTCGCATTTTCAAATGTGCCATCTTTTTAATCGCACAAAAGATGGCAATTTCCCTGGAAGTAAATCCAAGTTATTTTTTGGTTACCCTCACCTACTGCACCTCTAACTCCAACCTCCACTGAAGGTATAAGTATGAGTAACTTTTCAGGTGGATTAACCAGTTCAGAAGCATTAGTATTTGACATGATTTTAGAAAAATGTTTGTACTGATGCTTTCAAAGGGAACTATTTTATATGTGGAGTAGAGCTTTGTGCAAGGCCTATTGTAGTGCTAATAAAGCCCTAAAACTACCAGAGCATATCATGCCCTCTATTTGATAAAATCTCCAAACATGCCAAACTAACGAGGGTTTTGTGAAGTATTATCAGAATAAGAAACCTAAACCGTGACACAGGCAACACAAGGTAATAGCAGATGATCTCCATCCTAAGGCTAAGGCCACACTAGGCGATAGCGCAGCGATTTGACTCGCGGCGACTTTTCGCCGCGACTTTTAAGCCGCAATCGCTGGGGAAACTTTTGCGCTGGCGTCTATGGGGAATCGCGAAAAATCGCCAGTGTAAAAACACACGCGGCGATCTTTTTTCTATTTTCGCTCGAAATCGCCTAGCGAGGCAATTTCGAGCGACAGTAGAGAAAAGATCGCCGCGTGTGTTTTTACGCTGGCGATTTTTCGCGATTCCCCATAGACGCCAGCGCAAAAGTTTCCCCAGCGATTGCGGCTTAAAAGTCGTGGCGAAAAGTCGCCGCGAGTCAAATCGCGGCGCTATCGCCTAGTGTGGCCTTAGCCTAAAGGTACCTTACCAAGTAATAGTTGGTTCAAATTACCAGCCAAATATGAAGCTTTTATATTCATCTATACACAATTTGGTTCTATATTTCCCACCAGATGGAAGCTGGATAAATGGGTGATGTTTTAGACTTAAATTTGGTTCAATTTATAAAAAAACTTTTTCTGTTTTGTGGATAGAATTTTGGATGGTCTGGCACACAGGGTTGTTTTTATTCATTAAATGGGGCAAAAAAAACACAACACAATCAGGCCCCAATTTCATCTTGAGGCAATTGGCTGTATGTAAATGGACTCCGGTGATTGTCCCTTAAAGACGTGGCAGCCCACAATTCCAAGCAGCAATCACAAGCAATAGGCTAGGTGCCTCCTGAGCATGAGCAGATGAAATACTGTAGCACCATATTTCCCCCGTATGACATTTTTGTTGTAGTTTAGTCAGCAACCAACGGTTCATTGGTTGCAAGTGCCCGTGAATGATGGTCCACTCCCCACTTTAATTACGGTACTCCAATATATGACCTAGCACTGCCAATGCAGGAATTTCATTTAAAAAGCCTTTATTGGAGCATATGGCTTCCGACCTGTAACAAAGCAACGTTTCAGGCCTTATCTCTGCCTTTTATCAAGGCTTTTTTAATTAAATTCCTGCATTGGCGGTGCTGTGTCATATACCTACCTATTACTGTGGCAATATCTACTGAATCTGCAGATGCTCTTTCGTGATGAATATTTCTGAAGCATAACAGTGTGATTCACAATACACTACAGCAGCCTGAAGGTGAAATAGGTGCTCTGGCATATGATAGTAGAGCAACTCCAACTTTACAAATAACAAACCTCTATGGTAATTAACCAAGACTTTAGAGCAAAGTTGAGTCTGCTATGTTTCATGATCATATCTAGAATATTTAACAATATGGTGCTAATTTTCTTCTTAAAAAGTAATGGCAGAATATAATATAATGTACGATAGTGTTCTTTTGGTTAAGCTGCTAGTGTTGCTTGAATGACAGAACCTAAAGTCTAATGAATTGTAACGCCGTTGATCAGTTTTAGCTGTAGGTATCACATTCAGGTAATGCCTGTTACATTCCATTTATAGTTTGTGAGTTTGGAACTGTTTGACAAAAGAATGTCTGAACCCTGATCTTCATTTGTTTTGCTTTTCCAGAGTAATTCTCTCTTGGTTTCTGAAAGCCTGCGAGGCAATGATAAAAGAAGGAATGGTCCCGACTATTCTAATGACATCAAAAAAAGAAAGATGGAGGACAAGGATTCCAGTCACTATGTAAGTGAATAGCAAATTTAAAATGCAACTATAGCAGTTAAGACAGAGACATCAGCCAGAATAAACCAAGTACATTTTATTTATTTATTTTGCTTCATAACTGTGTCAAACAATTACAGATTCAAAGGAAGGACCTAAACTAGGGATGCACCGAATCCAGGATTCGGTTCGGGATTCTGCCTTTTTCAGCAGGATTCGGATTCGGCTGAATCCTTCTGCCCGGCCAATCCGAATCCTCATTTGCATATGCAAATTAGGGCCGTTGAGGGAAATTGCGTGACTTTTTGTCAGAAAACAAGGAAGTAAAAAATGTTTTCCCCTTCCTACCCCTAATTTGCATATGCAAATTAGGGTTCTGACTCGGTTAGGTATTCGGCCGAATCGTTCGCAAAGGATTCGGGGGTTCGGCCGAATCCAAAATAGTGGATTCGGTGCATCCCTAACCTAAACTACTTGTAACTTTTATCTTTCGAACACCTTCCCTTAAATAGGTAGTTAAATACGAGGCAGGTGTTAAGACCATATGCAAAACTTTCCAGCAGCATATCTACATTTTATATATTTGATTGTAAGCTAGCATATTGCTTGTCTTGGCATAGGCATCCACTACGCTCCAGGAAAATAGTTCTTCCTGCTTTGGCCACTAGATGGTTTTACTTTAAATAGACCCACTGCAGATTGACTTTGTTCAGCAAAGCGGTATTTCAGCACCTGCAGACAAATTTAAAAATAAACATCCTTTGTGCATTGTTAGCTAGGGCCTTATCATTTTTTGGCAATGTAAAGTAAGTTTGTGTGTTTTAAAACAATGGTCCTTGCAGGCACTGCAGTGGTTAAAAACACTTCTTTCCCATCTGAAGACACTTCCCCATGTATTTTAATAGGGGAAATGCACTGCCTGTGGCAGGTGGAGATCACGTGTGCATATGATCGTTGTGTACTTTGACATATTACCATTACACCATTATGTACTTTCTCATCATTTTAAATATATTCCATTTTTATCTGCATGGTTATTCTTTGTCCTCCAGACCAGAAACCTTACAAAGTGAAAGTGTTTTATTGTGTCCAATTATCCAGCACTTGCAAATTCTTTGCAATTAATTTCTTGGCAGCTAATGTCTTATTATACATTAGAGGTACAGTCATCATATAAAGGCACAGGAAGATAAACCCTGTTTATCTTCCTGTGGAAGAACAAAACCCATTGTATTCTACTCAGCATATTTGTTATCTGCTATTTAAGCCTGTGCGTTTTTGTCCTATTTATGTCAAATGTCTGTCCCAATTACTATACAGCAACTGATATATATAAGCCGTAGTAAAGTTTGTGATGCAAACAAAAGTTAATACAATGTGCAGGGTAACCGCACATTATATTTAAAGCCACATATACCCACAGTAGATACCAAATTCATGAAATAAGGGAGCTTAGTCCTCTGTCATTCCTTGGTGTTCATCACTACTGACATACTTGACTATCGATCCCCAAATCTCTACAGGACTATTTTTTTCTTCTTGTATTCATATTGTTTAGTATTAGTAGTATATACCACTTACCAGCTGGTATTCCATGGGAATTGAAAAGCCAATTCACTGCTCTTCTCCCCCTGCATGTGTGTGCACTGACACAGGCATGGGATCATCCTGTCTGCACACACACCAAGTGGAGAAGAAATGCCACTGTATGCATTTTCATGCCAAAATTCACGGTGACCCTGTGCCTGTCCAATTCACTGTTATGGTTAACCAGAGGGCTACCCAAACTAGGTGTGAATAGGTGTCACATAAAATAATCAGTGGAAGATTTATTGGAGAATTATTGGTAGATGGCTATGGTTATATTAGGCATACAGCCTTACTGGAACAGAGTGCACTGAAATATGAGCTTCTTGCAGTTTTTATGGCAAGTAGCAAACACAACATTTATTTTTCTAAACTAAGTTAACATTTATTGCATAGGTTGTTGAGAAATGTTTTAACATTTATTTCAACATTTAAATAGTGTCAAATACCTTTGGTTGAAAGAAGCAATATAGAAGTTCCAAGTAAAATAAAGTTTAAATGCAAGCAAGCAAGCAGTGAATGGGTGCTCTCAACACAGTATTTTATACTAATAATTTTATACTTTTATACTTCTAATTCTGATCTGCAGTTGATTGTGGTTAAAAATAGCTGAGGCTACAAAACAAAGATCATAAACTCTCAACATTGATATCTTGTTTGTTTTGGGTATTTTTTATCCTTTTGAATATATTTTGAAAGTTGTCTAAACTTTTTTTTTTTCATTTTATATCTTTCAGGACAGTGATGGAGACAAAAGTGATGATAACTTGGTTGTGGATGTATCCAATGAGGTAGTCTCTGTTTTAACTACTTAAGAATTTCAATAGCTTGGCAAATTAGGCGTTGAGTGAACTGAAAATATGCTGTGGGATATTTGGTTAAAATAATCTATAGTTGACTTTGTTGAACACTTTCATTCTTATTTTCCAAGAAAAATGTCAAGAAGTAAATACATAATTGACTTTCCCAAGAGAGCAAAAAACTCTTCAGTATAGATATCACCCCTGTATAATATGCATTACAATAGGATGTTTTTGAAGTGTAAAATATTTCTAAACCATGCCAGATGAGAAATTATCCCATTTACACTTGTTTCCTGGACTGTTCAGGGTCATAGTGAACTATTTGTTTGAAATATAATACAGGCAGAAGCTTTGTGAACCTGCAAAACGATTATGCAATTGCAAAAACCTTTCTAATTCTAATAATATAGGAATGCATCAGAAATGTGCAACTCCGGTTGCAAGGTATTTCTAGAAGTCAAAAAAATATTTTGTGTTTTAATGTATAATGTTGTTGTGAACCAACACGTTCATTTTCATTTTAGTCCTTGTATACACATGCAGTGTTTATATTGTCACATATTTACAAAGCACCAGTAAGTTATGCTGCATTTAACATTCATTTACTGTAAGCTAGATTCTTATAATAAGTATTATAAATATAATAATAATTTTACAGAGCTTACAATCAGCCATATTTTTTCTCTGGAAACCGTTTCCACAGCATAACCAGAAAATAAATAGAAATGTGCAGAACTGATTTACACTTTTTAATACTGGACAAATATACACAAAATGGTTTTCTCAGATGTGAAACAATATGTTCTGTTTGCACTGTTGCAATCTAGATCTGAACCGTTTTCCTATTCAGCTACTTGCATTAAGGAAAGTCCGCATAAGGGGTTTAAGGGTTACCTGTATACTTAAAGGGATACTGTCATGGGAAAACATGTTTTTTTTTTTTCAAAACACATCTGTTAATAGTGCTGCTCCAGCAGAATTCTGCACTGAAATCCATTTTTCAAAAGAGCAAACACAATTTGTTATTTTCAATTTTGAAATCTGACATGGGGCTAGACATATTGTCAATTTCTCGGCTGCCTCCAGTCATGTGACTTATGCTCTGATAAACTTCAATCACTCTTTACTGCTGTACTGCAAGTTGGAGTTATATCAACAGCCTGCCAGAAAGTAATTCCATCCTAAAGTGCAGGCACAAGTCACATGACTGGGGGCAGCTGGGAAATTGACAAAATGTCTAGCCCCATGTCAGATTTCAAAATTGAATATAAAAAAAATCTGTTTGCTTTTTTGAGAAATGGATTTCAGTGCAGAATTCTGCTGGAGCAGCACTATTTACTGATGTGTTTTGGGAAAAAAACATGTTTTCCATGACAGTATTCCTTTAATAAAGCAGGCACATTACTTAGAACTGAACTACACGATGTTTAACATATTCCTTTAATTTTGATGATTTGCAGGATCCTACATCTCCTAGAGTGAGTCCTACTCACTCACCCAGAGAAAATGGTATTGACAAAAGTCGGTTACTTAAAAAAGATTCTTCTAGCAGTCCTGCATCCACTGCTTCTTCAGGAAGTTCAGCATCCTTAAAATCTAAAGAAATGAGCTTGGTAAGTAATTACCTAGGGGAAAGTAGAACTACAGTGTTCCTAATTGTTTTCCTGTAAATCGACACATAATATTGTATTAGCAAATTTATTATGGTATTTACTGAAGTTAAAAAAAAAATATTCATTGGGTGATGGAATAATTGAACAATACTAATGTAATTTTGGATCATGGCACGAACAGTCTTATAATTTTTTTTATTGTATAAAAGTGCTAGATAAATGCTGACAGGCTGTTAAAGGTTATGCTTTTGTATAACCTGACCTACATTAGTGGAACTAACTCATCCCTTGCCATATAAAAAGCTTTCTGTAGCCAAGTTCATGGCCTGTTTTTTTCTATGTTTATCTTTGTTTGCTCCCTAATGACCAAAACTGCAGAGGGCTTCTTGTTTTAATAATTATCACCATTTAGAAAAAGGTTTATAAATATTGGCATACATGTTAAGGATCAGAAAACAGCTGCCATTATATGTCACTGTGTAAGTTTTTAAAATTACCTTCTGGATTGATGATGGCAGGATGCCGAACAATTTGTGGCTTTGATTTTTATTCTGAGTGCTGTTGTGAAATAGGCAGTTAGCACTTGAAAATCTAAATGCATAGCAATGGAAAAACAAACCACACTAGACATGAAGAGCTACCTTGGCATGTATCCCTGAATTAAGAGATGGCAGAGTCAGCAGCCCTGAATTTCACTTGGCTTGATAGGCTAGTAGTAAGTGTACTGGATGAAAAACAGTTGTTTTGTGCCAGCCATTCTTTGACAAGCTCTGCAATTAAGTTCACACAGAGGAAATTATTAGCAAAAATTCATTAAGAAAAAAATGCTGTCCTATTACAAGAGAACTTGCAGCTCATTTTCTCCCTATCTGCATTTTCATTTTGGCAAAGGAAGTAAAGGTCAGCATTTCTTCTCATAAGTTAATGCTGTCAACATTGTGTGGATTTATGAAACTGGCTGCAGGGAGGGTTGCTGATGCCTGCTATCCCAGCTGCTGTTGTGTAATGTGTCCTGGATTAAAAATAATACTCAATTAATTTAATAGCATGAAAAAGCCAGCACGCCTGTTTTGAAATCAAGCACACCAACTCCACGAACTGATGTACCGACACCCGGCACAAGTGTGACGTCAGGGTTGCGCCCAGGTCTTGGCAAACCACCATCTATGGATCCCCTTGTTAATCAAGCTGGTACGGTCTTCCTTTTCTTTACCAATTAGTATTGCACATGTTATGTAGCTAATAGTTATATTTGTAACTGCATTACTTCATATCCAATTGACTTAATTGTGTACATACCGTCTCTGCAGATTCCTCACATTCTGCCAGAATGTTTAAACTTTATTTTTAAACCAAATGATATAGAAGTATACCCATCTTCTTATTGAAGTAATGCTTTTTCTGAATCAACAAATCCCAAATAAATAGTCACTTTATGCATACAGCCAATGAATGCTATGCCATGTTTACTTTCACAGGCAAGCACTTTCATGTAAATCCTTGAAGAAATGTATTTTATTTCATGAACCAACTATTAGTATTCAAAAGTCTGGCCTAGAATAAGATTAATTCCAGATTTCCAACCCTTTATCTTTGTTTTTTGGCAAAGTTGCGTAAATTGTGAACAAAGAACAGACCATGTAACACGAGTAAAAGGAGGGGGGGAGGCTGAGGTATAATTCAACTGCTAAAGAAATTCTGTTTACTGTAAATGATGACTGCTCCTCTTAAGCCTTGAGCAAGGCTAGTTCATACATATTTGCTGGACTTTACATTTTTATTGTTCGAATGAAAAAGCAATTTTGTGCTATTTTCTCAAAATCTGCATAAAGATTTTATGTAATGTAGACCCTAGGGAATCCTGAAAGGAAGCAGACTCGGTTATAAATAAAAGGATATTTCCTCTTTTTATAATTCTCTATAGGTTTTAAATAGAAGTGTATATAGAAATAGCTAGATGCTACTGCAAAACTAAGCACAAAGATCTTTTGAAACACTTACACAAACAAACTCAGAATGGACCAAAGAAAAGCAAATAATGCTAAACAGTGGGAAGGCTAGGCACATAATGAAATAGGCCAAAAACCAAGCATAAAAGAAAATATTGCAGCTGGCAAAAAAGCAAATATGTCTGGGTTTACTGTTTTACCAGATCACTCTAGAGACACTAGTGCATAAATTTGACTTCAGGGAACCAATTTCTTTGTACAGTCCTATACTGATCAAAATAGGGAATTTGGCTCAAAAGCCATAACTTATAAACGAGATCTTCTTTATCTTAATGTAAAGCAGCATGTTGTTCAAACTTACAAAGTTGACATAGCTATTTTCTGTTGCTGGGCATTAAACCTCTAAAACTGACTGCTAAAAGCATGCTCTGTTTATAATATGATTGTGTTCTGTTTAATTATGATGCTGTATTTCATTTACAAAAAATATTCCTTTTCTGTTTGCATTTATATATACAAGAAGCTGTGTGTCATACAGCTTGCCTATATTCTATAGAGAGACGTAGCAGCACTATTATGACCTTTTGGCTTTCTATGAAGAAAGTTTCAACTGGGTCAAAAAATAGGATGTCGCAAATTAGTCGACTGTGAACGTTTGGGGTGTTGACTGCTTTCATGTGATATAAGTGGTGTTTCTAGCATGTTATCTGATCATCTACATCATCCGCAATTTCAGGTAGCTTGCCCATATATTTTTGTAGAAATTTAGCTAATTCCATATATTAGCTTAGCTCGATCACTAATTAGCCTGAGTTGTTTTCTTTATCTATATATATATCTATATATATCTATATATATATCTATATATCTATAAATATATCTATATATATATATATATATATATATATATATATATATATATATATATATATATATATATATATATATATATATATATATATATATATAGTAGTCCTGTTTATACGTATCATTATTTGTTTGTAAATATATATTGATTGCCACATTCCTAAGTTGATGACCTTTCCAGCTGTATTCTCTTTGTGCTTCAATTTTTTTTTTATATCAATTCTTGATAAAAAAAATCAGTTTATTATGCATAAAAATTCACATATTTTCCTTACCATATACTGTTGTGTTCAGAGTAATTGTAGTCCGACATCGCTCACCTGATCACTGTTTTTGGTAGAAATTATTTTTCTACATGGCAAATAGTTTACTAGGAGATGTAGCAGATTAATAGAAAATCAACAGACCCATGCCATGCATGCTGCTGATTCTGTGTAATTAAATCATGAATTGTGACTTGTTCAAAATAATAGCAGTGGAGTTCAATTAGTGAGGTCATTTATTTTGTGATAAAACAGGTGTCAATTACAGCCCTTATTTGAGAAAGGAAGGCAGCAAATGTTGTGGATGCTGGTTATAGTGTATTTTTCTCTGAAAATTTGAGTAAAATGGATCGTTCCAGACATTGTTCAGAAGAAGGTTACAATTTGCCAAAGAACACATTGACTGGCCTAAAGAGAAATGGTGCAACATTTTGTGGACTAATGAAAGCAAAATTGTTCTTTTTGGGTCTAGTCCTCAGACAGTTTGTCAGATGACCCCCAAACACTGAATTCAAGCCACAGACTGTGAAGACAGTGAAGCATGGGCGGTGCAAGCTTCATGATATTGGGCTTTCTCATACTTTGGTGCTGGGCCTATTTATCACATACCATCAAAATACTCAAAAAGGTCCTGTTGCCTTATGCTCAAGAGTAATACCCTTGAAATTGGTGTTTCAACAAGACAAAGACCCCAAACACACCAGTAAAAGAGCAACATCTTGGTTCCAGGCCAACACCGAATCCACTGACATTAATCCAATAGAAAACTTGTGGGGGTGACATCAAAAATGCTGTTTCTGAGGCAAAACCAAGAAATGCAGAAGAATTGTGGAATGTAACAGGTGCCAGAAGTTGGTTGACTCCATGCAACACTGATTTTCAGCAATTATTAGAAGCAGTTCTCAAAAACAGTGGTTATACAACTAAATATTAGTTCAGTGATTCAAATGAAAGCAAAATCTTAAAACATATTTCAGTTTATACAGTGAATGTTTGAGTTTCTAAAGAAGAATGCAGACACTGCTATTTTTTTTGAAACAGTCTAATATTCACTTTCTGTAAAGGAAAAACACATTTGATAAATTTTTCTTCATTATTTGATTTGGAATAGAATGTGCAGCAGTGTTCCCAAAGCATATGCGTGTATGGAAATAAAAGCTATTATAAGGATCTTGAGCTTTATTCACTTTTTTAGACACTGCTATTATTCTGAACACAACTGTATATGATGGAAACATTAGATCTGCCAATAATATACCATTTTAGCAACTATCTGCCTTCCCTTTTAATCAGTAAATCTGATGACTTCTGCTGAACATTCAAGCATTGTGTTAAGTGTTGGTAATGAAACTGTTGTAAAGTACTCTGTAAGCAACACCCGTTTTTTTCTCACTTTTAGCCTAATGTTTGTCCTTAGTGTTTTATGTGTACAAAATTATATATTGTTTCATTTATTTAACAGCTGCAGCTGGCTTGCGAACTCCATTGGCGGTTCCTAGCCCCTATGCCAGTCCATTTGGAATGGTTCCGCATGCAGGCATGAATGGAGAACTGACGAGTCCAGGAGCTGCCTATGCTAGCTTGCACAATATGTCCCCCCACATGAGTGCAGCTGCAGCAGCTGCTGTTGTAGCTTATGGAAGATCGCCAATGGTAAGAGAATATAAACTGCTGTATTGCTAAATGCCATAAATGTGCGTGGTTTTGTGCATGTATGTACTATTAATGTGTGTATAGAGAGAAAGTGAAAAACTCAAAACATCTCTGTCCTGTAAGCGCAAATGGTGAATGAATGTTTTTACAAACCTCTTGAGGTACTATTGTGGGTGAAACATTCAGACCAAAAGAATGTTGGGAATACAAGAGCTAAAGAATCATATGTAGCTTCTAGGTGCATAGCACAGTGACATTTAGTATGCACAGGGTCCCCATCACAGGGGGGACAGTTGTCCCGAGCCCGCATGATTTTGTCTCTAAGGGGGGGGGGCATGTTTCACTTACTCGATTAGCCGGGCCCCCCCTGTCTTCAGCGTGCTGCCAGCTGCACAAAATAGGAAACAGGAAACTGCATTAGGATTGGATCCCCTTATCCAATCCCTGTACAGCTTTACCGGGACTTTTTTTAAGATGCCTAACTGCCAGTTGATCCAGAGGTAGGCAGAAAAACCCATCTCTAATTTGCCTCAGAGGAGGAAAAAAATCCTTCCCTGGATCAACTTGTACTATGTGCTATCTTCCATACCCCTGTATTCCCTCCCTTGCTAAAAAGCAATCCAACCCCTTAAAGCTATCTTAAGAAAGTTACCTTTGCAAGAAACTTATTTGTTTTCCTTATTTTGAATCTCCAGACTGGGTTTGACCCTCCACCACACATGAGAGTGCCAGGAATGCCTCCAAACTTAGCTGGAATCCCTGGTGGCAAACCGTAAGTCATGATGGGAATGTTGTACAAATGAACGGGGAAGGCATATAAGTTTATTTGTAATATATGTAATATTTTGAAGAGTTCTACCTTTGTTTACACTTCATCTGCAGGAGCTCTGTGGACGTAAATGTGGTCGAATAATTTAGTGTATATATGCAGGACTATCCTCATCTACTTGTATACGTTACCTTTACAATAAAAGGTGGAATTATGCACCCTCCATCTCCTTGGCTCCTTACCTTTTGGTTAATGTATATTCTTGTGTTGGATTAGATAAATTGTCACTTTTATGCAGCATACATCTCTGTATGGTTACACTTCTGAATATTCACTGGAGCTGATCGCTTGTTTATAGTCATGTATTTGTATCCCTACTATTTGCATATTGAGCAAAATTGTTTGAAAGCAACAACAAGTAGGTATCCAGTTTATTACACATAGTGGGCCATTGTGAATGGGAAACCAATCTTTTAAATCCATTCATTGAGAACAAAGTTTGACCAGCTCTTTGAAGAATCTTACTCCATATGCATAATAAAACAATGATTTCTGCGAATTATTCATTTGAAGATTGTCTTGGCTGAGGCTAGCCGAACCATAAGCTTTGCCATCAAGTTTTACAAATTACATGTAAGGTAAAAAAGGGCTGGGTATTTTTAATTGGTGCTTCAGGAATTAATACTCTAAAAATAATAGCAACGGTAAACAAGAAAATTAGGCAAATCATCTGTTTTCTACCACATTACAGAAGAATAAACATGCAGGCAAGTAAAATTGAGTGTTCCTTATGGTTAATTTACATTTTTTGTTCTCTTCAGTTAAATAAAATCTTAATATAGCTAATTAAAGGTCACAAAGGTAATTAGTATTGTTACAAAAGGTTACTGTAATGGAGAGCTCATGGAGCTGTTCTCTTCAATGCTGAGTTTAATTCAGGTTGATCTCTTTATGCTGTTGGTAAAGTGACACTCATGCTTCTGTGCATAAAGCAGGCATGATATTGTAAAGGAAGAGAAACCCTATTGTTTGTAGAAATAAAATAACTTAATAAAGGAAAATATTAATGCTTTGCTTAATGGCATTCATTTACCTTATTATAGAGAATACATTTAAAAGCCTATACATGCAATGAACAAAGATGTCAATTTTAGCCTTTTGACACACGTTGGATAAAAGTAGAAAAACTTGATGCTTATTTAATTAAAAATGAGATAATCTTAAAAATGAGGAAAATGCATATTCTTGCATTCATATCAAAAATTACAGGACCAGAAATATAATCAAAATGCATATTTGCACCCATAATCCTGTTGTATAAACATTCTTAGTACTTCCCAGCTGACATAGTAACCAAGCCACAATTTGTGTTCTAGATATTAATTCTGTATAGAGTTTCAGTTTTTTTACCCTTTTGGTTACCGTTTTAATTTTGCAAATAATTACCCTGCAGATAGGGCAGCTTGCATTGCCAACACTATACCTTAGCAAACGGCACTAGCTAAAGGTTGAGTACTTGCAGTGTCTTGGAAATGCTGTTTTTTTTTCTTTCCCAAGTGGAAACCCATTATGGCAAAGATGGTGCGTTAGAGAATATATTATTATTATGTCCTCAATGCTGTTTTCCATTCTTCCTGCCTAATCTCTAACAAACTCTAAACACATTCTATGAACTACATAAGAAGAGAAAGTGTTTTCTGAGCCACACTTGAAAAAACCAGAACAGTTTTTGTTTTGTTTTTTAGAATGAATTGCATGTTAATGCATGTGCTTTAAGTTAATGTACTGGTACTGTTTTTTTCGCTCTAGGGCCTATTCATTTCATGTTACAGCAGATGGTCAAATGCAGCCAGTCCCTTTCCCTCCTGATGCACTTATAGGACCAGGCATTCCAAGACATGCGCGACAGATAAACACACTAAATCACGGGGAGGTGGTGTGTGCAGTTACCATCAGTAACCCCACGAGACACGTATACACTGGTGGAAAGGGATGTGTCAAAGTCTGGGACATTAGCCAACCTGGCAACAAAAGCCCAGTTTCTCAGCTGGATTGCCTGGTAAGTGAACAAGAACTTATGCACGGGGTAATTTCCCCTTTGAGAATCTACAAGGAAATAGATTAGCAGCTCACAGTCTTTGAAAACCAAGGAAATGGCTTTGGACTCTGTTTCCTGAGTAAGGCTATTAAGCATAAGAAGTATCCATTTCTTTTGTCAGTGAACGTTGCGTATCGATAACTGAAATGTGAGAAATGTATCAATATATTTTAGGGCGAGCTTTGCTCACAGGAAGTAAGAGGGGTATTAAATGTGTTTTCTGGTGAATAAAAATGCTAACCAAGAGCATATTTGCTTATCCAGTCTGTTAGTGTTTTATTTATTATTTTGAATTCAGACCACTGTAAATTGCAAATTATTTGCATATGTATAGTTGATCCTATTGACTGTACTCATGCTCATTTCCAGTGTCTGTTTGCATTGCTTGTTTGCCAAGTAGGTGGTTAAAAAATTGTTAGTTGACGGTTATGAAAAATAGTCTTGGGGTTTAGCGTTGCTATGATGTATGTGTACATAGGCCGCTGCTGCAGACATACACGTACAGGCTGCTTTTGTTAACACTTTTTTATGGAATGCATGTAAACAAAGTTGTAATGTAGTTGGGCTATAGAAGAAAACAAGCCAGTTCCCTTTACTTTGGGAAAAGGGTTATCTCCATCTCACCGAGCCCACCACCATCTTCACCGTCCTTGCTTTAGTTCAGCAACACAGTAATGCTCTTCCTGTAAGATATGCCATTTCAGTCTAATATTGAGCAGTGTTACTACTCCTTAATGAAAACAGAAACTCAACTGCATGTTGGGGCTATTGGTGGAAAGTGATAACTGTCTCATGGGTTTGCTGTCTGTAGCACTGTCTGCAAGATGAGCCAAACCCTATGCTTATTGAGTTGCACTAGTGCAAGGCTCATTTTTGGATCAAGCATCGAAGCCTTTAGTTGATTCTCATGCCAGTGTTTTAAAATCATTTGTTGGGCATATGAATTGATATTTTCTGATACATTGCCTTTGCAGATTCCCAGTGCTGTGTAAAGTATTTATAAGCAGTATATTTGATCTAATTATGAGACGGAAGTTGTTTTAAAGAAGTTTCAATGTTGTCTAATTAGGAGGAATGTTTTAGGTTTTGCCCATATTATCTGCTTAAAATGTGGCCTCATTAGGAGTGTTGAAACCATTTCCATTCGTTATGATGGAGAGTGGAGGCTGCTTTTCCACTGACGTTGATCGAACACAATGTGCAATGATTTTTGTCTATGGTACACAGCAGGGTACGCAGCCGAGACCATATCACTACTAGTGTGATGGAAAACGTTCTTCCTCTTAGTTGAGAAAGCATATTTAAACCAAAATTCAGCCTATAAATACGTTAATATATTTGAATAACCATTTTTAAAGGGATTCTTTCATGATTTTTATGATGTAGTTATTATTTTTAAATTACACGGTTTACACTGCAAATCACTCTACCATATAAAATTATTACTTAACCATGAAGTACTTCTAATACTTGTGTGTAGGCAGCCATTTCATGTCATTTTCCCTGGTCATGTGATTTCAGAAAGAGCCAGCACTTTAGGATGGAACTGCTGTTGTTTCTCCCACTCAATGTAACAATGTGTCACAGTGGGACCTGGATTTTTCTATTGTGATGTTCTTGGATCTACCAGGCAGCTGTTATCTTGTGTTAGGGAACGGTTATCTGTTTACCTTCCCATTGTTGTGTTAGGCTGCTGGGGGGAAAAGGGAGTGGGCGATATCTCTCCAACTTGCAGTACGGCAGTAAAGAGTGACTGAAGTTCAGAGCTCAAGTCACATGACTGGGGGACAGCTGGGAAACTGACCATAAAAAAATCTGTTTGCTCTTTTGAGAAATGGATTTTAGTGCAGAATTCTGCTGGAGCAGCACTATTAACTGATGTGTTTTGAAAAAAACATTTTTTCCCATGACGGTGTCACTTTAAGAACTGTTTTCATTGTAATGAGTCTTGGTCCAGAGTTTGCACAAATATTAAGTTTTTTTGAAATTCTTTTGGAATTATGTTTTTTGTTTTTTTTTTAATATCCATTATCAAGCCTTTAGCATTCTTACGAATAGTACTTACTGCTTTTTTTCTCCCCAATTTCACAGAACAGAGATAACTACATCAGATCTTGTAAATTACTGCCTGATGGATGCACTCTTATTGTGGGAGGAGAAGCCAGCACATTATCCATTTGGGACCTGGCAGCTCCAACTCCACGTATAAAAGCAGAACTGACATCATCTGCTCCAGCCTGCTATGCTCTGGCCATCAGCCCTGATTCCAAGGTCTGCTTCTCCTGCTGTAGTGATGGCAACATTGCAGTCTGGGATTTGCACAACCAGACTCTAGTAAGGTAAGCCAAACATTTAATGATGACATTGGATACCATTTATTCTAAAGTAAAATTACTAGTGAATAGGTCTTATGGATAAGTTACAACTGTATACTTAGGGGGTTATTTATCAAGGTCTGAATTTATCTCCGTATTTCTAATATCCAACTTCGAGCAACTCCTAATTCCCGAATGGACTTTATTCATGAAGTAAAAAGCCAGAAAAAATAGGGTTTGGGCAAAACTCCGAACTATTCAGTTTTTGAAGAAAGCTCCGAAGTTTTCCCTCAAAAACTAAGGTTTTTCGTAGTTTTTATACTTTTTTGGTCCTAATCTGTGAAATCATCGGATATCGGTATGGACCTCGGCGCAGACACTGGACCTTCCCCATTGACTTATACAGGACCTCAAGAGCTTTTAGATGTGGAATTTCAGATTCAGAGTTTTTAGACCCTCAGACTTTAATAAACCTTGAATAATTTGTAGTTTTTTTTTTTTTTTTGTTTTTTGTTTTTTGCTATGAAAACTACAAATTATTTAAGGTTTGAATATTCAGAGCTTGATAAATATAACCCCCTTACAGTTCTAATCTAGTGGTTTAACACTTGTTTTAAAAACTATAATAATAGGATACTTTATATAGGTGTAATAAGACAGGGTTTTATATTTTAACAGAGCAAAACACCCTGCCATTGTCTGCGAACCCTTAGCTTGCTTTTTAATTTAAACATTTAAATGAAACCGCTGAACATACAAAACACATTTACATTATCTGTATTTTACACTCTCTGCATTTATGCCCAAAAGAGAGGTGGACATGAAAACTTAACACCATTATCTAATGTAATTTTAGTCCACTTTAGTCAGCTGAAACACTTTCTCACTGGCACAACTTCTCACCAGTGATGATACAGTCTATTTACTCTGCTTTATGGGATCGCATAAGATTGAACTGGCTTCAAGTAATTTCAGAGACGTCCTTAGATAAGGAGTTCTGGGACCTGCTTTTTACATTTGCTTATAGTAGTTATGTGGCATATTTTGTGATGTGATTCCCAATCATCTTGCCTCCAGGGGCGACATATTCATCACATGACCTCCAAATGGCGGGTTAGATGACAAATCTAAATCTACAGTTAACATCTTTGGACACTGTTCTAATGTCACAAAACGACTTTATTTGATGGAATTTAGCTTAGATGCTGCTAGGTTGCTTAGTAGTAAGCAGCTGCATTTGTATAGATCACATACAAACTGCTTTAGACTAAATATTAGGACAGTGACGCATCATTTTGCCAGATGAAGTACAATTAGTTTGAATTTACATATATATTTTGCCAGCTATTCATTGTCAAACCTCTTATTTATGTTAAGATTATATTGAGAAGCAATAAGCCAAAATCCAGAATGAGCTGGAGGTGGTTTCACCCTTTAAATAGTGACAAATATGTGTTGAGTGAATGGCCTTGCTCAAACTAATATCAGTTTAGTGGAATGCTGACACTATTTCTTAAGAAGTGACCTTATGTATTTTGTGTTCCATGACCCTGACAGTTGGAATATTTTAATACTAGCAGCGAATGCCAAAAGGGTTAAATAAGGCTTAGCAGGATTTTTATTTAATTGCTCCTAGAGCTAGGTTGTATGTAGCTACATCTTTTCAATCCTATTACGTTGGCAAACCTGCTTGAAATAAAGTCCAGCAAACTATTCAGTCTGGAATAAATCCACAAGGCTTTGCAGGCTGTTTGGCAGGCACATGACAGATTTCTACCTTCACATGTAATTCAAAACAAGCACAGACAGTATCCTTTTGACATTTACCTCTGTCCAGTAGATTTGTTTTTTTTTTCTTTTTGCAGAACTTATAACTGTGTATATATATGTGTATATGTGTGTGTGTATGTATATATGTATATGTATATATATATATATGTATATGTGTGTGTGTGTGTGTGTATGTATATGTATATATGTATGTATGTATATATATATATATATATATGTATGTATGTATGTGTGTATATATATATATATATATATATATATATATATATATATATATATATATATATATATATATATATATATATATATATATATATATATATATATATATATATATATATATATATATATATATATTATACAGGTATGGGACCTGTTATCCACAATGCTCAGGACCTGGGGTTTTTGGATCTTTCTGTAATTTAGATCTTAATACTTCATAATTTAGATCATTATTTAATTTTAATGGAGTCTATGGGAGATAGCCATTCCAATGGATCCCATACAATGTAGAGAAAGAAAACACCAGCAACAGGGTCTTTTCGCATGAAAAAAGAAATATATTGTGTTGCATGTAAAACCGACATATTATATATATATATATATATATATATATATATATATATATATATATATATATATATATAAAATCCGCACTCACAGGTCTTAAGTAAAATTAAAAATATTTATTAGAACAGATGACTAACGTTTCGGCCTCTCCGAGGCCTTTCTCGGACAGGCCGAAACTTTATTCATCTGTTCTAATAAATATTTTTAATTTTACTTAAGACCTGTGAGTGCGGATTCCTTTGGATTGTTGTGGATGAAATTATTGTTTCTGCACCCAGGCATACGAAGATCGTTTTTCGTGAGTGCCGACACCATGGTGGAATACACATATACATATACATATATATATATATATATATATATATATATATATATATATATATATATATATATATATATATATTTTCACAAATGAGAAGTATGTGTGTACACACCCACACACGATTTGTGAAGTAAGCATATGGAATACACACATTTATTGCACTCATACAGACAACTTGCTTGTCATCACTAGATTTTGCCATACATTACAGCCAAATATCAGCAACAAACGCCAACCAAGTTTTGAAGAAGTCAGAAGTGTGTATTTTACCCATGTGTTTTTTAACAGAATTTATTAATCCACCTTAAAGGTGGAATGCTTATATAAAATGTAATTGAAAAAGCAGCAACACATGGGTTTTTATCCAGATTGCTTATTCTGCAATTTGCTTATTAAAATTATTGAAATCAGAGCAACATAAGCACCTGCGTTTTATCTCAAAGCAGAAAAGGAGGAGTGTTACTCTCTTTCAATAGATTTACAAGAGGTGACACATGTAGGGAAAGTCCAAAGCTAACAACGCAGCAGTGTTTACCATGAATACTGGCAGGAAATCATTATTCAACGTTGTTTGTCTTATCAGGCAGTTCCAGGGCCACACCGATGGAGCCAGCTGTATTGACATTTCTAATGATGGTACCAAGCTCTGGACCGGTGGTTTGGACAACACCGTAAGATCGTGGGATCTTCGTGAAGGGCGACAGCTCCAGCAGCATGACTTTACCTCACAGGTAAATACTGTCATAGTTGTTTCATCCCCCCCATATTAAATTTGGGATAATGAAGGATAATTCATTATAAATGAAGATCTCTAAATATTTGCTTATTTTGCAGTCAGAGAATAATTGCTAAATTAATAATATGGTTTATAAAAAGCACTTGAATCCTCATGTATACCTTTTTATTCTATTGTTCACTTGAGGTGAATAGTAGCACTAGTTTGCACAGGCGTTTGCTACTTCTGTGAGTTGATAGTCCAGATGTCTGCAGTTTATCTCTAATACAAACTTTACATTTTTATTATTTCCTTTCCTCTGGATTATTGAAAATATTTAAGTTAACGTCCCACATGGCAATTTGTTCGTATTTTGCCTCTACAAGTTAGGCAAATCATTTTCCATTGTAATTAATGGGAATTACATATGGCCTCATATGGGTGCAATGGGTTAAGGGTGTTCATACCAAAATAGCTCCTGTATGCTTCATTTAGGAGAACTAAACCCTAAAAATTAATATGGTTTGAAATGCTATATTATCCATGCTGAACTTATTTTACCAGCCTAAAGGCTCAGCATCTCAATAGCAACAATGATCCAGGACCTCAAACTTATCATATTTAAAAGTGTCAACGACATTGACATGCAAAATGGGCTCTAAGCAGCTGATGCTAGTTGCACTGGTTTCTGAACTGACCTGCAGTAATTATCTGTATTAATTACTAATCAGCCTTGTATTTTGACATTTCAATTCTGTATATACAGTATATTGTGAGTTGGTCTCTAAGCTCAGTAAGCTTACAGAGCATGTGCAGTAAATCCGTAGAATAGAAGATGGGGAGCTACTGGGGCATCTTCGGGGCACAGAACTTTACTAAGAACTTGCTAAAGGATTGGGGGGTGTTGTAGAAGCCCAAAACATAATGTACAACATTTCTCTTCTTTGGTTAAACTTTAGTTCCCCTTTAACAGTTAAGAAACATATTTAGCCATCACAGAGTTCTTAAAGAAGAAGGAAAGCTATAACCACTGGTGAGGGCCAAATTACACCCCCCTGGTGATTATAATAGCTGTGATCATGTTAGCTGAAAACTGCAATGGCCCTGGGTACTTCTGTAGAGTTTGAGATGGAACAGCACAACTGCAGAGAAACACATTGCAAACTTCTTTCCTTCTATTCTCCAATATCCTTTAAAGGGTGACTTTCCTAGAAAAACGAGCTGTTTGCACTGGCATTAATTGAACTGCCAGCTTTAATTGGAAGGATACCTCCCTACACATTCATTCTTTACTAAATTCACTGTTCCTGTTTTTTTATCCCATGTATAGAACATTCATTGTCTAAACAAGTACAGTCTCTGGGTTTTGTTTACAGTGTTGCATGACGTATTTATGCATGTATTCATTAAATCCCAATAAACTGCTTCAGTAAGCAAAATACAGAACTTCTTAATGAATTCAGTTGAATCCCAAATGTCAACGTTCCAGGGGATCACATCAAAACATTGTAAACAATAAAATTTGGGACCAAAAAAATTCGGTTTGCCTGTGTGGGACCACAAAAAATTACAATTACAGGAAAACTTGCACTTTTTACAGTTTTACTGTAGACTGATGATGATTTATTGCACTGATTGATCACTGTATGTTTCCTGTAGATCTTCTCTCTTGGGTATTGCCCAACTGGTGAATGGCTAGCTGTTGGAATGGAGAGTAGTAATGTGGAAGTATTGCATGTAAACAAGCCAGACAAGTATCAGCTGCACCTGCATGAAAGCTGTGTACTTTCACTGAAATTTGCTTATTGCGGTAAGTTGGAACTAATCTATAGATCTATTGCAGGCAGGGGAGGGAGATATTGGATTTTCACAGTTCTGTGTATTAGTAATTTAGAATTAGCTTTTCCCCCATGCATACAAGTAGTGTTGGAGGTATAGTTAATACCACTTACTGACAGCGAGGTTGTTTTCTCCTCTGCTGTTTATGTGCAACCAGAGAGAAACTGATCTGCTGCCTTCTGCTTTGTGAATGCACTGATAGCCACTGGATCAGCATGTCCATGCATACATCAGATTTTGTAGCTTAAGCTAAAAAATGTGTGCCCAACTTTGCATTGTGTGTGTGTGTAGTGGCATGCTGATCCCATATCTGTTGGCACACATGCATTTAGGAATTGGAAGTCCGCAGGTAAGGTTTTCTTCTGGGATTTATACATCTGCCATTTGCCTAAATGGGATACTGTTGTTTCAAATATTGAACTACACACCATTTCTAGCTACAAATAGGGACATATAAGTGTACTTTGTTTTAGCCATAGAATTGAAGTCACAGTAGCAAATTGATCATAATCCTTAACTAAGCTATTTATTGAGTGAGTGTTTTTACCATTGCTGTCATCAGATGTAAAAAGTGTCTGTCAAAATGCCCTTCAGTCAAAATCATTATTCTAAATCCTCTTAGGAACCATGTGAATCTGTTGCAAAACTCAGAATGAAAATGATTTATGCTGGTTATGATTCTAATAATGTTTATGATGTTCATCTAGGCAAATGGTTTGTAAGTACTGGGAAGGATAATCTTCTTAATGCTTGGAGGACCCCGTATGGAGCCAGTATATTCCAGGTAGGTGTTTCCCTATGCTCACTAATGAGCACATGTAATTGAATCATTAATTGAAGCTTCTTCCAAATAGCAGTGTTCAAAATAATAATAGCTTGTTCCAAATAATAGCAGTGTGGAGTTCAATTAGTGAGGTCATTCATTCTGTGAAAAAACAGGTGTCAAATGGAGCCCTTATTTAAGGAAGGAAGGCAGCAAATGTTGTACATGCTGGTTATTGTGGTTTTCTCTGAAAATCTGAGTAAAATTTATCATTCCAGACACTGTTCAGAAGAACAACATACTTTGATTAAACAGTTGTTTGGAGGGGAAAACATGAAGTGCAGAAAATTATAGGCTGCTCAGTTAAAATGATCTCAAATGCTTTCAAATTGCAACCAAAACCTGAAAGATGTGGAAGAAAACAGAAAACTACCATGTGAATGTATAGAAGAGTAACCAAAATGGCAAAGATCAGCTCCAGAAAGATCAAAGAAGGTCTAAAGTTACCTGTTAGTTCAGCCAAGCTATCGGCAAGAAGCCCCCACAAAGTCCCATTGCTTGAAAAGAAAGACGAGCTGAAGAGTTTACAATTTGCCAAAGAACTCATTGACTGGCCTAAAGAGAAATGACACAACATTTTGTGGACTGATGAAAGCAAGATTGTTCTTTTTGGGTCAAGGAGGCTGCTGACAGTTTGCCAAACACTGAATTCAAGTCACAGTACAGATTGAAGATAGTGATACATGGTGGCACAAACATCATGATATGTGGATGTTTCTCATACTATGATGATGGGTCTATTTATTACATACCAGGGATCATGGTTGAGTTTTAATAAATCAAAATACTTGAAGAGGTCATGTTGCCTTATGCTGAAGAGGAAATGCCATTGAAATGGGTGGTTCAATACAATGACCCCAAACACACCATTAAACAACCAACATCTTGTTCCAGACCAATAAGATTGACATTATGGAGTGGCAGCCCAATCCCCGAACCTTAATCCAATATAAAACTTGTTGGATGACATCAGAAATGCTGTTTCTGAGGCAAAACCAAGAAATGCAGAAGAATTGTGGAATGTTACAGGTGCCAAAAGTTGGTCGGATGACTCCCAAGTAACTTTTCAGGCCTCAATGTTCATTCTTGTTTGGCTGGAGGTGTTATGCATCATTAATATAGAGAACATGGGTTAGGCACATTCAGGAGTAAGAATTTATCATTGGCCATAGAAATGCCTTTTAGCTGCCTTCAGCACGGTTGGAGATCCCTGGTTAGACTAGCTCTGGGGTGCCCAGGTCGTCGATCGTGGTCTACCAGTAGATCCCCGTTATGTTCCTGGTGGACCACGACCTGGGGCCCGAAAGTAATCGAGAGAGGGCTGGCTGGGCTGAGAGCAAAAGGGAAGGACATGGGAAGGAGGGCAGGCAGCACAGAGGGGAAGGACACGGCAGGGAGCAGTCTGCACAGAGGGGAAGGACACAGGACTGGAGAGCACAGAGGGGAAGGACATGGGAGGAAGAGCACAGAAGGAAAGGACACGGGAAGGAGGGAGAGCTGGCTGCACAGAGGGGAAGGACACGTGAGGGAGAGCGGGCTGAGAGCAGGAAGAGCTGAGAGCAGCAAGCACGGAGGGAGTGTGTTTAAACTTTCACAACCTGCAAATCTTATAAAATGAACATGGTAATTGGGGGGTGTGGCCACAAAAATGGGCATGGTCAAAAAATTCCGGTGCACCTTATCACGGTAGATATCCTAATGGGGGCCAGGTGTCAAGAGTAGATCCCAATGTAACAAAGTAACCCCTGGACTAGCTCAAACTAGGCTTTTGTTAGCACGCACTTAAGCAATGCACAGTTATGTAAAAAAATGATCTGCTAACATGTAGAAGCCTGATATGTCGTATGGATTCGGTCCATTGTTGCTGCAGCAGTCGCACAGCAAAATTTCAGCATTACTGCTGCGTGAGATTCCATGTTATCATTATATAACAGAAGGTTAAATGTCAGAGATTCTTAGTGCAATATATAAGCCGCAGCATAATAACTCTGTGCTCTTCTTTTCCACAGTCCAAAGAATCCTCATCCGTGCTGAGCTGTGATATCTCTATCGATGACAAATACATTGTCACGGGGTCAGGGGACAAGAAGGCTACAGTCTATGAAGTCATCTACTGAAAGCAATGGCAGCTTTCACTACCTTTTTTAAAGGATTTTCCTGGCCAAAATGTTTACTAGTTTGGAAAAGAGAAGAATGAAAGGAGGAAAGGAATGACTTTCATTGTGGATTATGAACTTGGTTTATTTTTTTTGTTTCCTACTGGCACAAAAAGTGCAAATGACTTCCTGAACACACAAACTGCCTAGAACAAACTGATAGAGATGGAAAAGAAATGTCTTAATAAATCTGCTGACTTTTTTTTTTTTTTATTATTATTCCCCCCACTTTTTTTTTGTGATAAATGGACCCAGGTGTTGACCTGAATGTAAGAGTAACTCCAGATTTGCAGTTTACTATTCTAGACTTCTGGTAATAACATTTTTGTCCCCATGGCTGTTGAGCTACATTTCTCGGCTAAATCCCCCATTACTGTAGTCTGAGAATTGATTTTCCTGACAGCTTGAGGGCTATAAATGAAGCAAAACTGTATCTTTTTTTTTTTTTTTGTATTGTGATTTTTGTACTTTGTTTTAAGGTCAAGCATTTGTAAAAAAATGTAAATATATTTGATTTGCTACAGTAAAGGCTTTAGTACCAACAGACTTTTTTTTCTAACTGTCAATATGTAAATGTAAATCCGATAGTGTATATAGGATTTGTAATTATCTGCCATTACAAAGGTTGTGAAGTTCTATTCATATTTTACTACACTGTGATAGGTTTAGGCAAGTTGTAAATGTTGTTATAAATATAAGCAGCCATCGTGGGAGATCTGTTTTAGTTACGTGAATTGCTTTAAATTTCTCCTGTTCTTCTTTTCTAACAGTTAGTTTAACTTTCTCTTGTCACTAAATTGCTGTAACCATTTACACTCGGAACCTCCTTACAGTTCTGTCCTATCATTATGCCATTCTAACGTTAGAAATTTGTTCAAAGCAGACTATCTGCAGGTACGTAGCTTAGGGAGTATCAGGGTTCTTTAATTGTGTGTGTATGTATATATGTATATATATATATATATATATGTATATATATATGTATATATATGTATATATATGTATATATATGTATATATATGTATATATATGTATATATATGTATATATGTATATATATATGTATATATATATATAAATAAAATTAGTCAATTTCTCATATTTTTAGCCCTGAATGCTTTCATTTTTCCCAACATTAATTTGTTTAAATGGAATCTCCCAAGGCCAATTGACATATCTGATACACTTCACTGAAGGAATTGAATGATACGGTTCTGGCCTTGTATTGCTTCAGTTTCACCTGGTAGGGCCCTTTTGCTGGCAACTACTTTTTCTTTTTTTTATTTCTTTCACGAGCCTTTGTAACAAGCCATAATGAGCTGCTTGTTCATGTTGTGTATACATGCGTGGTTTCTTTAATTCTGCTCAACATCCAAATTAAAATCTTTTAATTATGTCCTTTTGCACTCAAAATATTTTCTTTGTTTTGTTGATTTCTTGGTGCTTGTTATTAGTTTCTGTCTTTAAGCTTTCAGTTATCTAAGATACATACTTATTTATGTGTGCCACTGGTGCTGCATTTCCCCTGCTACTGATTCATTAAGAAGATGACCAATCTCTCTGTTTACATGGAAACAACTTCAATTCTGTTTTTATGGTTTACTTTTTATTTCTAAATTACACGGTTTACATTGCAAATAATTCACTTAAAATGTTATTCTTGACCCAACAAATGTATTTTTTAGCATTAATATTGGTGTGGAGGCAGCCATCTCAGTGCATCGTGCCTGATTCTGAGCTTTGAGAATGCCACTGCTTCTTTGAGGCTTCTATTGTTTTACCTCTTCCCACTGTCCTTCAATACGACACAGGTCTTGCAATAGCAAAACAGGATTTTTTTTTTCTTGCTTTGGTGCTATTCTCATGTCTACTACTGGTGGTAGAGCTATTGGTAGACATGCAAACAACCTCTGACTTCATTTTGATCTCTTCAAGGCTCATATCTTCCCCAGTCATCAGGAAACCTGCTTTTTAGAAGAGTAATGGGGTCTGGGATGTCATTGCCTCTCATTGTATTTATTGTATTTGAACCTAAAGTTGCCACTGTCTGTCTATTTATATGGGGCTAAAGTTCCCACTGCTTCTCATTGTATTTAATGTATTTTGGATGCCACTACTTCTCTCTCTCACTGTATAATGTATTTGAAGTAGAGTTATTGTTTATAGAAACCAGTGTGTACACATGAATACTTTTTATTTTTCTATATATCCTTTTCTGTACAACCTAATTGAGGCTAATGCTACATGGGACAGTTTTTCCATTGTATATTATAGCTGGCTAAATTATTGGAAGACAGTTTTGCCCGTTCACCCACTTGCTCAAATTCAGGACAGTAGCAGCAATGCAATTAGCCCATGGAAGAAGCTGAATACTTCAGCAGAGGTTATCACACATTATCACTCTTCTGTGTTTAGAGCTGGAATATACTACAAAAAAAGAAAAAAGTGTTCCTTATTAACTTGTAGCGTTAAAATCCACTGTTGATCTACTTCTATAACGTGTATGGTTGTTATTCCAAACGCTGGGACTGCATCATGTTGCATAATTTTTTTTTTACTACTGGGTTTCACAACTAGCAAAGTGCTATACACAGGAAAAACAAACCCAGAGCCAGTGGACTAAATTGTGACCATATTGAATTTTTTTTGCAAGGTTTAGTAAATTCTAAAACTAGAAATACTGCCAAGCCACTCCTGAGTTACCTGGAGACAGGCATTATGTAAAAATAGATATTTTGGAATAGGAATTTTGAAATCAATTATAATAAGTCATGAAACTAATGATTACTGGCAATGCTAACAAAACCACCACCAAAAAACTTGCAAGTCCACAGCTGAAATGATCTGTAAATATATAGGCTGTGCAAAATAAAAAAATGTTTCTAATATAGTTAGCCGAAAATGTCATCTATAATGGCTGCAGTATAATATAATAGCCAGAACACTACTTACATAGTTACATAGTTAAATCGAGTTGAAAAAAAGACAGTCCATCAAGCTCAACCCGTCCAAATTAAAACCCAGCATCCATACACACACCCCTCCTTACTTTCACATAAATTCTATGTACCCATACTAACTATAGAATTTAGTATCACAATAGCCTTTGATATTATGTCTGTCCAAAAAAATCATCCAAGGCATTAACTGAATCAGCCATCACAACATCACCCGGCAGTGCATTGCACAACCTCACTGTCCTGTGAAGCACCTACGTTGCTTCAAATAAAAGTTCTTTTTTTCTAGTCTAAAGGGGTGGCCTCTGGTACGGTGATGCACTTTATGGGTAAAAAGGTCCCCTGCTATTTGTCTATAATGTCCTCTTATGTACTTGTAAAGTGTAATTGTCCCCTCGCAAGTACCTTTTTTCCAGAGAAAACAACCCCAACCTTGACAGTCTCCCCTATAACCAATTTAGTTGCACTTAGTCTCTGCACTCTCTCCAGCTCATTTATATCCCTCTTAAGGACTGGAGTCCAAAAGTGCACTGCATACTCCAGATGAGGCCTTACCAGGGACCTATAAATAAGGCATAATTATGTTTTCATCCCTTGAGTTAATGCCCTTTTTTATGCAAGACAGAACTTTATTTGCTTTAGTAGCCACAGAATGACACTGCCCAGAATTAGACAACTTGTTATCTACAAAAACCCATAGATTCTTCTCATTTAAGGAAACTCCCAACACACTGCCATTTAGTGTATAACTTGCATTTATATTATTTTTGCCAAAGCGCATAACCTTGCATTTATCAACATTGAACCTCATTTTCCAGTTTGCTGCCCAGTTTCCCAACTTAGTCAAATCACTCTGCAAAGTGGCAGCATCCTGCATGGAACCTATAGTTCTGCACAATTTAGTATCATCTGCAAAAATAGAAACAGTACTTTCAATGCCCACCTCCAGGTCATTAATAAACAAGTTGAAAAGCAAAGGACCAAGTACAGAGCCCTGCGGTACTCCACAACAATGGTCCAATTAGAAAATGTTCCATTTACCACCACTCTTTGTAGTCTATCTTTTAGCCAGTTCTCTATCCAGGTACAAATACTATGTTCCAGGCCAACATTCCTTAATTTAACCAGTAACCTTTTGTGTGGCACTGTATCAAATACTTTAGCAAAGTCTAAGTAAATCACATCCACTGCCATCCCAGAATCGAGGTCTCTACTTACATTCTCATAAAAAGAAATTGTTAGTCTGGCAAGATCTATTACGCATAAAACCATGCTGGCACACACTCATAGTATTATGATTTGCTATAAAGTTCAGTATCTTATCCTTTATTAACCCTTCGAAAAGCTTTCCTACTACTGACGTCAGACTAACTGGCCTATAGTTTTGACGCTGAGAACGGGATCCTTTTTTGAACAGAGGCACCACATTAGCAATTCGGCCAGTCTCTCTGCACTATGCCAGATCTCAATGAATCCTGAAAAATTAAGTAAAGAGGTTTGGCAATCACAGAGCTAAGCTCGCTAATTACCCTGGGATGAATACCATCTGGCCCCGGACCTTTGTTTATCTGACTTCCTGCTTTGCAGCTCTCTAACTCTGAGTTAGTAAGCGACTTTAAGGGGGCCACATGGGACATAACTGTTCAGTGAATTGAACGGATCCTTAGCATGCAGGTCAGATTCAAAAGCAACAGTTATGACCCATGTGCCCCCCCCTTCAAGTCACTGATCTTTTTTACTTTTATGAAACAATTCGCAATTACTGATGCCATTTTGTAACAGTGTTCTTTCTGTTTTACATAGGGATTCTCCATGTATTTTATACATTGTTGTGGTGTTAAGTCTGTTTCATTGATTAGTACCTGCCATGCAGTTGCAGCCCAAGCTATAGTGTATTCATTGACTTTGCTTAGGGAGGGTCATCTTAATGCATGTTCATTGCAAGTCTCAGCATCTCCTTGTAATGCAACCTAGTCCAGATATGTAAATATAATTACATTTACTATGGCATGTGCAGTATATATTAAAACTTTTTCCTTTGTGCTACCTGCCCATAGAAGCCTGTTATTTCTCAACAGTTTGCAATGCACCCTTGCTCAAAATGAATGTTTCCTCTCTCCATTTTACATGTCTCATCTGTGAACAGTCCATCCTGCTCCGTCTGCTATTGGCACCCCTTTCCCTACTGTGAGCCCTGAATCCACATTCAGCTTTCCTCCAGATGGAAAAGCGAATAAGGACCGCACAAGCTCACCGCTCTCCCCTCAGATCAGGTGCACAGTCAAACAGTGTCCCCACTGTAGATACGACAAAGACTCGAAAGGCAGACGGCACTTCTGAAGATGGGGTTTATTGGAGTTCCTGCTGGAAAAACCTAACGCGTTTCGGGAGTTATCCCTTAGTCATAGGCTAACCTATGACTAAGGGATAACTCCCGAAACGCGTTAGGTTTAACCTAAGGGCTAACCTATGACTAAGGGATAGCTCCCGAAACGCGTTAGGTTTTTCCAGCAGGAACTCCAATAAACCCCATCTTCAGAAGTGCCGTCTGCCTTTCGAGTCTTTTTCCTCCAGATGCCCTTCTATATCCACCATAAGTTACCCTGCATCAGTTGTGCTGTGTGATTGTAGAATAGTGTGACCGGATGGCAAAAGGAAGGAGCAATCCTCTTTATAAAGAGTAGTAGAGACATAGATCAGCTCAGAGTGAAGGTCCTTGGCAAACTGTTGCAGTGTGTGTGAAGTGCATAACATGAAAAGCAGTTAAAGTTTTAAGCAATGGATGCCGTTATCGGGGTCCTATTTTGTATGTGTATTCTGTAATGCTTATTCAGTTAGAGAGTAGAGCTTACCTGAGTTACTTTCTCGGATGCTGTCAGGGGTGGGGTTGGGGGGAGTCTCACCTTACTGTAAAATAATATTCTGTTTCTCATCACTGCAGGGCATCCAGTGGTTTTTGGCTGCTTTGCATAAGACAGGCTTTTGCTTACTTCCTGATCATTTGAATTGTTCTCTCCTCTGCTGTTTTTTTTTCTCTCTGGGATATTTATTTTACACAGCATGCCTTCCCATGGTCTATTTGATATCCTGCTTTTGCTTTGAAGTATTTCCTCTTTTTTGTTTAGGGTAACTTGTGATGAAACTGGCGTAACATCAGTTACATTATTTATACTTTTGGTGATGCTTCAGGTACATATCAAGAAAATTGATTTAATGTTATTATTAGTTTATCTACTTTGCTTGCTACCATGACAATTTTAAGGGACTGCAGGCAGTTTATAATTCAGATTTGTGATAGTGGGCGTTAAGAGGTACTGCATGGTAGCAATTGTATTTATGAACCAAGTCCTCATAAGGTAGTTAGGCTAGTCAGTCAGTACCAACTATATGAGCTGAAGCATCAAATGACAGAAGGCAGGTCAGATGAGCACTATCTATCATACAATGCCCCTTCATTTCCTCAGGACCATCAGCTTTGTGAGATGCACAATTGTAGGTGAGTTTTGCTACAAGGTGACAGGCTTAGTATGGCCCGAGATTCCGGCAAGTAGACTATGCCAATGAAAATTATTACTTTAGCATTAATGTCGTTTATCAGTATTACGCTGAAGGTACATGTGTCTTAATAGCTGTGCCTTAGTGTGCACAAAATGGGGTAAAATGAAAATAAAACACATAAAATATATAGTTGCAAACAATTATAAAGTAAAACCTAAAATATACAGTGTATATATATATATATATTTAGGTGCACATGTTTTTAACCCCAAGACACACCTACAGATGAATCAATGAAGGAGGTATAAAATATACAAACAGTTGTGTTCAGAATAATAGCAGTGACTTTTAAAAAGGCGACTAAAGCTCAGACTCCTTCTAATAGCTTTTATTTCCATACACACAAATGCATTGGGAACACTGCACATTCTATTCCGAATCAAATCATGAAGAAACATTTATCAAATTCATGTTATTCCTTTACAGAAAGTGAAGAAAATGGAATATTACGCGGTTCCAAAAAATAGCAGTGTCTGCATTCTTTACAGACTCAAACATTCATATGAAGGTATGTATTAATATGTTTATAAATATGCATTGGAGTTTATTTGGAGGGCTGGACTTGATGAAATTTGGTTTGTATCTGTATAAGGTGTAAAAGGATGTGGAGGTTTACTGTATGCTCCTGTCTTGGAAACCTCTAATAGACTCCCCAGAAGAAGAGTATGAGGAGGCAGCTAGGAGCAACCAGGACATCCTGCTGCATGTGGGAGAATGCTACTTTTCACTCCGGAGTAACAGTTTAACAATTCTAGTTGTCTGTGTTATTAATGTTTGTTGTTTTTGGGTTTAAAAACTTTAACAAACAAGTCAACTGGGCAAATATCTTTGTGAGATATTTTTCTACATAACAGCTCCCTGTTAGATCTAAGAACAGCACTCAATAGTAATAATCCAGGTCCCACTGTGACACCTCAATCAGTTACATTGAGTAGGAAAAACAATAACCTGTCATGGCATAAGTAATCTATTTATATGTTTTTCTTATCCAGGGTCTGCCTGCTTAATCTATTAAGATTATTGTAAATCTTCTTGCATTTACCTTGTCTGTAGCCTGAGAATCTTGCATGCTTTGCTCTTTGAATCATCCTTATTCCCTCCTGAAATTCTTATATCAGTTTGCAATGGGTTGGAAATTTCAGTAGGATATGATGCCGTCACATACACAGACATAATCTGTGGGCGTTAACTTTCATTGGAGAAATGGCCTTTCAGCAGACACCAAAATAAGAGCTGGGATTGAGGAGTAAGAACAATCTTGTACATCTTCCAATAGTCTACAAAAAACAATGCCGTTTGGATAATCTTATATTAACCTTATGTAGCTTATAAGTGTGTTATTCCTATTGTATTTTCAATTTCTGTCCTGGAATAGGGGGAAATAACTTTACATAAGTAACATATGGTAATAAGAGTCAGCACAGCAATCTTCCATTTTTATTAAAACAGTCACTTTTCTTAAATACCATTGAGATACATAGGAATGCATAGTCCAGGGGCAGATACAAAGCTTATAATTACTTGCATGTGACACACATTGGGAACTGCACTGTCATGGAGCACAAGACCCTACAGAGGATAGTGAAGACAGCAGAGAAGATCATAGGTGTCTCTCTTCCTTCCATCACTGACATTTTCACCACTCGCTGCATCCGTAAAGCCACCAGCATTGTGGCTGATCCAACACACCCCTCACACTCACTGTTCATACTCCTGCCATCTGGAAAAAGGTACCGAAGCATTAGGGCCCTCACTACCAGACTGTGTAACAGTTTCTTCCCCCAAGCCATAAGGCTCCTGAATACTCAGAGACCGGACAGATCTCTCTCACACTCCATCTGACCTTATTGTATAAATAAATAGCCATTGGATACAATTGTTCTCTATGAGCACATCTGCACTTTATCATGTTCTTTATCATGTTCTTACTACTATCATATCACAATGATACACCCATCATGTCTGACGTTTAGCATTATTTACTTAACATATTACATCTGCTGAGTGTGCACTGTGCTGTCCTGTCTTGCACGAGTTGCATATTTTTGCACTTTGTCTGTTGTCCGGTACATGTATGTTGTGTGTAGCACCATGGTCTTAGAGGAACGTTGTTTTGTTTCACTGTATACTGTACAAACATATATGGATGAAATGACAATAAACTCACTCTTGACTTGACTCTTGACTCATTTTTTAGTTTACAACCAGTTCATCAGAATCTACAGTGCACCATCTAGACCTCCAATTTAAGGTCAACTTAAACCAGCGCCAATTTTTTATAAGTGAACCATTGAATCCACAATGGATCTTTCTGTAATTTGGATCTTCATGCCTTCTACTAGAAAATCATGTAAACATTTATTAAACCAAAAGGCTGATTTTGCTTCCAATAAGGATTAATTATATCTTAGTTTGGATCAAGTACAAGATACCATTTATTATTACAGAGAAAAAGGAAATAATTAAAAAAAAAAAAAATAGATTATTTAAATAAAATGGAGTCTATTCCCAAAAACTAAAGTAAATAAGATTTAATGCAGTAGCAAAAGATGAGAAATAAAGCCAAGTCAATACTGACCAGTGATTAGAAAATAAAAGCCAAAGTCTTTCAGTAGGAGAGCATCAGGTAAGGGGCAACCAAGAGCGGATCCATAAAGCAGTGGTTGAGACAGGCAACAATCAAGCATAAGTCTGTGGAATAGGCAGAAGTCCGAGCCACAAAATCAACAAGTACAAGGTTTCAGGCAGAGAGGGAACCTAGGCTGGAGCAGGAACAAAAACAAGCATGGGGTGAGATTACCAAACTGAAATCAATGATCCATCAAAGAGAGGAAGAATGGGACTTCCTTATATAGGCCCATAATGACCAGATTGTAGACACCTGGCCTTAATGAGAATGAGGGTGAAGACAAAGAGAAAAGCAGAGAAAGCAACTGTCTATATGGACTGCCTCAAAATGTGAACTCTGAATGCCTCCAGTGGCTCAGCAGGAGAGTGCACTGTCCGATTACCATGCAGACCAGGGATTGAATCCCCATGAGTCCTGACACATAGACTTAAGACACAAGTCCATATATTTCCATAGCTTCATTTAAGGAACCCATCACAGTTACAGTCATTCTGCCCTGCAAATGAGTGAGGGATTTGTGCACCTTTGGCAACCAATGGAAAATCAGGACTATGGGATTATCACACACAATCAAACTCTTCCTGGATCAGAACACCATCCCAAAGACCTTGATTCAATAGTTATACTAACCTAGACCCATAGATAGAGGTGAGCTCCTCTTTGATAAGTCTCAACATCTGATAGTTGTCACATAACTTCTCACATATTAAAAACGTTCTCTCCATAACGGCAATAGATCCTCCCCTATCTGCATTTTAATAATTAACTTTTATGTACATTCAGGTCCTTTTGTGTGCCTAATAAAGCATTTTTTATGTGGCAAGTGGCAGCCAAGGTTTTCTACATCACAACAGAATAACTGTCCTTACATGTGAAAACTCAACAGCTGGCCTCACTCAAGTTGTTGAGTTTTGACATGTTTTGAAATCAAATGCCACATATAGTACCCAATCAGTGGACTGAATGAGAACAGCATATAGAAGATGGGTTGTTTTTGTTTGTTTTATTATTTCAAAAATATTTTAATTGTGGAAAAAAAGAGCTTAGTGATCCTTTATTATTTTTTGTTCAGCAAAAAAGCCATATAAAATATTTTTTATTCTGAGAGAAACATGTAATATGAATAATGCTAATGCTTATAGCATATCTCCCACACATGGTTTACGATAGAAGAGGACACAAAACCAAGAATAGCTTGTATGATCATTTTTTAGCAGTACCCATTCATCACAAATTAAATCCATCTGTTCATTTCACACTCTTTGTTACACTTCCCTGAAGAAATTCACTGTGGGCTGCTCCATTACTTTAGAAACTGGATGTAATTATGATAAGCTAATAACTCATATTTTCTGGTTAACTGCATTGTATGCTTTTGGAGAACGACCAAAGTGTTTTTTCCCCTAGTTTCTCAGTAGCTTCATATTTAATACACTCCATAACTTCAAATGAGGTTGAAAACAAACATATGGTGTGGTGAACATGTTCGTTTACTAAGCTGAAACAAGAAAGAAATAGTCCTGATGAGTTATAGCCTTATTTGTGTGCTCTGTATTTATTTGAGGTTTCCATCTCTAATACATGTAGACAGAGCTTTACCATTCAGCAGTGCCTGTAAGGTCAGGTTGCACTACTGTACTTTTTCTGTTGTATTGTCCCAAAGCTTGCACCAGTTTTTGGTACCCTTAGCAGCCAATTAGTATTTACCAGTCTGAAAAATAATCTGATTGATTGATATGGGTTTCTATATCTGGTGCAAACTGTATTACTTAAGGAGAACTAAACCCTAAAACTGAATATAGCTAAAAATGCCATATTTTATATAATGAACTTATTGTACCAGTCTAAAGTTTCCGTTTCTCAATAGCAGCAGTGATCCAGGACTACAAACTTGTCACCATCTTGGAAAGTGTCTGCAACACTCTGCAAACTACTGAGAAGCTAAGCTTAGGGGTCATCATAAATTATCAAGCAGAAAATTAGGTTGGCCTATGATATAAGCTGATTCTACAGGCCATTATTAAATTTGGATATTAATTGCACTGGTCTCTGTGCTATCATCTAGTAATTACCTGTATTAATTATGAAGCCCGCAAAGGCCTGGGCCTAGGGCGGCATCTGTTAAGGGGCGGCATGCCGTCCAGCCGCGCACTAAATTAGTTTGATTCCGGAGCACTAGCGTTCGGCGCTAATGCCCTGGCGAGAAGACAGGATGCGCATGCACTCTATCCTTTGAGAGTGATGCGGTGATGGAGGCCTCTGCCGTCCATTGCCGGCCTCCGGGCGCCCTCAGGACAAATCCGGCCCTGATCGTTTTTCTCTGATAGGGCTGCTTTTGTAAGTGCCAACCTGACTGTTACTTCTCAACATGTCAGTTTCTAATGGTAACAGACTGCTGAAGTTCAAATATGGCAGCACCTTCAGAGAGGAACATATGGGATCAGATGGGTAATGTAAAAGCATCTCTAAATACTTTTATGACAAAATTAGAAATAGCATGTGAAGACAATATTATTATAGATGTAAAAAAAAGGTTTAATTCCTGGCGTCAGTATCTCTTTAAGTCCAAGCCAAATAAAAGTCCAGGAATAAAAACAATGTCCCTTTTAAATATCATGCTGAGGATTTGCCAAGCAAAGCAAAGCTTTTGATTGAAGAAAAAAAACACAATGAAGGTGCAATATAACCTACCAACCACTGATATCAATAAACAGTATGTACACTAGAATTAGGGGTTTGCTGCACTGCTATATGTTGTTGAAAAGGGGAGGCAGAAGTTTTCAAACTGTTGCATTATAGAACCAGACTAAAACTGCCAGTTGTAACTGTGAAATGGTTTGTCCTTTTTAAGGAACGTTAACGGTTGTGTGCTTATAGATTTTTTGATTTTTTTTTTTGCTCCACGGTGTTTCATATAAGGTGGTAGAGGGATCCACGACAGATTGCTGAACTTCTAACTACAATTGGTTCAACCAGGGTACTCGTTCAAGAGATAAAACTAGAGAAGAGTGTAAAAAAGAGACAAGACTGTGTTAGCACCACAGAGCGATGCACTTTCGTCTTCTTTTTTTTTTTTTTTCAATTTTCCGGGGCAGACGCATGCACAGTTGAACTAATTGTAAAACAAAATAGCAGACTTTTTAGTTAAAGTTTGGCTTTTCGTTCTACTGCGCATGTACAGCCGCACAAAGGAAAGAGGAAGACAGAAGAGGATCGCTCCGTGGTGTTCACCCGGCTGGTGCAGTTTTCTGCTAATAGGAGCACTGGCCGGGGTTTCAGGTAAGTCAATACAATCACTTGGGGATGCCTAACATTTGGCACCCCCAAGTGCTCCAAGCCTTTCCTTCTCCTTTAAGGCATATTGTTTGGCACATATCTGTTAATATAATAAGTCATAAAACAATTACAGGACTTGCTCTTTGAACATGGTTCCTCACCTTTATAGTACAGGAAGCACCAGTGCGCCTCTGAAGTGCTAACATTTTCCTGCAAGTCTGGCTAAGAAATCTGTCAGTGCTCTGTAGTGGAAAATTGCTACACACAGCACTGAATGAGTTTTTATGGGTTTGAAGTCATTCCAATATAGAAATAATACATGAAATTCCTTTTCAACCTGCTTAAAGTTTTATTCACTGAGGGATCCTTCCCAGTGTGAAAATCAAAATTCATTGTGAGAAACGTTTTGCACGTCCACAAAAATGTAAATGTTCACAAAAGAAAGTCTCTATTGACCCTAGATGATATTATTAGTCTTAGTCAAGGAAATAATGAATACATTTCCACTGTCATGGCTAATTTATGCATTTATTTATTGAAAAATGTATTTCACTTTAAAAATTTTTTTTTGCATTTTGCTTCAGTTCTTTGGGGGTTACTTTGTGCCCAGTAATGGTGTCCAGCAGATGACACTAAAAAATGTTATGGACTGACAATGCATGTTTTGGTTTATATTTAAGATTAGAAGATTATACATTTTAATGCCAGGAAAAGCTGTTACATTTGACCGTACCCTAATGGCCTTTTAAGTAGCTAAAGCTGTCTTTGTTTTTCTGGCTTCATCTCCTGTCAAAGCTTATTTGCTCTCTAAGAAAATAGATGGCAAATTGTCTAGAGATTGGAGGAAATTGCATCTCCAGGCCTCAAAAATATGCACAATAGCATGAAACTGACCCTCCCAAACCAGTCATAGGAAAACTAACCTCTGGCTGGGTATCAATAATCTTTCAACAAAAGTAGGATTCAAGTATTTTTCCTTTATGTATTTTTTGTAGCAAATTTCATATTCACATTCTAACCACATTCATAATAATGTTACTCATTGCGTCTGTTATTGTCGTTAGAGCTTCTGGCTTTCTGTTTGTAATTTTCACAGTTGTAATTGTAAATGTATAACTTCTCTAAAGTTCAAACTAGGATATTTATTTGTAAACTGTATTTTGAGTGTTATAGCAATATCTAGATTTGTCTTCCCACACTTCAGGGTATCATTACAGAAGAAGTACTGCAATCTCCAACCATTCTGCTGCAAGCACAACTAACAGTGGGATTTTGGAAAGAGCAATTTAAAACAATATCCAGTTTGCATAGGATAGTGTCACGGTCGGCACCCTGAATTCAGAACCATTGCTAAGCACCCTGTTCTCGGGTCTCTTGCTTCTGCCCTTTACAGCTGCCTTTTATCTCAGGAGGAGCCCTCGGCTAATCAGATGCCGCCAGATTTTAATAAGAGCGGTGCCAAGCGAGGGGTTCTGAACGAGCAAAGGGGCACAACTGTAAAGCAAAATCTTTTGGGCAGACAGTCACGATACAAGGCGTAGACAGAAGGCGTAGTCAGATCAGGCCGGGGCGGGCAGAGTACAAACGGAGTAAGGCAGGCAAGGGTCAAACTGGAAGATCAATCAGAAAGGGGTACAGAAACAGCGGAGTCGATAATCAGGCAAGGGTCAGGATTCAGAAGTCAGGATCGTCAGTAGCAGGCAGGGGTCACAACAGAGAATCAGATTACAAAAGCTAAACAGCACTGAGGCACCAGGAAACTCAGGAACAAGATCCTATAACGGACAACTGAGAAATCCAAAAGGCCCCTTTAAATACATTCAAATTTGGCACCATTGCGTGCTGGCGTCAGTATAAATAGAAGAAATGCGCACCGCGCGCGCCCTAAGTAACCGTCATTTGGGACACAGAGGAACTGCGTGACGGGTGTCCTCACCGCACTGCTAGGCCACTAGGGAGGTGAGTTGTTACAGATAGGGTGCCCTAGACAAACGTGTTCAAATCCTGTGTCTGCTTCCTGGCCAGGTCACCTGGGGCTTATTAAAAAACACATCAGGCGATAAGTACGTTTTCAAACTTTGCAAGTTTCAACATTTTTTTTTCCAGTTTTGCCTATTTATAAATGTGTCATTCTGATATAACTCCAACTTCATCAAAAACTTCATCTGTTCTTCCCTTAATATAACTAAAATGTTTCCATCTGTTTATGACCTGATAACATTTGATTGTTTCCTACTGGAGGGTTAAAAACTCTTGAATTTAACTTTGTGCCACCAACTTTCTAAGCACGATCAGTGCAGCTTCAAAGGGTTTCACAAACCTGCGTTTTAGATCAATTTTCTGGGGACCCGAGATTCTGCCTAAGGGCACATTTGAGCAAATTTTTCTATTAGTAAATCATTTTGAATAAAGTAAATTAACAACGTGGTTATGATTTTTTTTTTATACTTGGGGCAATAACAAACATGGTCTTTGTTTTATAAACATTTTTATAGCTTTGTGAGATAAAAAAGTAAGAAAACTGTTTACCATAGTTTTAGAAGAATAAGTACAGATCCAGATGTAAAGCTAGTATGTGTAAGAGAATTGGCCATAGTCATACCTAACACAAAAAGAGCTAATTTACAACAGACTGGTGGAAGAAAGGTAGAGCACTGGGCACAAGAGCTTGCCCCTTTGTGCTCATTCAGTACTTCTTCCCCTGGTCTGGCTCAACTCTGCACATTTGGTAAGCAGATAGTAAGCATCTCTATTGCTCACTAACTTGTACATTTCAATGATGAGCAAGTTCGGGGATGGGTATGAGGGAGACATCAATGACATACATTCTGCAACAGGAAAAGGCAGTGTGCAAAGTGCAAAAAGCACTTGTCCAAGAACAATTTTATGTCTTAGCCAGAGACCTGCAACCCATGCTCCATACAGATACCCGACTAAAACAAATATTCCCGGAACTACCTCTCTTGTCTTGGGCCAATTAGGCAGAACTGAACTTTCATACGGTAAGTATTGCTCACAAAATCTTCCATAAAGGCATGTGGTTGATTGATTTAATGTTGTTTAGTACAACTTTTCCTATGCCTTTTAACGCTGAGACAGACTTATTTGATCTTGCTGTGATCTTGGCCTCTGTACATTTTTTTAGAGGTTGAATAACAGAAAAACATTCCATTTTAATATTAATCAAATGCAGATGCACATAAAGTATTTGTACAGTTGTGTATGCGGCCTTGCTTCCAATATAACAAAACCACTGATGTGAATATGCCCATACAAACATTACAGCTATGGCTGCAGATCACAGCTGAACAAACTGCATCTGGAGTTTCATGGGTCGCTGCAATCTAAACACACAGGAACCGTATCTTTTAAAGTGTGGAATAAGACATAATAAATAAACTGTTCTGGTAGCTTCCTGCTTGCTTTTGATTTCCTGATGTTAGCATGCTGTGGTGCTTATGTAATATTTCTAATACAACCAAATGGTTAGAAACTACAGCAGGTGTTTCATCCTTTTTATCCAAATGTACAGTTCTAGAATACACGTTTAACAGTAACCATTGTTATATAGTACTGTATTGCACCTATTAAAAACCTGCCAGGTTACATGAAGGGATGCATTCCTGCCGATGTGCACTCTGGCATTACTAAATATCCTTAAAGGGATACTGTCATGGGAAAAAACATTTTTTTTTTCAAAATGAATCAGTTAATAGTGCTGCTCCAGCAGAATTCTGCACTGAAATCTATTTCTCAAAAGAGCAAACAGATTTTTTTATATTCAATTTTGAAATCTGACATGGGGCTAGACATATTGTCAATTTCCCAGCTGCCCCAAGTCATGTGACTTGTGCTCTGATAAACTTGAGTTACTCTTTACTGCTGTACTGCAAGTTGGAGTGATATCACCCCTCCCCCCCCAGCAGCCAAACAAAAGAACAATGGGAAGGTAACCAGATAGCCGCTCCCTAACACAAGATAACAGCTGCCTGGTAGATCTAAGAACAACACTCAATAGTAAAAACCCATGTCTCACTGAGACACATTCAGTTACATTGAGAAGGAAAAACATTTCTCTCCTAAAGTGCAGGCACAAGTCACATGACCAGGGGCGGCTGGGATATTGACAAAATGTCTAGCCCCATGTCAGATTTCAAAATTGAATATAAAAAAATCTGTTTGCTCTTTTGAGAAATGGATTTCAGTGCAGAATTCTGCTGGAGTACTACTATTAAAGGGATACTGTCATCGGAAAAACATGTTTTTTTCAAAACACATCAGTTAATAGTGCTACTCCAACAGACTTCTGCACTGAAATCTGGCAGGCTGCTGTTTTTCCTTCTCAATGTAACTGAATGTGTCTCAGTGGGACATGGGTTTTTACTATTGAGTGTTGTTCTTAGATCTACCAGGCAGCTTTTATCTTGTGTTAGGGAGCTGCTATCTGGTTACCTTCCCATTGTTCTTTTGTTTGGCTGCTGGGGGGGGAGGGGGTGATATCACTCCAACTTGCAGTACAGCAGTAAAGAGTAACTTGTTTATCAGAGCACAAGTCACATGACTTGGGGCAGCTGGGAAATTGACAATATGTCTAGCCCCATGTCAGATTTCAAAATTGAATATAAAAATATCTGTTTGCTCTTTTGAGAAATGGATTTCAGTGCAGAATTCTGCTGGAGCAGCACTATTAACCGATTCATTTTGGAAAAAAATCTTTCCCCATGACAGTATCCCTTTAACTGGTGCGTTATGAAAAAAAACATGTTTTCCATGACAGTATCCCTTTAAGATGTCATGTTGAAACCCACCCCCTTTAAAATCAGACATTAAAGGGGAACTGTGACCTTAAGAAATAATTTCAAATGTATTTATATTGTGCTGGTCAAGCAAAATAAACTTTACTCACATTATATAAATTATTTGATCTTGTTTCCTTTAGTCTTGGACTTCACAATCTTCACAATCACAACAAGCAGGCAGCAGTCATTTTGTGAACACTGTTATTAAGGCAAGCTTTGTATCATTTCATAATTTTGTTTATTTGCCAGAATGGGGAACTTGATGCCCATGCATTGACTTCACAATTAGATGGTGAGGATAGAGGGAGAATGAGAGAAGTGCAGTGATATCTAGGAAGGACAGAATGGAAAGTAATTGCTTGTCCTGCCTCTATGCCTGGGTCATAGAGGTAGCACAGGCAATATATGTTTGACAGCCGAGATTTTTAAGTTCCTTTTATTACAAGTATGAATGTTTTCATAAAAAAAGAATTTAGGTATTATATTTCATTTGAAATTTGTTTTTGTCATACAACTTTTTATGTCTGGGTGACGGGTCCCCTTTAAGGATGCATCAAGTTCATAATTTTGTGCTTTCTTCCAGGCAAATATATGCAATTTAAAAAAAAATCATAAAAAAAGCTATAATCTCAATTAGTATTGTTTAGATCGAGGGCATGGGGGGGCGGGGGCTTTACCTAATTAATATGTAAGTAAGACAGGGAACCTTTTTTTATATAAATAAATATGGAGGTCTTTGCATTGTGTATGGTTACATAAAACAGATGTGGCTTAAAATAGTGTCTGGTAGTGTAGCAAAAATGTGCCATCTTATGGTCGTTCCTCCTTTGCAGTCCAACCCTAAAGCACATAAAAGCATTACAAATACAGTACATAACACCTTCATAACAAAACGCAGTTCTCAGAGTAAAAAGTATCCAACTACTGTAATTGGCCTGTAGGGAAGCACTCCCATCCATAGCTTTGGGCCACCCTGGGAAATCGAGCTCCACAGATTTGGACTCTCTGTACCCTCTGTAAAAGTTATAGTTATCATATTATGATCTTAGTTACATGCTGAAAGACTTGATTCATATCATGTCAGTAGATACTTCATCTTCATAACAAAACTCTGATACATTTCTCAGAGCAGAAAAATACTACTGATAAGCAACTACCCTAATCAACTTGTTGAAAGGGACTATCATCCAATACTTTGTGCCACACATAAGGAATTATAGCCCCACAATGTTGTACTCTCTGTACTAAGGGGTAAACATTCTTATAGGTATCTTAAGATAATCTTACTTGCATGCTTGCGTCATCTCATGTTAGTGAATACTTATTTTATGAGATTAATTGGTAAAAGTATTATTTAAATGTAATTGTCTAATTACACTGGCATTTTCATTTACCTTCATCAAAGACTGTGTGCTAGCCCAGCATATTGCTTTTCAGTTCACAGAATAACTTGGAATCACAAATACAAAAATGTCATAATGTGTCTTGGGGAAGAATTTTTATCTGGCTACCCTCAATAGGATATTTAATTACAGGGATTTCCACAAGTTAAATAAGAAGCATTTAGTATAGTGTGTAAGCAGGGTATTCTTTTTCACTGCACAACCAGCTACACCAGGGAAATATTGACATTGCCATCTTGCATTAATGGGGAAAGACATCCGTGAAAATGATCAACTGTTGCTTTTCAAGATACAATCTCTCCTATGTAAATATATTTTAACAATAATATATGGAAGTCATGTGGTGTAAAAAAAAAAATCTTTTCTAAACGAAACCATATGGGCAAATATGCCATAGTTCTTTTTAGCGGTATTTCTTAAATACAAGCTGCCTCCACAAAATCCCATGGAATTATATTATTGTAGCTCGCTGCTAGGCTATATTACTTTGAAAACAAGAAACATCAGATGATTACATCATGTAGTTCTTGATTCCTTCTGCTTTTTGTAAGAACAATAAATCATCGATAGACACAATAAACTGGGAGTTCAAACTGATAAAGAGCTTTGGCCAAAAAGACAAAAACTTAGTCTGTGAACATTAAGCAGAAATGCATTAAGAGACAGTACAGTACATTTAGCACATGTTATTAATAGCAGAATTATTATTAACTTTGGTTGGAATACAATTTTGACTAAAGACAAAATATTGACTTAATTTGCTAATACTTTATACTTATATATTTACTTCCAATCTTACTAACACATTTTGTACCTTAAAGTGTCTCTTGCTGATTCCAGAGTTCCATTTCTACAGCCTAAATCAGTAATTGCCTAACTCTATATTTGCCTCCCCTAGAGGCAAGGGTTGTGGGCCCAGACTGAAGGCTAGGTACGGTGACATTTGGGGATATACATAGAGGCTACTTTATATATTTATAGTAGATATTAGGCAGTTTTCTATTCATGTCAATAACAGTAGGCAAGGCATGGTATTTGGGTGTTTCTATATACAATAGCTATAAAATATTTATATATGAAAAATACCTTATGGCTCATTTAAGATCTTATAAGCTGAAAGAAATCACTTCCAAATTCTGTTTCAATAATGTCTCCTTAGAGTCCATTGATTACAAAATTGAAATGATCATTACCTATTTAAAGGAGATCTAAACCCCTCCAATAATAAAAACCCCTACCCACTACCCTACATATTCCCCCCTTCCTGCTTCCCCCCCGCATAGGTGATTACCCCTGAAAGCACAGCGGACCTCATGGGCAACATCTTCCGGCTCTTCTTTATTCTTTAGGAAGTAAACGCTATATTGGCACATGTGCAGCTGGAGCACTTACCGTGCACCTATACATGAGTAATGAATTGGGGGCACTTTCGGGTGTAATCACCTATGCAGGGAGGGGAGACTACGTAGGGTAGTGGGTAGGGGTTTTTATATTTGGGGGGTTTAGTTCTCCTTTAATGACAAATGTCATTATAGGCTGAATTAACAGCCAAGGCTTGGGCCAGACAGAGCAGCATTATGAGGTAGAGCCACCATCCATATATACTTTATTTAGTTAGGTATATTTAATAATCACTATGTTGAATTTACAATAGTATGGGTTTGATCTCAGTGTCTCTCGTTCTCATCGTAAAAGTTATCCTGTAATGTCTGTGTTTCTAACCCTAGCTACGTAATATACCGTACTTTCATCTGTAACCACATTTGTCTACACCTGCTTCCAATTAAACCTAGCTTTCCATAAAGTAGTGAATCACCCACTTCACACCTTCCAGGCTTTCCAATCATCTGCATGAGCTTTGATCTCTTTGCTATGTTCTTGCAAAATCTCAGCATATACATTGATTTCTTTTCTGCACCTTCTCTTCTACTCCTCTATAAACATAACATTGGTCTTGGAACTGTTCCTAGCCAAGGCAGCTTCCTCATTGTAAATATACTTTCTTATAATACATAGAAACCAGAATAAATTATAAAATATATTCTCATAAATACTATAAATGCTTCCTTATGGTACTTGTGTTACATGGCTCACTGACATTTGTCTCCAAGTGCATCACCCATTTCAAATATAAAGATCATGTCACCCTAACACTTACAATTAAATAGCATTGTAATTTTAAATATATTATGTATTGGTTTTACCCTTCAGGACTGCACACGTACCTTGTATAAGCACAACCCTAAAGCTGTATTGGCAAAGGAAAAATAGAAATTTTATGGTTTATATCCAAAGTTGTCAATCACATTTATTCTATTATTGTTATTATTATTACAGACAAAGGAAAGTGGCTTTTTTTTATATACATTCATTTTTGTAATTGTTTTTCTACTGGATGACTTAAAGTTCTTCTGAAGAATATTTCTCGCTAATTTCTGTGCAAGAATGCTACAGAAAATGTTTATTGATGTGGTTTGTATCTATAGGTATTGTGCAACCATGCAAGTTAGTTTGAGGTGATATAATTGATAAAACTTAAAATGAATGCCTCATGCTACTTGGTTAATAAGCAGTGATCATATAGGGGCCCATCTACTGACATGTTACAGTTCTGTAATGTTGAAATTGTGTTGCTAGTCACAAAAAGTATATTCAGATTGAATGGAAACTAACTACTGTTCCTTGATTCCACTGCTATTTGCTGTACATTTTGTAGCAGCGTGTAATCAATAAGTTTAAATTCTTATGATATATAAGTGTAGGGACCCATGGTTAATATGCCCCTATGGCTTTAATTCCCTACCCTTCTTCCTTTTCCCTAGTTACTAAGAAAAAGCCCATGCATCTAGTATTAACCTACATATTTTAGTTATTGGCCAAGAGGTGTAATGACCACTTCCTGCCACACTTTAATATAGTGCATGGAAAAGGGTGGATCTTCCTCTTTGGCTTCTGGTGTCCTAACCATCTGGATGTTCCCATTGAGCCTAGGTACACCAAGGCCCAGTAAAGCCATTCTGCCCTAGAGAGACCTGACCCTCTAGTGTCATAGTCGGGGATCAGGGACCCAGTGAACGAGGTTAGCTAAAGACAGGATTCAATTTGTTATAGTACTCTCTAGGAGAGTAAGATGGAGAGGAGAGAGAGAAAAGGCAGCTTTGTGCTCCATCAAGGAGGTGTAGCAGGGAGTAGCTTCCCAAGGCTCCTAGATTGCCTTTAGTGAAGGGACCACAGTGGATAGGGTGTCAGGCTTAGACTTCTTCTCCCTGACCACTATGCTGAGTGGGATCCGGACCACTTCAAGGTTCATCTGCCTGGAAGTCTGCCTTAATACTTGACTACATCTTTATGGGATATCTGTTTAAAAAGCCTTTATTTTGCTTTTCTTAGGCTTAATGATCAGGACAGTTACAAAGTTTCAAGCCAAACAATGGCCTTTTATCGAGCTTGATAAAGGGCCATTGTTTGGCTTTTTATTATTTTATTATTTATTATTGTTTTCCATTTAGCGAAGGCCCTGCCTTAAGTTTTAGAGTCACATGTAATCCATGCTCTAATCACTAGCTGGACATTAACCCTATTTGGTCTGCCTAGCCCAAGTTAGCGTTATAATATATATTATAAAAAATGAAACTGACACAATCAGATCAAACTAAGGTCTGAATCATGCAAGAAACCATAGGCTGATCAGCATATAATCATTAGCTCAATGATTTTCAAGCTTGAATTAAAATTTAGCTTGATGGAGCTGATTTTAAACATTAAATTACATATTTTGAAAAATACATACACTTACCCTCAATGGACAAAACATTCTAACATACTGTGTGAGTCACATAGTCTGGCCATTTATACAATTCTGCAAATTTATTCTCCGTGTATTTGGACTGTTTGTATCCCTCCATATTAAATCACAATGCAAAGCTGTTTCCCAGTGATTCGGTCCAAAGGCAATTGGCGATAAGATTTGTTTTCAAACTTTAAAAGCATGCTTATAAATACTCTGCCTCAGGCCAGCAAATTCAGCTGGATAGCCAGCCTAAGTTGTACTGACTAAACCCCCCAGAATCAGAAAAGCTATATGATGGTGCATATGTATGGTTACATTTAAAAGGAAAAATAAATATCTCTTTTGTCTATGAACATTTTTATTTATCCAAGTCATGATATACACTCTGGGGTAGAAATACTTGAAGTCTAAAGCAACTGAACTATGTGAGTTTTGAAAACATTTAACCACTCATAAATATCCTACTTGCACTCCCAAAACACTCCTATTCCACTCAATAAAAGTATAAAGGAATGACAGGGTGGTCATTAAAGGGATCCTGTCATCGGAAAACATGTTTTTTTTTTCAAAACGCATCAGTTAATAGTGCTACTCCAGCAAACAGATTTTTTTTTATATTCAATTGAAATCTGACATGGGACTAGACATTTTGTCAATTTCCCAGCTGCCCCCAGTCATGTGACTTGTGCCTGCACTTTACGAGAGAAATGCTTTCTGGCAGGCTGCTGTTTTTCCTTCTCAATGTAACTGAATGTGTTTCAGTGGGACATGGGTTTTTACTATTGAGTGTTGTTCTTAGATCTACCAGGCAGCTGTTATCTGGTTACCTTCATATTGTTCTTTTGTTTGGCTGCTGGGTGGGGGATTGATATCACTCAAATTTGCAGTACAGCAGTAAAGAGTGATTGAAGTTTATCAGAGCACAAGTCACATGACTTGGGGCAGCTGGGAAATTGACAAGATGTCTAGCCTCATGTCAGATTTCAAAATTGAATATAAAAAAATCTGTTTGCTCTTTTGAGAAATGGATTTCAGTGCAGAATTCTGCTGGAGCAGCACTATTAACTGATTCATTTTGAAAACAGTTTTTTTGATGACAGTATCCCTTTAAATCACTTAGTGATAACTTGTGGATGACTTTAAACCTTTCAAAAAAATGTCATATCGTTATCAAAACACTCCCAATGTGGATTAATATTAGCTTTTTCTCCCTTTTGAGGTAAGATGAAGACAGCTAAAGGTGCAGGTTTTCTTTCTTTGGATCAGCCATAAAGTAGGTAGGATATTCTTTGATTAAAATGTTAATAGTAACAGGTATTTTTAATTTTTACCTTCCCAGCTTTTATAGATGCATGATTTCTAAAATTCAATTTCATAGTGCTAAGTCACTTGGTGTTCTTCCACAATACACCTTCTGCAACATCAACCCCCATATGTAATAAAAGGCACTACATTTGCAAAGAAGCAGTAGCATAGCAGTCAATAAGATGTTTGCTTTTAAACAGGTGACCAGTAAATGCTACCTGCTTATTGGTTTCTATTGGTTACTTTTCCTGGGCAAACTTAGTGCTTTTTATTACATAACCCCTAAAGCATAATGTATCATTCAGGATTGAGGGATATAAAAGAGAAAAAAGACAAGCGAGAAGGGTATGGGGTAACATGGGGTGAGGGAATGCATGGATACTATTTCTGCATTGAAACCATGAGCCTCTGGTTTTTGTACAAAAGGATTATTGTTATGCTGATTACCACACAAAGTGTTTTTACGCTTTAATTAGGATGTTGCCAGGTTTAGCAAGCATAAAATCCAAAGTATGTCGTTTAGCAGTGCTATCAATTCACATTTTTATGGTTTAAGATGTATTAAATATACAAAGATACCTCTTTGCAGAGACTGTATTCTTTGGTCATTAAGCAGGGAAATGGACTTGTTTTATGGAAACTTTAATACGGGAAACTTTCCAGTTAACCCAGCAAATCTTGCTTTATTATCAAATTCATGAGTTTGAATAATATTAGGAAATTATTTAAGCTTAATTGACTTCTGTTGAGCTTTAACACTTAGAACCAGGAGCATACTCTGACATTGAAGAGTTTATTCCACAAAGCATAAAGCCTTTCAACAAAGTAACATTATGGTTATTAAGAACTTGAAATGTGCTCACATGGCATTGTTAAACTCAGGTCGCTATTTGAAGAATCATGAGTGAATCAAAGTGGATAAAACAATTAAAGCATTTCACCAAGTTTCACTATAATAGACCTCCTTATTGTGGTGCATGTAAGAGGTCCAGGTTCACCATTCAATCCAATACGTAACTTGCTTTAAATTACCTCAAAATGTCAACACTGTGGAGGTGAATGCAAGGTTCTTTGTCTGTGTTTATATAGTGGTAGCACATGTTTTGGGGAGGACCCCATACTTTTCATGTAGGAGCTGGAGCCAGATTTTGATTGACAGTTATGTCTAATACAGTCTTGGAGGGGGTGCCTAGATGTAGTAGAAATCCTGTCTCTCTACATGCTGTTAGATTTTGTTTGTGCTGGAGTCGGTTATTTGAGTGAACTTTAATACATCTGCTAGGAGAGGGCATCCCCACTAAACGAGATATTAGATCTAACTTACTCTAACTGTTGCATGAAGAGAGAATGAAGAGAAATAGATACTGAAAGGAGACAGTGAAGAGTAACATGATGATCTCAGAGACGGTACAAACATTTTAATCAATTCAATTTGTATGTTTCTTATTTCAGTTTGATGATGCTTATACAATTTTTGTACATATTCCCCTTTAAGTATCAGGTGAATTTGGTAAAATATTTAGCCACCTACAATATTCTACATAGAGAGAACAGTGTTACTGGCAAACTCAAATACATTGCTTGCAATGTCCTTCTCCAAGTCATTAAATAGTAAATCAAATAAAAGTGGACCCAATACAGAACCATACTTCGATTAGTGATTGCATTATTGATATGCATGCTCTGTACTTTCAGTTCAGTTCATTAGTACAATGGCAAACTGGTGCTAGCTTACAGGAAAGAATAGGCAGATTGGTTAACTCTTTTGAAAGACTCAGTGACAGCTGTTTTCATTGGGTAGGAAATCTCAGGTTTCATAGTTACAAGCAATTGAGGTCATAAGGATCATTTACAAAGTGTAAGTTGCAAATCACTAGCCTGGATGCAAAAGTTGAGTGTTTTCTGACTCAATTCAGAAAGGTGCTTGTACTCATACGTGCTCTTTAGCAACTTGCAGTGAATGCAAATGTTCTTCTTCTGCCTGGCCTGATGAATTTTAAGAATTGCTTGTTTTTAATAACTCTGTGGAAAGAAATGGGACCACAGTAATTTGCAATAGTGATGAGTGAAATTTTCGACAATGTGGTCTGCAATAGCACAACAAATTAGCTAAACAAGGAGTACTATTATTGGTTCAACAGGATTAAAACTAGTTTGGGAGAAATTTACTAGCAAAAGCAACCTCCCTGCTTATCTTTTCCTTGTGAAAAATCGTCCAAATCAATTATGGAAACCGACAACCCTAGTGGAAATGGATAATTCTAAATGATGTAGACCCTAGGGAAAAGGAACAACAATCAACCAGAAATGTACATTAAATGTAAAGTCAGAAAAATCAGGAACAAATCCTGCTTCATCTGCTCCAAGAACATACTTTATATGAAGGGGAACTTTAGTATTTATTGTATCAAAGCTAAACTGGTTTCTGTGAAGCTAATCTGTATTCAGAGGATACTCAAAATAAATAAAGAAATCCAGTAAAAGAAGCAGTTGAATTTAAATGCTCTGCTTCATAATTCTTTATGTGTACCTTTATTTCTGACACAGAGCCCTGGTGGAAGGAGGATGGATATGCCTATGTTTTTATTAAACTGGCCTATTTAAGATTGCTTGTGCTTTTCATATTCACGGAAATTTGAAGCCTGAAACCCCATGTTAGTTTGAATACTCATACAGGATATCCTTTAAGATTGAGTGTGCTTTTTGGAATCAGCAATCTTAAAAGGAGAAGGAAAGACTTTGTGCACTTGGGGGTGCCAAGTGTTAGGCACCCCCAAGTGATTGTATTTACTTACCTGAAACCTGGGGCCGGTGCTCCTATCAGCAGAAAACTGCACTAGGCCAGCACCAGTGAGCACCATAGAGCATTCCTCTTCCGTCTTCCTCTTTATTCGCTCAGCTACACATGCGCAGTAGAACGAAAAGCCGAACTTTAACTAAAAAGTTGGCTTTTTCGTTCATATGCGCATGCGCCGGCCCTGGGAGATTTGAAGAAAGATGAAGCTGGAAGAGGATCGCTCGTGGTGCTCACTGGAACTAAACCCGGGCTGGTGCAGTTTTCTGCTGATAGGAGCACCGGCCTGGGGTTTCAGGTAAGTAAATATAATCACTTGGGGGTGCCTAAGATTTGGCACCCACAAATGCACAAAGCCTTTCCTACTCCTTTAAGAAAACCTTGCGGCAGCTTTTAGTTGCCAAATTTTTTCTTCCTTCCAAAAGTCCAAGCAGGGATAATTAAAGAAATTGGTCCAAAACCCTGTGTTAGCTAGGAAACTCAAGTGGGGTTTCCTTAAAGATTTCTTGTACCCATAAAGCATGACCAATGCCAAATAGACCCCCCCATGTTCCCACACTTGTATATCCCTTCATACACCCCTATATGCGATAACTCTAAATCAGCACACAATAAGCTCCCATCAAAAGAACTAACTACATAGCTTTAAAAAGACACACCACCTCTACTCTGCTTCTTCTTCTTTAGTTCCTGTTGCAAAACAAATTTTTTGTTCTCTTGACCTAGGAATTAGGCCTGATTTTAAGGCAAGCTATGGGACTGAGTTGTTAATTTTTTACTATACGTAACATCACTGGGGGCCCTCAGTGTTTCAGATCTTGGTTTAGGTAGGACACTGCTGTCTTAAAGTTGGCCTCCCTTATTTATCTTTAGTCAAATTCCCTGCTAAAAGGGGACCAGGGGCATTGTGTGTGTGGCATCTATATGTTTTACAGATGGGAGAGGGTTGTAGCAGCTTACGGTTAATCGGTAATTATAGAAATGTTGCTAGGCCCTGAACCTTATGACTCCCTTTCCCATCTTATGTTCAAATACATGGTGTGTGTTTTTATGATTTTTATATAAAGTCTGTATATTAATTGTAAACACCCATTTATTGCATAGCCTTTGAAATATGTTGGTACATTACAAATATGTGATGATAATAATAATTATCTGCCAAACTGAATATTTCTACTTTAAAGCAACAAACTGCATTTTGCTATGTATTTCTATAATAACTGTGGTCTGGTATTATACTTACTTAAAAGCAAATACCAAATATATTTCACTATTTAATGTGGTGGTACTGGACAATACTAAATTCTTATTTGTTATGGTTCTGGAGGCCTGGCAGCATTTATTTTAAATTTTAAATATTATCTTATTACTTGGCGTAAATGGCAGTAAGTATCAGTGAAACCATGTACATTTGCTATGGCAATCACAACTGACAATTTGTTTTCTGAGAAATATATCACTCTTAACTTTGCTGTGGGCAGAGGATTTAACATCTATTATTTAGGCAATATGATTGCAGAAAAGAAGCCGACATTTACATTAAAACATTCTTGAGTTTTATTTCTTTATTTGTGCTTTAATATCTTACATGTTTGGCTAGCTTGTTCTTGGTTAGGTATAAATACATTTTGTATTACCTCTTCTGAGAGGGGCTATGCTGTGGTTCTTTAGACAATAATCTGTCTGAAAGGGCAAGATTAGTTAGATATATTTTAATGTGTTTGGAGAAAAAACCTTCATTGAAGATTGTGTGATGTGTACTACAGGGTTAATTACAACTAATTAATTAATGATTAATTCATGTGTTCTCATGCTACTAAGCTAATAGAAGCAGGTGCAGTAGAGTGGCCATACAGAGATTTTATTTTCCCAAGAATATTAGTATATACCCTCCTGTGCAGCCTTGCAGTATGTGTACTTCATATGTTTGGGTTAATGCAGGGATAAGTAAGCAGTCTAGATATGTAAGTATCTATGTTCAGCATCTTCTTTCCAATATTACTTTATTGCTTAAATCGTTCTCAAATCCATGTTGGATTAGGAATATTTTAAAAACAAAGAACTGCTCTTACAGACAAGCAGGTGACTCTGTCCTCAACACCAGGGTACTAGTGACCAAGGCTAGCTTGCAAACAGAAACCAAGTCAGGTTGGCTCCTGGAGGAAACTGCATACACAGAATTTTATTATTGATTCTACTTTTGTCAGTGAAAACACAAAGATGCAACATTTCTAGTTATAATTGCCCATGGATTATATCCTAATGACAGGGCAATTTGAGGTCATGTCCTTGTGGTCAGAGGCATGGTTTTATATATTTGGGGATGTGTCCAAAATGGCAGGCTTAGGAAAAGCAGAAAAAGTCTTTATTTAACAGTGAGATGCCTGAAGCTGCTCGATGTCCTTGATGTATATACTGAAGCTATGTCACTTTTTTACACACATTTTTATTGTATCTACAGTATGTCTTTAACTTAAGGAGGCACTCTGATGGTAGGAACCCAATGAACACTTGACTGTTCTTTCTAACATTAATATGTTTCAGTTGGTTTAATGGCAGAGCCTATTTTTATCCAGTAGTCCAGAGCGGCCATTTAAATGTTATACACATATACACTTTTGCTGATTTCCCAGGCCATTTCCTAGTTCTTTTTGATTTTGATATGAGTTTCAACATGCAGTGCTCAGCTACCTCAACCACAAAACCCCCCTACAGAAGCTCAATATTCTGCCATTTTGACCATACACAATTGGTGGGTATTTAGGTGTTGGCCAATGTCTTGCCCGTGTTCCCCCTTTTCCTTGTAGTTGCAAATTTGGCCCATTTGTGGACAACTTATTAACTGATGCACATCTTTGAACCCCTTTATTTTATAAGCGTATGAAAGGTTCAGCATAAATCATTTATATTTACTTTAGGTCATTATATTGACAATTTGTACAGGTTCTATACTATGTAGCCAATGACTAGTCTTTGAAGGTTTTCAGATGCTTTGGCCAGTCTTACATTAAAAATAACTTTTAGATCCTACATTGTGACTATTTTTCAAATACTGAATTACAGACTACCAAGATTTTGCAGGTTCTACCCTCCATTGCTCAAATTTGTGTACATGAAGCTTATATTGTATTTATTTCCTGGAGGCATTTTTTTCTGCAATATAAATGCATTATTCAAGTTAATGTTCATGCAACCTCAAAGGGCATGAAGTCATTATCACTGAATTGGCTTTTGATGTTTGAAAAATATAGTGCATGTTTTTTTCTATTGGAAAAAATGTGTTGTAGTTGATTGAGCCCCTGAAAACGTAATTATTCAGTCATGAACAGACTGGCAGAAAAAACAGATTTCATGGAAACAGCTAAGATTGGCCAATGACATATTAATGGACATATGTGGAATGCCAAATGTATTAAGTATTTCTATTCAAATTAATCCAATGTTTGGAATGTGGTCTAGGGTCCCTACCAAAACAACCTTCCTAGCTTTCAATAAATTGTAACACAGCCTAAGACAAAATATATTGTCAGCCTCATTATGTGACTGGATGTTTGCCAAGCTGAGTGAGAAACTAAAATACAAATAGAATGTGTACTACACATAATAAAACTTGAGGCCATCTTGACATTTCATTCAAGGTTAAAACCCATTTTACCTTTATAATAGCATTTTCATAGATATTAAGTGCTTAAAATGAGTTCCCCAAGAAACCTTTGTTACAGTGTAATTTATTTTCTACTTCAGATTATAATTTTCCAGTGTATTGAGTCCTTGACTTGTGTTATGTCTCTAGACAGAATTTTTGATTGATGTATGACCGGATTAGTGCTTTTTATTTATCTCTGCTTACATTCATCAAGTATTAAGTACAAATAAAAAGTGATATATTCTTTACCTTATTGTGCGTCTTTATTAAACAATGTCATCTCAGCAAAGCAAAATGTGGATATGCTTAGGAAAATGCAATGAATATTTTGAATATAATCACAACTTGAACCTTTAGGTTGGCAGAAGCTTGTGAGATTTGGAGCTGAATGCAATTTACTTCACTATACCTGGAATTATAAAGGACTGACTGTTAACAACACTTTTTATATATCTGTAGCCTTGTTATAATATACATACTTGTGCCTTAAGGGGAAATAACATTTTGTTTGACACCTTATAATAATATAAGGAAAATATTTTGTTATCTATTTACATACAGAAGGGGCACAATCCTTTACTTTTTAAAACACACATTGACAGGGACAGATGAATCATCAACCTAATTCCCCCCCCCCACCCTCAAAGTGACATTTGAACTGAATCATGGCTGATTCACTCACTTTTGTTTATTACACAATCACACTTATTGTTTCTTTTGCTAGCTAGCTGAAGTTATAGAAGTTTAGCTTGATGGGAGGGGGTTGTTGCTTTTATGCAATGCACTGAAAGAACTGAATTTCCCTTGGGCTCCCACAATGACATACTGTAAACAGCAAAGATGTCAACCTGGTCTACGGATCAGCAAGATTTTGACAGATGCATCACATGTGGTGGGGAACACTCCTCGAGGAAGTGCACAGTAAAATAGCCAGAACATGTCTTCTGGAGCTTTTGTTTAATGTAATAAATTAAAATTATTCAGGAATACACTGTTGATCATGTGTATATGGTTTTCTTCCAAATGAATCTTTTTTTTAAAGATTCCTACTTTTACATTGTCAAAGCAAAAACAGTTTGTGAACATTTTAAACAAAGCTGTTTTTATTATTCTAGTTTAATCTACATATTATCTACATATAATAAATATAATCTGCATAAGTCTTGGGATGCATACATAGCAGTATACTTACTTTAATAAGATAAAATACATAGGGCCTTATATAACTACTTAAGATCTGGTTAGGTTGAGCACATGTAAATGGTGGTCCTCCTGATGTTTTAGAACCACAGGTCGTACATTCACTGGTAGAAACACTGGAATTCTTCATATTATATTTTGTTAAACTTGCCAGTATTTAACTTTCATTATGGGAAAGACTTTAATCCATTCATAATAAGTATCATCAGGTACTTTTAAGCCCAATCTAAAAAAAAACATGCCTGTATGTATATAAATATATGGTCATCTAATACAGATGCTAACCTGCAGAAGTACATTTGCTCAAAGCAACCAATGAGAAATTCATTTTGTACAGCTTACTACAAATCAAGCATCTGCGTGGTTGCTAAAGCCAACTTCACTTTTGCAATTTATCACTTATCTTAATAAACCAATAATTGTTGTCTTATTTCCCTGTTGACATGAAGTATCATTTTTACCGAAAGGATTGGTTAAATATTGGCCACACAGTAGTGATGTGAAGGTTCCTTGGTGAGCCGGTTGAGCACCAGTTGGATGGATTTGGATTGGAATTTGGCCAACCAATTGCGGGGTAGGGTTCGGTATGGGTCAGACTGATCTCAAATATTCCCTGTCTAGGAACCAGAAGCACACACAGAAGCAGTGTACAGAGTTATAACACAGATATGGGTTGGGTACGGGTCAGGTATGGGTCCTACAGTGGCAATATATTGATGGCTAGGGTGCAGGTTATGGTTTTTCCTGACCCGAACATCAATCACAGATAGTAATCAAGAGTTGGTATTTCACTGTCTACATTTAACTCTGATTATGGTCATGCTAAAATATTACAATCTGTTATATTTCTGCCAAAATCTTAAAATGTCTCTTCTTTAGGGATGTAGCGAACTGTTCGCCGGCGAACTAGTTCGCGCGAACTTCGACTGTTCGCGTCCGCCGCAAGTTCGCGAACGTCGCGCGACGTTCGCCAATAGGCGTTCGCGTCAAAATCGTTCGACCATTCGACCATTCGATCGCTAAAATCGAACGATTTTCGTTCGATTCGAACGAAAATCGTTCAATCGAACGATTAAAATCCTTCGATCGTTCGAATCGAACGATTTTCGGATGTTCGAAGTTCGCGAACAGTTCGCGAACTGTTCGCATTTTTTGCCGGTGTTCGCGAACGGCGTTCGCGAACACATACTCGGCGGTTCGCTACATCCCTACTCTTCTTAGAATAACACCCATAATCTGCTGGAATTTATAAAGCCTGGTTTTCAACCTGCATCCTGTACTGAGATGGCTTTATGTAGATTTGCAAAGTATCTTAAGATAGAACACTACTTTTTTTCTCATTTGCCTAGCTTGATTCCGAGCTTTAAATATGTTGGCTATTCCATTCTAATGCAAATTCTTAATTCTCTTGGTATCTGTATCCTGGTTCTCTTCCTACCTTGATAACCACTCCTTGTCTTTTGCTTTTTCATTCTTGGGCTCAACTTAGTGTAGTGGTTCCTCTTGGCCCTCTGTTGTTTTCTCTGTACAGAGTTTTCTTAGGAGAGGTTACATATGCCATCTATAAACAGTATTTAGACAGCCCTTTAATAACCAATGAGATTCACACCTAACTCTCTAACTGTTTTCTACTGGATGACTCAGTGCCACCCTAAACTAAATTTAGCTAAAAGGGAGTTGACTATCTTCACACGCTTCTCATCCTTTTACCATTGCTATTGATTGCATGACATTTACCCTGCTTATTCTGCAAGCTGCCTAGGGGATATATGTGCATTTATAACCCTTCATTATCCTAAAAATTAGGGTTCGACTTTGGTTCAGGATTCTTCTTCAGGCCTTTTGTTTTTCTTGTCAATATTTTTTAGCACCCCCATTTGAAAAAAAAAAACTATTATAAAAATCACTAAGTTATAGTGGATGCTTGAAACCGGCAAATTGGCACGCACTCAGCAGGACTCCAGGCAGCGGTAAAATCACTTCACTTAACATTAGTCGTACTAACGCATTTCGTGTGTTAACACACGTAATCATAGGCATAGTGGATGCTTTCCTTTAAACCATTTAAAGTCATTTTGATGGAAAACCTCAGGGCTGATATGAATTGCTTCACAATGTAGTCAATAGAAGGGCCATCAATGCAAAGAGCTAGTGATTACTGGCAACAAATAAAGATTGTCATGGGCAGTACTTTTCAGCCATCATCATTTTATGACGTGACCTTTCCCCTTGAAGTAAAAAGACCCCATGAAAATACAAGTATAAAATTAAGTTTAAAGTGACACTTTAATAATATAATTTTTGCTTTAATTAAAAAGTTTGATAAATTATCTTCAAAATACTTTTTTTTCTACAATATAGATGACTAGATCTCATATAGATATGAGAACTTTTAGAAAAGACATTCTGCACTATAGACTTCCCACTAGAGAGAAGCAGGGAGCTATCTTTTGGTTTGACCTCATTTAGATTCATAGAGTGTACTTTTTCAGCTGTAGATGACTTTATTTAAGGTATGAGTTAGTCATCTTCGGCTTAGGAGATTTAACTTAAACCACTTGATGGCAGCTGGATGAAAAGAATAAATACTCCTGTGATTTTCTAAAAGAGCATATGTGTTTCATGTGTTTCTTCCTTGTGGGCTGGAGGTATTTGGAGTACTACAAATACAGTATATTTATTGACTAAACTTGTTAAAAGAAGCAATGACTGATATCGAAACCTTGGCTCTTAAAAGCATATCTTACTGTCACACTGCAGAACCTCTTGTTTCCACCTTTAGATGGACTCATACCAGGAGAAGACAACGTTCAACAGTAATTTCACAAGAAGTCCCTTTGGTATTCTTTTATTTTAGCACATTTGGTGGGGTATCACCAACACTTCAAAGCTCAAATGTGTTCTTATTTGTTCCATCAAATTCCATGAAGTAGCTAGCCGTTTTCTTTTTATAAATGGCAAACCTTCATGCCACACAGAAGGCATCCTGGATGTACCAGACTGTGCTAAAAAAAATAGTGCCTACAAATGCACCTTTAAACTATCTTGTCTTCCTTGTGTAAATATATTCAATAATAAGGGTTTTTTTCAAACTACATGTCTCTTCTTCTGTTATGGATTCATTGAATGGTGTGCGCAATAGATCTAGCTATTAGCTCAAGAACATGCTATTCCTTTTGATGAACTTGGGTTTCTCCATTACATGACACATTTAAAATGCAATTTTATCATGTTTTCAAACACAAAAAAACATCCAATTTGAGGGTTATCACTGAAGACATCCCTCACATATTCTGCTATGTTAGGGGGCAGCAATGTTGGTTCACTTTTCTTAATGGTGGGATCCTGTGATCTTCAAGATGAGATCCTTAAGATGTTGTTTAATTCTAATTTCAGCACCCCACAGAATTTCCTCTGGAGGAGGATGGATTGCCTTAATCAGACGTATATTGTGCAGGCTGGACTTTCAGTTTTAAAGTTGTTGTAAGTAGTTCAGTATTACCAGTGTCCCTTCCAACACACACATTTCCATACATATTACAGAATAACATTGAGCATAATTTATCTTTAGAACACATATTAAAGCTTTTGATACACCACAACAGGTCATCCACTGGATTAGATCTTAAAGAGTTATTGACACCAGAAATTAAACTGAATCTTGATAAAGATATCATACATTGTGTTTGCATGCTGTTTATAATTTTGCCACAAAATATTTGCCCCATGATTTTACATAATCTATCTGACCTCCCACGTTTCTGTATGAGGTGGCTGCAATCTTTGGGCGGCATTAGAATCTTTAACTGACAGGTTGAGAAGGGACAGTCAGGTTGCCAACAGTTAGGTTTAGGAAGTTTTCAAGTAACAATTACTCACAAAAGCAGACCTATCTGCTAAAAACTATAATCGTGACCTATTGGTGACATGTAGGGGGTATTTTATCAACTTTTGAATTTCAATTCTTGCCAGGATTTGATTTTTTTTTTTTCACACAAATTCGAATTATATTTATTTAGAAAAAAAGACCTAGAAAAGTCAAATGTAAAAAATTGGCATTTAAAAGCTGGCTAGCTCATGTAGATGTCAATGGAAGTTGTCCTAGGCAAAATTCAAGCCATTCTTTTAATTTGAGATTTTTATAGTTTGTAAACACACAAATTCTAGTTTTTTAAGCTTATAAACTCGAAAAATGTGAGGTATTCGAGTGGTTTTATTCACAACTATATTCAAACAATTTTTTCACATTCAGATTTTTTCATAAATAAGCAAACATTCGAGTTTTTTCAATTGAGTTTATTTGAAGTAGAAAAAACTTCACAACCCTCACAAATTAAAATGTTTTGATAAATAAGACTGCTAGTGTACATTCATATTTTGAAGAGTAGTTGTTTTAGTATCAGTATCACTTTAAAGGCATTCTGTCATGATTTTTATAGTATAGTTTTTATCACTAAATTACACTGTGTACATTGCACGTAATTCATTCTGCCATTGGAAAGTTATACTTGAAATATATTAGTGTGTATGCAGCAATCTTGGGCCATTTTGCCTTGTCATGTACTATCAGAAAGAGACAGGATTTGACAAATGAACTGCTTTGAAATAGGCTGTTATTACTTCTACTCAATGTAACCGAAGGAATCCGGCGTTAGCTTGACTTGGATTTTTACTATTGAGTGCTGCTCTCATATCTACCACTAGGGGCATGGAAGTATTTTTGCAATGCAAGTGTTATCTGGTTGCCTTCTCATTGTTCTGCTGAGAGGCTTCTGGGGGGGGGAAGGGAGGGGTGGTGATAACACTTCAACTTGTGTGACTGAAGTCTATCAGAGCACAAGTCACATTGTTGAGGGCACCTGGAAAACTAACAACATGTCTAGCCCCATGTCAGATTTCAAAATTAAATATAAAAAAACTGTTTTCTTTTGAAAAAAAAATTTCAATACAGGATTCTGCTGGCATAGTGCTAATAACTAATGCATTTTGTAAAACATGATTTCCCATTACAGATATCCCTTCAAATAGCTTTTGTTTTCTTTTATCCTCCATCAACAATCTGGTCATTTTACAGAAAACATATTTTCTGGGAGGATAAGTAATTCCAATATTAATTGTTAGATTTCTAAACAGATATATCTAAGATTTCTTTAACAATGTAACATGACACAATGCTAATGAGAAAGCAATTACTCATTAATAGTTAATGGAAAAGGAGAGGTAACATTTCTGTGGTATAAATGTTACATTTGTACAGATTATATAACATTTGTACTATTATATCATCCATTATAAGAACAATATATGTTACAGCATTCAGTGAAAGCAAATGGATAAATTGATGCTAATGTGAAAGCAATTAAATATCATCATAACATTATTGGAAAAGCAACATGCAAATCAAGTAAGAAGCATTTTCCAAGAAATGTAGGTACAAAAAATATTCTATTTCTAAAGAACTTGCAAGTCCTTTAATGCAGGATACTGTATATACCAGTGATAAAATCAACCTATTAGAAAATACATCAGAATAACTTACAAAGTAAAATGCTTACAGAAAATGTCTGCTTTTTGACATTACTGTAGCAGTGAGCTTTATATTTTCTATTGTTTCTTATGCTATTCATCTAAGTCACATATTGTTCTTGTTATTTTAAAATACCGTAAGAAATCTATTGGAAAGCCTAGGTCTATACATCCATTATGGAGGTTATTTAATAAAGTCCAAATGCCAAAAACTTTATTAACTTTAAAATCCGAATTTTTAGTGGGGAAAAAAAATCTTTCGATATTTATTATACCACAAGGATGGAAAAAGTCATAATCTGAAAATCTAGCATATCAGACCTGCAGAGGTTGTATATACAGTAAGTCAATTTGAGAGGTCCTCATCCTATTTTGAAGTTTCTGTGGTCTGCGATGGAATTAGCCTGAAAAAAATCGAGAGATTCAGGGAAAAAAACTTGGATTTGGATTTTCGCAAATTTTTTGGGGATTTGTCCCCGATCCAAAAAAATGTTGCTTTTTTATTAATAAATAAGGTCCAATCGTGGATTCTAGTTTTGTTGGAGTTTTTTTTATTGAAATAGTCTGAAAAAAAATCCCCCAAAGTGGTGGGGTGTGGGGCTCATGTAGGCTTTGATCTAACAGTCTTACTTTCATATTCAGTTTGTGGATAACTTTTAACTTCAGAAATTATCCAGTAACTATGCTTCTCTAGTGTTCTACATCTTTTTAATATCTGGCGTAAATATCATTTATGAATAAGTGACACACAATGTAATTTACCTTCCGGTAATTTAGGGCCTACCATAAGTAATGAGGTGGGGAGTTTATAACCAGACAAAATATTTTAAAGGAGCACACTCTATATAACTTGTAGGTGGAGAGCTTGTTCCATTTATTGTGACCATCTGTATATTAGCATTTTTACCTAAAGCTCCCATAGACGCGACGATTCTTCTTGCCGAACGACCGATTTTAGGGAAGCCCGACCAATCCTTCGAAATTATCGTGCGGTTAGTGGGATTCGAACGATCGAACATCTTATTAAACCTCATTGAAAGCAAAACATCATATGGGGTTTATTTAATGTCTAAATGATTTTTAGTAGTTTAAAAGTAGAGTAATCCAAATTACAGAAATACCCTTATCCAGAAAACCCCAGGTCCCAAGCATTCTGGATAACAGGTCTCATACCTGTCACTAGTTTTAACCTGAGTTAAAGAAGCATACCATCATCCTAAATATGTCCCATCACTGTCAAGGTAGGTGTTATTATGCTTGCGAGGGGACATGATTACTCTTTATATGTACACTAGAGGGCATTATAGACAGGTAGTGGGAGATCTTTTTTTCATAAAATGCATAATCGCACAAAAGGCCACACCAGACTAGAATAACTTTCATTTGAAGCAACGTAGGTAGTTCTTTACAGTGAGGTTGTGGAATGCCCTGTCAGATGTTGTTGTGATGGCTGATTTTGTTAATGTCTTTAAGACTGGCTTGGATGATTTATTGGACAAGCATAATATCCAAGGCTATTGTGATACTAAGATCTACTATTAATATGGATATTGGTATATATAGTTTGTGAGTGTATGGAGGGTTAGTGTGTGTATGTGGATGTCTGTGCACTGGGTTTCATTTGGAGGGGTTGAACTTGATGGACTTTGGTCTTTTTTCAACCCAACTTGACTATGCAACTATAACTAAGCAAATATTTTAATTATACAAAGTGGTGAGCCAGATCAATAGATTCCTATGATTTTCCCTTGATTTTTGGGCTATTTATAAGAAGGGCCACACATGGCATTTACAGTCCATGTATTCTTCAAAAAGTGTTTAGGGCTCATTTAGAAGTTAATTGGGCAGAAGATCACTTTGAGCCCATTAAATTGCCCCCGTCAATGTTAGGACAATGGCAACAGGAGGGAGCTCCTAGTGTAGGAAGCACTTGCTCATTATGTGCACGTGTGTGCTTCAAAATAGCGGCTTGTACACACAAACATATATATATATATAGATATATATATATATATATTAGTGATGGGCGAATTTGGGGCGTTTTGCTTCGCTGGAAAAATCGTGAATTTCCCACGAAATTCGCAAAACGGCGGAAAATTTACAAAACTCTAATTTTTGACGACAAATTCAATGACGAAAATGCGCCAGCGTCCAAAAAGACAGATGCTGGCGTCTATTTTTTTTATGCCAGTGAATTTTTGCTGGCGAATTTGTGCGGCGGTTTCGCAAATTTATTCCCCGGCGGTGAATCTCAGGAATTTGCCGCAAATTCGTGCCTGGAGCATAAATCCGCCCATCACTAATATATATATATATGTATATACAGAATATATTATACAAACAATGTGTTTCTAAAAATCTATCTTCATCACAGCTGGATTATGCCAAGAACATAGTATGACCTTACTTTTATGCAGAATATTTACTTTTCTCTTATTAATGACAGCAATGTATTGGAGATTTTAGTTTATTAAAATATCACACAAGTTATCTTCTGTCAACACCTGGAGGAATTCCTGTTTTTCTAGGCAGTCAGACACTATCATATGGATGGTTCTGTCATGCAAACTATAAAGATAACAAGCTACTGGCAGATTCCAGTTCATACAAATCCAACAATCGTATATTAACTATTTAAAGTCTAAAAGACAGAAGGTGTTTCTTGTTGGAGTAATGATAAAAGGAGTTCAGATGTTTCATTTTTATTTCATTATATTTTTTATTGTAAACTCTCCTTTGTTTGAGTTTCTTTTAAGCTTTCTATTTATTTTTTTCCCCTCAGACTGTGTATTGATTCAGTTCCTCCAGAGATATTTTTGGACGCTGCATGAATAACATTCAAATATTTGGACAGAAGTTTCATTCTTTTGATATAAAGAGGAAATTCAAACCATGGTTGCAAACAGATGGGAATCAGGTCGCCCAGCACTGAGTATATCTTCTTTAGATATTTTAAATAGACTGACTCTGTTCCAGCATGTTTGGAGAGCAAAGAGGACTCTGGGATTCTGACTTTTTTAACATCAAATTATGCTTGAATTTACTAGATGCTAAGGTCAGGGTGAAAATTAAAATACAAAAGGATCACAGCCAAACAAAGGTTTTCCAGTGCTATTTAAATTGCCCGTGAATAATTTCTCTTTAAACCAGATCTTAAATATATTTTTAAATGAAGGGGTAAGATTGCAAGATATTTGTAAACTATTAATTATTTTGCCATTGAAAAATAGAAAGATGTTAGTGATTTACTTATAATACACAAAAGCCATGAGTATCCTGTAAATTATATCCTTATAAACGGTGAGTTCTGATGTCATCAGTTATAAACGGTGAGTTCTGATGTCATTTCTGTCACATGACTCACTGAAATTTGTGTATTATAATAAATAAAGTACCCCCAGTTGTAAAATATGAGGATATTAGAAGTTACCTCGGAGTTCCATGACCTGTATAAAAACACTCGGCCTTCGGCCTCGTGTTTTTATATGGTCATGAAACTCCTCGGTAACTTATAATATCCTTATATTTTACAAAAGGGGGTACTTTATTCACTATATAAAATGAGATCCATGCAGTCACAATGGACGCATTTAATATACAGTATACAGGTATGATGTCTGTTATTCAGAATGCTCGGGAACTGGGTTTTTTTGGGATAATCTTTCTGTTATTTGGATCTTCATACCTTAAGTCTACTAGAAAATCATGTAAACATTAAATAAACCCAATAGGCTGGGTTTGCCTCCAATAAGGATGTATTATATCTTAGTTTGTATCAAGTACAATTTACTGTTTTATTATTACATTGAAAATGTAAATCATATTGAGATAGTTATATCATTTGGATAAAATGGAGCCTATCTGTAATTCTGGACTTTCTGAATAACGGGTTTCCGGGTAATGAATTCCATACCTGTATTGCAATAAAATGTTGTGGTTCACTGGCCTCACAAAACTGAACTCATTCAAGCCCCTTCTTCACCAGTTGATGTATGCACAGTTGGTCTTCCTGTCCTGCACATGTGCCAATCGTTTCAAAAACAGGTACTATTCCCCCCTTCAGGTCTGCCACCAAGTACCTGGTAGCAGGCTGCCCGTGGGCCACCACCCTAAAACACCCTATGAGCACCAGACTATTGTTAAGTTCTGTTCACAAAAAATAATCACAAAACAAATTGATACTAAAATTCAGACCAAGCTTTGAAAATCAAATTATAATAATGTGTACTACCAACAATAACATTTTATTAGAGATAAAAATTTTGCAAACTGTGAAAAAAAATTTTTACAAATATAATGCGGTTTTAATTCTGTATGGGGCCTATTTACTAACAATCAAATTTAGTTTTTTCCACAAATCTTAATAAATGTGTGGTTTTCCTATATTTCCAAAAAAGCTCTATGAATTTGAGATTGTAATGAGAAGGGTAAAAACCATAAAAACCTCTAATGCCAAGTAAAATTGTTGAGTTCCTAAAGAAGTCAATGGGAGCAGCGATGATCCTCTTGGACAGCTATAAATCAATTCACTTTTGATTTTTTTTTAGAGGATTTTGGATTTTTAGGGGTTTTCAGATTTTTTCTTCAGTTTTTACCAGAACTTTTTTTGTTCACACTTTTTATAATCCAGTCTTTTAATAAATTAAATAACAATCATTATTTTAGTGTTTGTGAGTTTAGTCATGGTTTCAAAAACCTCAAAAACCACAAAAAAATCCTGCTGCCCAGTTTTACAATTTAGTCAAATCACTCGAAGTGACTGCGAAGTGGCAGAATCCTGCATGGAACCTATAGTTCTGCACAATTTTGTATCATCAGCAAAAATAGAAACAGTATTTTCAATGCCCATCTCCAGGTCATTAATAAACAAGTTGAAAAGCAAAGGACCTAGTACAGAGCCCTGTGGTACTCCACTAACAACACTGGTCCAATTAGAAAATGTTCCATTTACCACCACTCTTTGTAGTCTATCTTTTAGCCAGTTCTCTATCCAGGTACAAATATTATGTTCGAAGGCCAACATTCCTTAATTTAACCAGTAACCTTCTGTGTGGCACTGTATCAAATACTTTAGCAACGTAGATCACATTCACTGCCTTTCCAGAATCAAGGTCTCTGCTCACCTTCTCAGAAAAGGAAATTATCCCTTAATACCCCTTCGAAAAGCTTTTTCTACCACTGATGTCAGACTAACTGGCCTATAGTTTAAAGACTGAGAACATGATCCCCTTTTTAGTGGCACCACATTAGCATTCTCCAGTCTCTTGGTACCGTACCAGACCTCAATGAATCCTGAAAATCCTAAAGTGCTTTGGTAATCACAGAGCTAAACTCTCTAAGTACTCTGGGATGAAAACCATACTTTGTTAGAGTCTCTTTTGAATTTCCTCATGCATGAACCACGCAACATTAGTTGTATTACTAGGATTGGGACTATTTCAAAGGAAACCATCATTAACTGGTTCCTCGTTTGTGTAGACAGATGGAAAATAAGAGTTCAGCATCTCTACTTTTTTCTGTTGTTTTCCGTGTTGTCTCGAGACTTGAAAGAGTATCTTCCTCATAAGCAAGTCATAAGCAGATTTGGACTTCATGGAAATTTGTTACAAGCCAATATATACAGAAGACACACATGAGCAGTTGCAGCTCCAATTTCCAGTTTCTCCAAAATCCCCATTGCTCCCAATTGCTTCTTGGCATGCTTTTCTAGCCTTCTCTCAAGATTTTTCAAGAATATCTTGTATGTGACATCTGTTAACTGCCAAGTTGAAAACCAGTGAAATAGCTTGAAAAATAATTTAAGTATTTAAAAATGTTTTGTTAAAAGGTTGTGATTTACAGTCACATCAGATTCTGTGTATTTTATTCAATCACAACATGTTTCGGACAAACATATCCTTCATCAACTAGCACCTGATGAAGGATATGTATGATATATGAGTGAGGGACCACCTAACAATCCATATAATTACCTGTGATTTACAGTCATAGATCATGCTAAAAAGATATAAAAGAGCATTAGTAGGATTTATATGAGGGACAAAAACCTAGAAACCAGTTTGTCGACTAGTAAATCTGGGTGCAGTACGTTACTGATGTTGATGTATCAAAAAATATTGCACCTATGTGAGACAGTAACGCTGTGGAATTCACTTCAAACTATATTTTACTGACTTTAAGAAAAGGGTATCTGAAGTAAGACAATAAAAGAAAAAGACCCTGTACTGCAACCCAAATTGCCAAGAAAGACATAGACAAGGTGTGCCAGTCACAGCAACACTTGATTGTAAGAGAGCCTTGTCCTGCTTTCCTAAAAAGCTCTGTGTTTGAACCACACAACCCTGCCCATGGATTGTTGTAGGGCAAAAAGCCACCACATGCGGTCAATAAATAATATGTGGGCCAAGAACAAATCTAAAATGAAACTTTTATTTTGATTTTTATTTATACATTTAAAAAAGGATATAAAATCATGCACATATTCCTGGGTGTGGGTGCCTTTTGTTTCCTTTTGATGGAGTTTTCCCTTAGCTCAGGGATTACAATTCTGGTTAATCAACATGGAGACAGCATTTAAGGACAGGTTGTTGTTTGGCAGAATATAAGCTTTTTGCACCTAATGAATTGGTCATCCATATCAAAATAGTGTCAATTTATCAAGCACCAATTTGGGGTATGATGTGATCCCCTGAAACATGGCATCTATAAATATGCCTTTCTCCTTTTGACACAGACAGGCATGCCTGTGTCTCTACCATTCTATGTATGCAGCAACGCACAGTGCTAACTGCATGATTTCTTTTTTGAATACAATTTCATATTTATACTTATTCTAGACCCACATATGATTTGTTGCCTGATGTGGTCAATTCTTGCCACCTTTCCCTACTAGCAACAAAATCTACCAGTAATAATTTTTTACTGTGAAAAAATGTGCTCTTGACTCCAAAATATATTTTGCAGCAAAAATTTGCATTGAAAGCAATTTGACTTATAAAAAAGACACTGTAAAAAATACAAATTGAGATCAATGTATTTTGCACTGAAAAAGTTGCAGTGAAAAACACCCATTGACTTCAATGAGTTTCATAGTTACATAGTTACATAGTTAAATTGGGTTGAAAAAAGACAAAGTCCATCAAGTTCAACCCCTCCAAATGAAAACCCAGCATCCATACATACAGTACACCCATCCCTACTTTTAATTAAATTCTATATACCCATACCTATACTAACTATAGAGCTTAGTATCACAATAGCCTTTGATATTATGTCTGTCCAAAAAATCATCCAAGCCATTCTTAAAGGCATTAACTGAATCAGCCATCACCCGGCAGTGCATTCCACAACCTCACTGTCCTGACTGTGAAGAATCCCCTACGTTGCTTCAAATGAAAGTTCTTTTCTTCTAGTCTGAATGGGTGGCCTCTGGTACGGTGATCCACTTTATGGGTAAAAAGGTCCCCTGCTATTTGTCTATAATGTCCTCTAATGTACTTGTAAAGTGTAATTATGTCCCCTCGCAAGCGCCTTTTTTCCAGAGAAAACAACCCCAACCTTGACAGTCTACCCTCATAATTTAAGTCTTCCGTCCCTCTAACCAATTTAGTTGCACGTCTCTGCACTCTCTCCAGCTCATTTATATCCCTCTTAAGGACTGGAGTTCAAAACTGCACTGCATACTCCAGATGAGGCCTTACCAAGGACCTATAAAGAGGCATAATTATGTTTTCATCCCTTGAGTTAATGCCCTTTTTTAGGCAAGACAGAACTTTATTTGCTTTAGTAGCCACAGAATGACACTGCCCAGAATTAGACAATGTGTTATCTACAAAGACCCCTAGATCCTTCTCATTTAAGGAAACTCCCAACAACTGCCATTTAGTGTATAACTTGCATTTATATTATTTTTGCCAAAGTGCATAACCTTGCATTTATCAACATTGAACCTCATTTTCCAGTTTGCTGCCTAGTTTTCCAGTTTAGACAAATCACTCTGCAAAGTGGCAGCATCCTGCATGGAACCTATAGTTCTGCACAATTTAGTATAATCTGCAAAAATAGAAACAGTACTTTCAATGCCCACCTCCAGGTCATTAATAAACAAGTTGAAAAGAAGGGACCTAGTACAGAGCCCTGCGGTACTCCACTAACAACACTGGTCCAATTAGAAAATGTTCCATTTACCACCACTCTTTGTAGTCTATCTTTTAGCCAGTTCTCTACCCAGGTACAAATACAATGTTCCAGTCCAACATTCCTTAATTTAACCAGTAACCTTTTGTGTGGCACTGTATCAAATGCTTTAGCAAAGTCTAAGTAAATCACATCCACTGCCATCCCAGAATCGAGGTCTCTACTTACATTCTCATAAAAAGAAATTAAGTTAGTCTGGCAAGATCTATTACACATAAAACCATGCTGGCACAAACTCATAGTATTATGATTTGCTATGAAGTCCAGTATCTTATCCTCTATTAACCCTTCGAAAAGCTTTCCTACCACTGACGTCAGACTAACTGGCCTATAGTTTTGAGGCTGAGAACGGGATCCTTTTTTGAATAGAGGCACCACATTAGCAATTCGCCAGTCTCTTGGCACTATGCCAGATCTCAATGAATCCTGCAAAATTAAGTAAAGAGGTTTGGCAATCACAGAGCTAAGCTCGCTAATTACCCTCGGATGAATACCATCTGGCCCCGGACCTTTGTTAATCTAAACATGTTCTAGTCTCTTTTGAATTTCTTCATGTGTGAACCATGCATCATTAGTTGTATTACTAGAATTGGGACTGTTAAGAAGGAAACCTTCACTTACTGGTTCCTCATTTGTGTAGACAGATGAAAAATATGATTTCAGAATCTGCGCTTTTATTTTGTTTTCATCAACCAGCTGACCCCCCTCTGATAGTAAGGGTCCCACCCCTTCCTGCTTCATTTTTTTACTATTAACATATTTAAAAAATAATTTTGGATTTTTTTTACTGCTTGCTGCAATATCCTTTTCTATATCAATTTTAGCTTGCCTTATAGCTTCTTTGCATGATTTATTGGCCTCCTTGTACCTTATAAATGTTTCGGCTGTACCAGCTAACTTGAAAGCCTTAAAAGCACGTCTTTTCTTACCCACCTCAACACCAACGCTTCTATTGAACCAAAAAGGTTTTGCTTTGCAACGACGTTCCTTGCTTACAAGTGGAATATATTGACAAGTATATTTATTAAGCAGCATTTTAAAGACTTCCCATTTTTTTCTGTGTTTAACCCTGTGAAAAGCATTTCCCACTTAATATGTTGCAGAGATGCCCTTATACTGTCAAAGTTTGCTCGTCTGAAATTTAGTGTTTTAGTTACTCCCTTACTCCCTTATAGAATTGCTTCTGCAACAGAATCTCAAAGGAGACCATGTTATGATCACTATTCCCTAAATGCTCACCCACACAAATGTTAGAGATGAGTTCAGTATTGTTAGTTATTACAAGGTCCAAAAGAGAGTTATTCCTAGTAGGTTCTTGAACGAGCTGGAATAAAAAGTTGTCATTCAGCATATTTACAAACCTACTAGCTTTTTCTGTCTTAGCAACCCCATTACCCCAGTCAATGTCTGGATAATTTAAGTCACCCATAGCAACAACCTGACCCAGCTGTGAAGCCGCTTGTATCTGCAAGAGTAGCTGGGCTTCATACTCGACACTTATGCGAGGTGGTTTATAGCATACACCAATGATAATTCTTTTTGTTACCTTTTGCCCAGTCAAAATCTCTACCCAGAGTGATTCTACACCCTCACCAGTGCCAGCTATTGGTATTTCTTTAGCGCATGGCTATAATTCAGGCTTTACATACAAACACACTCCTCCACCCTTTTTAATCCCTCTGTCCCTCCTAAAAAGGGTGTAACCATTTAAATTCACAATCCAGTCACATGTTTCATCCCACCAGGTCTCATTGATACCATAATTTTCTTTACCAGTTTCAAATTTTTAGCAAGGCAGGACAGAGATCCTGTTTACTTTTCAACCTTTAATTTATATGTACTAAGTTAAATGTATAACTTTTGAGTATCTTGACTTTTTTTTTTAATTCAGACAGCATTATATTTCATTTATAGCACCCATATTTTATGTAGTAATGAACAGTCTGCCCATTAATCCATGTCAGTTGATCACCAAAAGGGGAATTATTATAAAAGAATGCTTTTATGTTAATTCATATTTCATGCTACATGTTAATACAAAAAATGCAATTTGCCGGAAAAATAACAACAATTCAGTTTTTCTTATTCTTCCAATAAGCATTGGATTTTTTTCATATTGAGAAATAAGGCAGGACTGCCAGCACTGTCAGTTTTTGACACATCATGATTGATTGCAAATAAATGGTGGCTACAAAACAATATAATTGGAAGATATGTTGTTCCTGGTTATTGAAGTATACTAAATAATATATGATACATTACAATTCTTATTTATGAAGTGCATTGAGTCCTGCTGGCACATACAAGTTATTCTTTATAATAATTCCTTGGTAAAGATCTACTGGGAATTAATGGGAATATATATTAGAATTCCACAAGAGATTGTCTTGTGTAGGAGTAAACATGCTCACAAGTTTAATCAGTAATTTAATTACAAATATGTCATAAAAAACAACAGACAGCTGCTGGTTCTGGTGAATCTTATACTAGGTAACTATGGCTGTTAAGTTCAAAGCAAACATGAACATACATATTTAAGTGGGTTTTGATTCTAAGGGTGCCCCTTTTTTTTAAACCGTGCACATTCAGATGAAAATGCAAGCAACATACAAAAAGGGAATATTTAAAGTTGGATTTACTTAATTCCTAGCGAAATAGTAATGTTTTATTGAAAACCCTAGGAATATTGACATTTAGTTCATTATTATTATGCGATTAAAATTTGAAGAAAGTTTAATGTCAGGTATATTTTGAGAGTGGTTGTGTGACCTTTGTAGTCTTTAAAATGATAGCCCTTTCATCACTGTAAACAGCACATGCCTTTATATTTCTTGTCTGACATCTAATAATAAAATAATGTTTTCAGATATATTTCCCCTAGGGTTATCCCCACATAGTATGGTATCTTTTGCAAGTATATTGAAATGTGGTAAAGAAACAACGTGGATTGGAAAAAAAAAACACTTTTAAGCGTTTATACACATTTCATTATGCCTAAGCAATTCAACTGGGTATCGCACTCAGGTAGAGAATTGTCTAACGCATTATTCCTGCCTCTGCCAGTGAAGAAGAGGCTTATATGTAGATAAAGGTGATGATTAGTGCTGCACCTTCTAATTAATAATGCTATCAGATAACTCAAAAATTTAGGAGCACTTATAATAAATGCATCTTGCAGGGAAAGAGTAGCGCATTTAAAGGACAAGGAAAGTCTAAAATAGAATAAGGTTAGAAATGCTGTATTTTGTATACTAAACATAAGCATGAACTTACTGCACCACAAAGCCTAATCAAACAAATCATTAATGCTTTCAAAGTTGGCCACAGGGGGCTGTCATCTTGTAACTTTGTTAAACATCTTTGCAAGACTAAGACTGTGCACATGCTCAGTGTGGTCTGGGCTGCTTAGGGATCGTCATAAACAAAGCTGCTTGAATTCTGCATGGCTGGTAAGTAAGACGGGGGCTCCCCCTGCTGTTCATAAGTATGATTGTTTCCCTGCTCAGCAGTTAGGGACCATCTGACAATTCCTATCCACTGCAGTAAATTAAGGTAGATTTTCACTGCATACAGTCAGGTTTCTTATAAAAACGGTACACATTTTTTTTAATTAAAGTATATAGAAGATAGGTTTCTTTTTCATTAAAGAAAGTAAAAATGGGATTTTATTTTTTTGCCTTTCCTTGTCCTTTAAACCATATTGCAACGAGAACCAACAGACTAAATCCAGGTCTCAGTGGGAATTTAGTGATTGTGAATGCTTTGAAATATCTACAAAACAATAATACTAAATGCTATTCTATGAAGATATTATAATGTAGTGGTATGCCATACAGCATATTTAAAGAAGGCTGTGTTTTTAGATAGACCACATTACTCTTAAATAATTACATCCAATCATCCAGCTGGAAAAGCTTATTAAAGATTAAGATAGCTAATTGTGACCTCATGGTCATAGAGTCAGGTTGGCTCTTGATGCATAATAAATCACAAACATGTTTTTAGTAGAATAGACTCGGTAAAATGGTTCAACTCTATTATTTCATCAGTTTAAATGGATTTTCCACAGAACCATTACATGAAAGGAGGAACGTGCACCAGAATAATTGCTAAATGGCACATAAGCTTAAGGGCCTAGGATGACAATATTTAAAACTGTCTGGCATACTTATTATGACAAAAACATGTTTTTAAACTATTACAAAATATATTTATATTTAACATGAGTTAAAATATAGAATAAAAGGTTAAGTATTATTAAATACTGTCATGGGAAAAAAAATTTTTTTCAAAATGTATACGTTAATATTGCTGCTCCAGCATACTTCTGCACTGAAATCCATTTTTCAAAAGAGCAGACTGATTTCTTTATGTTTTATGTTGAAATCTGACATTGGGATAGAGCTATTGTCAGTTTCTCAGGTGCCCCCCAGTCATGTGATTTGTGCTCCGATAAATCCCAGTCACTCTTTACTGCTGCACTATAAGTTGGAGTGATGTCAACCCATTCCTCCACTATCCCATCAGCAGAACAATGGGAAGGTAACCAGATAACAGCTCCCTGCTATGTATAAGAATAGCACTTAATAGTAAAAATCCATGTCCCATTGCATCTCCTTCAGTTACATTGAGTAGGAGAAACAACAGCCTGCCTGAAAGCAGTTCCATCCTGAAGTGCTAGCTCTTTCTGAAAGCACATGAGTAGGCAAAATAACCCGATATGGCTGCCTACACACCATTATTACAACTAAAAAAATACACTTGCTGGTTTATGAATTAAATTTTACACAGTAGAATGACTTATTTGCAGTGAAAACAGTGAAACTTAGGAATAAGAACTACACATTAAAAATCATGACAGAATCTGTTTAACTGCAAAAGAGAGAGTGACATTTTTGGTTAACACAGGTAATCCTACATTTAGGGGCTACAAATCCCAGAAAGTCACATTTCTTCCGCAATTTTGCATAAATAAACAAAAAACATACATTTGAATTATGTGACATAAAACCTGTTGTGATGCCATAAAAGTCAAATCGTCAGAATTAAAACGAATTGGTCCCCAACATTTTCTGTGATTTTTTTCCTGCATCTTTATGCAACAACAATTTATCTATTCATGGATATGCACAAAATTGCCTTAAAGGAACAGTTCAGTATTAAAATGTTTCTAATATAGTTAGTTAGACTTAATCTATGAGGGCTGGAGTGAGCGGATGTCGAATTTACAGAACAGAACACAACTTCTTGCTTTTCAGCTTAGTCAGCAACCATAAGGGGGGCCACATGGGACATAACTGTTCAGTGAGTTTGCAATTGATCCTTAGCATGCAGGTCAGATTCAAAAGCAACAGTTTTGACCAATGTGGCTCCCCTCAAGTCACTGATTGTTACTGCCTGGTAACCTGTCAGTGGAAACCAAGAGAGCTGCAAAGCAGTAGTGTTCTGTTATGTTAGACATCCAGTCACTCCAGCCTTTATACACTACATTTTTGGCTAACTAACTATATTAGAAACATTTTTTTTTTGCACAGAAACATTTTTTACTTTTTACCCAGTTTATATTTTTAAACGGAACTGTTTCTTTAAGAAATTATTAATTGTGGGAAAACCCATGATCAGTCGCAACTGTTTGCAATACCTTGATATATTTTTTTTTAGAAATGTCTCCCGCAATGTTAAAGGATAACTAAAAAATAGATATAGTTAGAAATGCCATTTTGTCTACACTGAACTTACTGTACCAGCCACAAGGCTCAGCATCTCCAGAACAATAATGATTTAGGTATTCAAAGTTGTGCACAGAAGCTCATCATCTTGGATTTTGTTAGAAGTGTCAGTGACACACACATGCTCAGAAAAGACTTTCACTGGCACACAGGATTTTTAGCTGCAGGGCAAGCCCTTGCAATTTTTTAATGCAGTGCAGGTGCAACGTTTCGGGGTCACGCCCCTTTGTCAAGCATCACACATGCTCAGTGCGCTCTGGGCAGCTGTTAAAGGACCAGTAACATCAAATTTTTTTAATAAATGTGTTTGTATATAACAAAAAAACTACCAAGACATTTTTTAACTTTAAAATCGCAAAGTCTTTATTAAGAAATAACTTACAGATATTCAGTTTGCGCTCCTCTTTATATATATATATATATATATATATATATATATATATATATATATATATATATATATATATATATATATATATATATATATATATATACATATACACACACACATACATACAATTGTGTTCAGAGTTAGGGGCAGTTTTATCAAGGGTCGAATTTCGAGGGTTAAAAAACCCTCGAATTCGACCCTTGAAGTATAATAATTCGAATTCGAATATCGAATTTGAAGGATTTTAGTGCAAAAGGTTCGATCGATCAATCAAATGATTTTTATTTGATCAAAAAAACTTATAAAAGTGCTCTGGAAGGTCCCCATAGGCTAACATTGCACTTCGGTAGCTTTAATGTGGCGCAGTATGAAGTTGAAGTTTTTTTTAAAAAGAGAACTTCAATTATCGAATGGTCGAATAGTCGAACGATTTTTACTTCGAATCATTCGAATCTTTCGATTCGATTGAATTCGTCGAATTTGACCAATCCGATGGTCAAAGTACCCAAAAAAATACTTCGAAATTCGAATATTTTTGCATTCGAACTATTCACTCGAGCTTAGTAAATCTGCCCCTTAGTGTAGGATGTGATGTATTATAGGTTGTAACAAACATGATAAGATTTTAAAATTACAACCCCTCTACAGGAAACTTATAACCAAATCCATCATTTAGTTTATAGTAAATAGTTTAAAAACACCAGTAATGATAATATACTGTATCTATTTTGTTGTATATTTAAAATTCCTGCTTTCCTTTTCCCATAACACTAAGGTTTTGATCTGTGCAAGTTATCTCCCCATACACTGGCTTTCGAAGCACTACAGCTCTATACTTTATAAATATCTTTTCTGTCACCAACAGGCTGTTTCATTTGTAGGAGTTTTCAGAGGATAAAAATGTAATCCCCTTCAGTAACTAGTCTAATCCTTAAAATCCAAGATAGACTGAATAAACTATATGCTGCCTATTTTATTGATTCTGTCAAGTATGAGAGAAAACTCTGCTAAAATGTAAATATATGTTAAAATTGTATAAGCGGGCAATCTCTTTATTTGAATTCCACAACCATAGAACGGTTTGTTTCATCACAGAGATAAAAAAAAAAAACATGTAAGGACTGAACTAATTAACTAACCAGCAGCAATCTACAGTGCAGCACCTTGCATTTCAGGCAATTTATCCAATTTCAAATTCATTGCCATATTCCTCTAGGGAAATAAAGATTGCTGCCTATTAAATAAGGGGACAGAAAAAGGCACCTTCACTGGCGACAGCCTGTATAAGAAAATAATACTGTAATCATTCCCTCCAATCATCTGAAAAGGATTAAATCTTCTGCTTCTAAAGTAATGTTCCAATTGAGCCTTGGGGAAGAATAATTCATGATTAGGGGGAAGGCTAGTCTAGCAAATGTGAGCATTATGTCCATTACTTAAACACACTTCCTGGGATGACTGCTAATGTACCCAGGGGACCTTGCAGCAGCAGTAACTGATAGGAGCAATGAAAAAGGCCGACAAGGACAAGAAGTATTATCATCTACATTCAACAGCACTACACAGACTTTGCCATTGCTAAATCATTGCCATTGGTAAATAGCCAGAATAACTCATTTTAATAGCAGAATTCTTCTCTTCTTTATGTGTATTAAACAACAGACTGTTATGGGCTGTGGTAGTGTATAGCTTTCTTGGAAAGGCAGTGTGAATACCAATAGTGTAATATAAGCGTTTTCCTGTGACTAGCATTATTTGCTATGCATCCTGCATTAAACATTCAATAGCTCATTTTCATTTTTGCAGCCAAACTGAACAATCCTTTGTGCCAAACAGTAATTTCCTATGAGCAGTCCATTTGCTTGTTTTCCACATAATTTATTTAGCAACGGGGATATAGTATAAATTCCTATCATTTGATGCTGTGCCATAAGCAGAATTATTCAGGAACAATTAGTAGCTGCTCTAGAAAGCTTTTAATCTATCTCCACAAAGCTCAGGCAGATAAAGTAATTTTCCTACTTCTTAGGCACTTATATTACTTTAAGTTTTTTTGTTTGTTGCATTCTGTATCTTGGGTGCCATTTTGAGTAAGGAGTAGCAGTGGGGACAGAGAGTGAGTGGTTACAATCTAGAAGCTGCATTAATTCAGACTGGGAGCAAAAGAATTCTATTCTGTATATATTATATATATACTATATTTGAACTTTTAGAGCAATAATTGCTTCATTTTACTGAGGGTATTAGTACCAATACAATGCTCCAATTTTATACTGCTTTATATAGAGCCACTGTCTTTTGACTCTAGTGGGCTATGTAATTGAAAGAACGGGTTACTTCTATATTATTGTATATTGCTACTATCTTATTGCTCGAGTGGACACATTTCCTATATATAACTCCTTGCAATTAACTAGTACTGCTGCCCTATAATACAATACATATTTTACACATTGTACCCATGATTATATGATTTTTAATATTACAATAAACTTGTTAATTCATTTTTTATTATTTATTATCTAAGCTTGAACCTCACCTGTTTGCAATTAGCACTATTTTTAATATTCAGGTTATTATTAATTATGTGAGCGCTGTTTCCTATGCTTTTAATTATCACTGTCAAATGTGTCAACTATATTGTAAATATAGTTAGGAATTAACTACACAAATAGATCACTCAATAGATTGATCACTAACCAATAACCCCATACAAATACCAAATATGAACTTGACACAAATTTCTCCCAGTAAAATAGTAGGGACCTCCAGACCTCCAGAGGCCAGTAGGTGAGCATTACAATAATTGTGCATTTGGGAGATACTAGAAATACATAGACTGTAATCAACAAGCATTTTTCTCAAAGTGTATAAATTTCAATGAAAATCTAAAATTGCAACAAATGCATGTAGTTTCATTTCTTGGATTCACTGGACAGAAATCATATTACTTTATAACATACTTCTTTGCCGTCATGTCTCAAATATACTGACTCATTATGAATACCTTGATTGACCTAATCAATGATCATTACTGATCTTGATCACTTTCTAAGTTTACACCCATTGGTTTTCCAATTGATTGACACTGTATGGCATTGCTTATTTAGTTACAGTTAACCTTACCAGCAAATTCAATGTTGCTTATATCACCTTTCTCCTGCCCTGGGATGGTGACCTTCAGTTACAGTGGTATAATCAAAGTACTGTAGCTGTGGAGCTTCTGATGAAGTGGCAGGACGCCACGAAACGCGTTAAGCGGGCAGCCAAGGTTCACTGCTGCTGTATCTGCTTTTATATGTATCATAAATAAAATTTTCATTTTTTAATACTTCTACTGGACTACTTCGGTGCTCCGCTGTTTTTTGCTTCTTACTGTAGCTGTGGAACCATTCTCTGAATATATTTGCTAAATAGAATTACAGATAATCAATTCCAAGTGTATCTTCAGTTTTCTTTTTAACAACATAAATACTTGTTTAGCGCCAATCCTATATGTGTTAATACCATTGGGGTTTAATATTTGCTAATCTCTTGTGAGACTTAAGAACAATTTGCATCATGTTGATTAGACTTAGCCAAATTGGTAAACTGCTTTCCTCCCAAATAAAGGGAAAACAAGGTTCTCCAGAACATAATGTAAATAGCTCACAGAGTAGTTGATGTGGTCCAGGTGCATCAGCCTCAGACCCCCAGCTTTAGGGAGCGGCAAACCAGGCTATACAACAAGAAGAACAGGGCTGTCCAGCAGGAATCAGGAATCCACAAGGCCTAGAAGTATTAGTTAAAAATTACTTTATTAATCAAATAAAAATATTAAAAAATATACTTGCATCTCCATGAGCCCTACACGTTTCGTACCATCAAGGGTACTTAATCATGGGCTGTGATTTCACCCAACAGGGAATGAGCATTTATACAAAAAGCAACAAATCAAAAAAAATTAAAGAAAAAAATTGAAAAATAGGAGAAATGCAGTTCTTAAAGAGACAGCACTCCATATAGGCACTATGGCTTATGGAGATGCAAGTATATGAGTGCCAGACAGCCCTGTTCTTCTTTTCGTATACCCTGCTTTCCTCCCACATGAAAAAAACCTACAGTCCAGTTAAATGGCTTCTGATAATTGACTATAGTGCATGTGAATGTGATGTAGGGATTTTACAATGTAAGTTACACTAGAGTAGAGACTGATGTAACCAATGTATAATCTATGTAAGCTGAATATGTTGGCCCTATATAAATAAAGGATAATAATAATATTTATTATCCGCCTAGGATGATAGTGCACTTTAAGATTAGTCATTCAGTGTGGAATTACCAGTATATTATAAAAAATTCACAGTGACAAATTCTTATTCATTTCTGTTAAATGATTCATAATAATCCAACAAGATAAATCCAGCAAGTGATTTTTTATCATAAATTAATTTAATTTATCGCCACTGTTTCCAATTATATTTTTCTTAGTGCACGGCTAGCCAAGTCCTCTGATTCAATGAAGACTTTTTTTTTAATAATATCAGATATATTATTATCATCCTTTTGTAAGTATGAAAGGGAAACCAGGATCTTGAAAATCTCAGTCTTTCGAATTACCTCCAGGGTCAACTGAATTATTTAACAGCCTACCTCCTGTTTGATTTCCATTCTCTTTCCCTTTGGGGATATCTCTTTATTGTTGTGGCTTTGCCTTGTAGTGCTACAGGCTAACAGATCAATTCAACCTTCGAAGCATCTTATTGCCTGTCAATATGAAAACTAGCAATTAAAGAAGTCAAATTACAGAAAAACTACATAAAAAAGTGTGTATTGATTGATTCATTGCCTCCATCCAGACAATGCTGAACTGTTTATGAAAATCAATGGGATTGAATGATTTTTTTTTAAACTAAAGAAACTTGTAATTGTGATTTTATTTCCATTTTTTTTACAAATCCTGTTTATACTTATAATACAGTTTTCTTAATTTCTATGTTGCGCTGTTTAAATTTAATTCAGGAAATTGTTCATTACAGATCTCACAATGCCCAACTGGCCCTAAAATTATCAACGTTATATTTAGCAACAACAGCAAATGTCCCATTGTAAAGAGTTCTACATCAATGGTTTTGCTTTGTACAAAACTTTGGTGATGTGTATTCCACTGTAAATCAAGATGTTTTAAATCACTCGCCAAACAAATCTTTCTGCAAATAGCACAGCAGATATTAGATCACAATAAGCAGACTATGTTGTTCGTTAATTTAGCCCATGTAATTATTATTGTTGTTATTTATTTAGGTAACACCATTAGGTTTAGGCTGCACTTTGCAGAGATTGTTCATCATTCACATCCATCTCAATCCCAGTGGAGATTATAATCTAAAATTCCTCTTACATTTGCACAACACACTTGCACTAGGGTCAATTTCATTGTGGCCAATTAATCAGAACTATTCCCTCCCCTGAATATTGCAGGCTTCCATAATAAAATATCACATAAGACAGCCCATATTTAAGATTTTTTTTTATTATAATAATATGTGCAAATGAATAATAACATAATGACATTTCACCATTTACATTACTGACATCTGCCCCTTTGGCTCATAATGAGGTGCTCACACAAACCCATGGAGGGCAGACATTCTAAATAACTTCAGCCAATCAATGGACAGAGGCATGTCTTTTATGTTTATGCTACTTCCTATTTCAGAAACTTAATTTTTTTAACATCCCAAAATGGTGATTAAAGACAAAAGAGATTTTATAAGATTCTTTGATTGATTTCCTATTAATATTATGATACCTGTTGATTATATTTTCTAAAAATGAACAAAGTAGTAGGGCAAACATGCTGTACATGATGTTTTGGGGTTCTGTACCAGTCCAAGTCAACTGCATCTGTGCCTCCAAAGATACCCCAGTACATAGTTACATAGTTACATAGTTAAATCAGGTTGAAAAAAGACACAGTCCACCAAGTTCAACCCCTTCAAATGAAAACCAGCATCCATACACACCCCTCCATACCCTCACATAAATTATACTGTATATACCCATATCTATACTAACTATAGAGTTTAGTATCACAATAGCCTTGGATATTATGTTTGTCCAAAAAATCATCCAAGCCACTCTTAAAGGCATTAACAGAATCAGCCATCACAACATCACCCGGCAGTGCATTCCACAACCTCACTGTCCTGACTGTGAAGAACCCCCTACGTTGCTTCAAATGAAAGTTCTTTTCTTCTAGTCTGAAGTGGTGGCCTCTGGTACGGTGATCCACTTTATGGGTAAAAAGGTCCCCTGCTATTTGTCTATAATGTCCTCTAATGTATTTGTAAAGTGTAATCATGTCCCTCGCAAGCACCTTTTTTTCCAGAGAAAACAACCCCAACTTTGACTACTCTCATAATTTAATCCGTCCTCCCCTCTTACCAGACTAGTTGTACTTCTCTGCACTCTCTCCAGCTCATTTATATCCCTCTTAAGGACTGGAGTCCAAAATTGCACTGCATACTCCAGATGAGGCCTTACCAGGGACCTCTAAAGAGACATAATTGTGTTTTCATCCCTTGAGTTAATGCCCTTTTTTATGCAGGACAGAACTATATTTGCTTTAGTAGCCACAGAATGACACTGCCCAGAATTAGACAACTTGTTATCTACAAAAACCCCTAGATCCTTCTCAGTTAAGAAAGCTCCCAACACACTGCCATTTAGTGTACAACTTGCATTTATATTATTTTTGCCAAACTGTATAACCTTGCATTTATCAGTATGGAACCTTATTTTCCAGATTGCTGACAGTTTTCCAACTTAGTCAAATCATTCTGCAAAGTGGCAGCATCCTGCATGGAACCTATTGTTCTGCACAATTTTTTATCATCAGCAAAAATAGAAACAGTACTTTCAATGTCCTCCTTCAGGTCGTTAATAAGAGCCTTGCGTTACTCCACTAACAACACTGGTCCAATTAGAAAACGTTCCATTTACCACCACTCTTTGCAGTCAATCTTTAGCCAGTTCTCTATCCAGGTACAAATACTATATTCCAGGCCAACATTCCTTAATTTAACCAGTAACTGTATCAAATGTTTTAACAAAGTCTAATAAATCACATCTACTGCCATCCCAGAATCGAGCTCCCTGCTCACCTTATGCCCCCGAAGAAGCCGATAACGGCGAAACGCGTAGGGCGGCATAGGTAGAGGGTGGTGAGACAAGCTCTGAACTGCTCCCTACGTAGATAGGTAGAATTGTGGCATATGGGAATATTGGAAGGGAGAGGGGCTTCTGTTCGCTGTCTAGCAATATATTAAGTGCAATATACCGATTGATGGTTAGCACCGATGGTTTAATGTGTCCACCACTCGTCCAATTATGCAAGTTTTAATTTTGTGTTTTTTCGGACATTGTCCAACACGGCATGACAGTTATTCATGCAGTGGGTGTGTATTGTCACTTATGGTGTGGTCTAGATTTTAAATACATTTATTAAAAGTTATATTTTAAAAGTCAATATGGTTGGTCAGGGTTGAATTGTTGGTTTAATTAGCCATCTGAACTGGGTTGCTGGGAGGACAATAGTTAGCAATATGCGTACTACTTCTTTGTATCTCCAGTATTTTTGTTTGGCCCCTGCTCACCTTCTCAAAAAAATAAATTAAATTAGTATGGCAAGATCTATTTCCCATAAAACCATGCTGAGACAAACTCATAGTATTATGATTTTCTATGCAGTCCAGTATCTTATCCTTTATTAACCCTTCGAAAAGCTCTCCTACCACTGACATCAGACTAACTGGCTTATAGCTATAAGGCTGAGAAGGGAATCTCTTTTTGAATTTCGGCACCACATTAGCAATTCACCAGTCTCTCTGCACCATGCTAGACCTTAATGAATCCTGAAATATTAAGTAAAGAGGTTTGGCAATCACAGAGCTAAGCTCGCTAAGTACCCTGGGATGAATCCCCAGACCTTTGTTTATCTTAACATGTTCCTGCTTAATTTTTTATCTATTTACATATATAAAAAATATTTTTGGATTCTTTGGGATTCTTTTTACTGCTTGCTGCAATATCCTTTTGATTTATGATTTACTGGCCTCCTCGTACCTTATAAATGTTTCGGCTGTCCCAGCTAACTTGAAAGCCTTAAAAGCACGTATTTTCTTACCCACCTCAACACCAACACTTCTATTGAACCACAAAGGTTTTGCTTTGCAACAACGTTCCTTGCTTACAAGGGAAATATACTGACATGTATATTTATTATTATTAAGCAGCATTTTAAAGACTTCCCATTTTTGTTTTTTGTTTATATCTGTGAAAAGTTTTTCCCACTTAATATGTTGCAGAGATGCCCTTATACTGTCAATGTTTGCACATCTAAAATTGAGTGTTTTAGTTTCTCTCTTAAAGAATTGCCTCTACAACAGGATCTCAAAGGAGACCATGTTATGATCACTATTCCCTAAATGCTCACCCACACAAATGCTAGAGATGAGTTCAGTATTATTAGTTATTACAAGATCCAAAAGAGAGTTATTCCTAGTAGGTTATTGAACGAGCTGGAATAAAAAGTTGTCATTCAGCATATTTACAAACCTACTAGATTTTTCTGTCTTGGCAACCCCATTACCCCAGTCAATGTCTGGATAATTGAAGTCGCCCATAATAATCATCTTCTTTTCTGCTGATTCACAGCAACAGCAAGCACGTGGGATAGAGACAGAGAAGTGAATCCTCTTCTTTTCATCCACTGGACAGAAGTCTGGAAGCCGTTTTCCTTTCACTTAAATAGGTTTCACAGCCCATGGCAGACCTTTACTAGGGATGTAGCGAACGTCGGAAAAAAAGTTCGCGAACATATTCGCGAACTTGCGCAAAAATGCGAGCGGTTCGCGAACGGTTCGCGAACCCCATAGACTTCAATGGGAAGGCGAACTTTAACATCTAAAAAAAAATTTCTGGCCAGAAAAATGATTTTAAAGTTGTTTAAAGGGTGCAACGACCTGGACAGTGGCATGCCAGAGGGGGATCAAGGGCAAAAATGTATCTGAAAAATCTGCCTGTGTGTGCTTGGAAGAGATAGTGTAGGGGGAGAGCTGTTAGTGATTTCAGGGACAGATGATAGTAAGTTTGCTGGCTAGTAATCTGCTTGATACTGCTCTGTATTGGAGGGACAGAAGTCTGCAGGGATTTGAGGGACATTTTAGCTTAGGTAGCTTTGCTGGCTAGTAATCTACTGTTCTCTTTAAACAACTGCTATACGTTGACCTTGTAGGCATTGTTTGCCCAGTTTTTTTGGTCGCAGCCACTGAAGCACAGTTGCCAGAAAAAATATGCCATATAAATGCTGAAAATAGTAATTTTTTGCCATATACGTTGAGTCAACGTATGGCAAAAAATGACTATTTTCAGCATTTATATGGCATATTTTTTCTGGCCTCTGTGCTTCAGTGGCTGCGGCCAAAAAAACTGGGCAAACAATGCCTACAAGGTCAACTTATACACTACTACAGCGATGGATACGGATTACGTAAAATATATTATGGCTGCTTGAAAAAAGTCACTCTGGTGTTTTTTCTGGAGACGGTAATATTATGGATATTTAGACAGAATGTGAACAAGGTCACACAGCTAGATGGCAGTTGGTTGAATAACACACTGGGCAAAAAATGCCTACAGGGCAAATAATGCCTAAAAGGTCAACTTATACACTACTACAGCGGTAGTAAAATAAAAAAAAGTAAAATAAAAAAAAAATGAATATTAAAAAAAAAAATTAAAGTTGGTGCTGCTGAACTACTAGGAGCAGCAGATTAGCACACCAGTCCCACTCCCCAACACTGCTAGACTAATAGCACTGGGCTCTTATAGTAGTAGTAGTAGTAGTAGTAGTAAAACAACAAAAAAATAAATAAAAGCAGTCCTTACAAGGACTACTGTTATTGCAGCAGTCAGCAGATGAGATCAGAAGCAGGACAGCTGCCCACTGCAGCTACATACAGAGCACTGCAGTAGAAGGTAGATTACTAGCCAGCAAAGCTACCTAAGCTTAAATGTCCCTCAAACCCCTGCAGACTTCTGTCCCTCCAATAACAGAGCAGTATCAAAACGATTACTAGCCAGCAAACTTTCAACTGTCCCTGAAATCACTAACAGGCAGCAGCTCTCTCCCTACACTATCTCTTCAGCACACACAGGCAGAGTGAAAAAACGCTGCAGGGCTTCGGTTTTTATAGGGAAGGGGAGTGGTCCAGGGGAGAGCTTCCTGATTGGCTGCCATGTACCTGCTGGTCTGGGGTGAGAGGGTAAAAAAAAGCGCCAACAATGGCGAACCCAAAATGGCGAACGTCGCGCGACGTTCGCGAACTTCCGGCGAGCGCGAACACCCGATGTTCGCGCGAACAAGTTCGCCGGCGAACAGTTCGCGACATCTCTAACCTTTACAGAGATCTGGGTATATTATAGACAATTTTACTGAAATGAGCTGGTCATTACTTTGCTGCTAAATAAACTCTGTGTTTTCTAAATCATGACTAATAGAGTAAGTGATGAGTATTAATGTTAATCGCTGTTCACATTTATAAACATGGCTGGACCTTCACAACAGAGCATATTGAATGTACACCAAATGTTTTCTTTGGATTTAAGTAGTTATGTTTCTTTTGGGTGGATTTTCTAACATAAATTAAAGAGCCGTAAAACCCAAAAAAGGTCTATAAAAAATGAATATAAAATGTACTGTTATCCTGTAACAGGATAACAGAACATTTTATAAAAGTTTTTCTTTAGAACCTCTCACATAATGTATATTACTATATAGTTATAACATGATATAATTTATACTAGCAAGCTTCTTTATAGTTAAACTGTTTGGAGCTATAGTCCCTAACTGCACAAAGGAATATTATATATTATATATAAATTATATTATATTTTAATTATATTAAAATATAGTATTTAGAATAAAATTTGCATGCAGTAACCACAGAGCATGTTAATGCAGCTTTGACTTCCTTACCCCAGCAGTTTAACAACAAGTATAACTCCTGCCTCAATTAGAATCATGGTACCATTGTGACTGGATCACATTTTCACACATCCGTGAGTTTCAGCCAACACCTTATTGAAGTTCAATGGAACCATTGTGATTGGATGGCTGTGACTATACTTTTTTAAATGCCAGGGAATTCCCTACCACTCAATTGAACTGAAGAAGCCTCTTGGATGAGCTGTGAAATTTTTCTAGAAAACTCTAAGGAAGATTATACTAAAAGTTGCAAAGAGAAAAACAATTTTCAGAAATAAAAATTTTCAGTTTGCAATGTAATATTTCTCCTTAAACTGTTATTGCATTGCAAATGTTAATTGCACCTAGAGAATTTAATTGCACTTTTAAGAAGTGCTTCAAGGTGTCATAAACTTTTATAGCAACATGACAACATTTTTAGTAAGGAGTTTTATTACATACACTGCGCACTGGTGCAAACTATAAAATTCACAAACCTTCTTTCACTGCCAGAAGTAGTCGCTAAACTGTTTCCGGGTTCAAAAAAGCTATATTAAATTTTCGCAAAGGAAATTTGTTTGTGCGTTCGTATTGCAAATATTTGTTCCATTACTGACTTTTATTACATTCCCCATAAAAGTCTAGTTGCCTTTGACTTAATTCTACTAAATATTATATTTAATTTTGACTGGGTGGGTTATTTAACACTGCTAAATAACACTAAAGGCTTATCACCGCCATGTCTCAGAAGATGGAATGTGATGCCTACTACTCAACTTGAATTATATAAATTTACTTACTTAGAGGAGCATGACCAAGTTCGAGAAAATATAGGGACTAAAAATGTTATCACATCTATGGTTCCATGTCAAAACACTGCTGTATATTAACACCTTCTAGTCATGTCTGCCACTCTCTTCTTAATTCCATTTCTTATTCTGAATAGAAAGAAATCTTAAAAAAAAATACATCTCCTCAGTTATGCGTTGTAGATACATTGAGTAGACAGCACAATATAAAGCATACTGATACAATTTGATTTAATGCATTTCATACCTGATTGTGCTTAGTCATAGATTTCAGAACATGCAGGAAAAGTTTTAAAGTTAATTGTAAATATCAGTAATGACATCACACATATAAACCATCCCTTAACTAGTTGCTTTTTAAGGCCTTCATAATTTATCAAATATTAAGCATACAGTACGGGGCCGATTCACTAACTTCGAGTGAAGGATTCGAAGTAAAAAAACTTCGAATTTCGAAGTGTTTTTTGGGCTACTTCGACCATCGAATGGGCTACTTCGACCTTCGACTTCGAATGGAAGGATTCAAACTAAAAATCGTTCGATTATTCGACTATTCGATAGTCGAAAAACTGTCTCTTTAAGAAAAAACTTCGACCCCCTAGTTCGCCATCTAAGAGCTACCGAAGTCAATGTTAGCCTATGGGGAAGGTCCCCATACGCTTGCCTAAGTTTTTTTGGTCGAAGGATAATCCTTCGATCATTGGATTAAAATCCTTCGAATCGTTCGATTCGAAGGATTTAATCGTTCGATCGAAGGATTATTCGAACTATTTGCGCTAAAATCCTTCGATTTTGATATTCGAAGTCGAAGGATTTTAATTCCCTTTTAATTTATTCGACCCTTGGTGAATCGGCCCCTACATGTACCCTCTATATTTAAAAGCTGTAAACCCTGTAACATTATTCTTCTCTTCTGAAGAAGGACATGCTGACAAAACATGTTACAAAATATGCTAGGGATACACTGTACAAAAATAGAAATATTAAATTCACAAGACACCCCTAAGAGTTTTTTTTATTCAGATATTAAGTTCATATTAATAGTTCAATCTGGATATTGATTAGCTGTGCAATAGTGCATATCCCACTGGACATGTGTTTGCCACTGAAAGTTCCAGTGCACATCAGTTTTTTTACATAATAACCAAATGGCATGTGCATGCCATTTGGGTTTCTCAATTCCCTTTACAACTAGAGAATTAGAATCAGAGACATGTTTCAAAAAGGTTTGCTCACATTTATGAATTTTTTACATGTGTTCTCATTCACTCCCAGCAGCCTATACATCTTACATGCAGTATTGTACTATGCCTGCCATGTATGTCAAGAGATATAAAACATACTGTATTTACTATTAGTTATACATGGTTTAAAGGGGTTGTTCACCTTTGTGTTAACTTTTAGTGTAATAAGGAGAGTGCTATTCTGAGACAAATTGCAATAGGTCTTCATGTTTCTTTATTATGTTTTAATTATTTCACGTTTTGTTCAGCAGCTCTCCAGTCTGGAATTTCAGCAGCTATCTGGTTGCTAGGCTTCAAATTACCTTAGCCATCAGGGGGGGTTTTAGAATGAGGGACTAAATTATGAACAGAGGAGAGGGCCTGAATAGAAAGATAAGTAATAAGAACAATACAATTGTTTTCGCACAGAAACATACTTTTTTGGCTGCTGGGGTCCCCATTTGAAAACTGGAAAATGTTAAAGAAGACCAACTGAAAAGTTGCTTAGCTTGGCCATCCTATAACATATTAAGAGTAAACTTTTAAGTGAACTACCCCTTATGGCATAACCCATAACTGGAAACTCATAGTATCATCTGTTCATTTGGCTTTAATTATCATCTGTATGCTGATGATACCCAAATATATTTTTCCACCCCTTCATTAACAGCTGAAACAGAGGCTCAAATCTGTAACTGCCTCCTGGCTATCTCTAATTGGATGAACCAGCGCCACCTCAATCTCAACCTAACAAAAACTGAACTAATCATCTTTCCACCTAAGCCTGGCCCTACTCCCCTATTTACTATCTCTATTGATGGCATGCTCATTAATCCTGTCAACTCAGCTCGCTGTCTGGGGGTAATCTTTGACTCCTCTCTCTCCTTCTCTGACCATATTGACACCACTGTCAAAACCTGTCAATATTTCTTACGCAATATTGCCAAAATCCGTCCCTTCCTTTCACCGTCTACGGCCAAGATGCTCATGCATGCTCTCATCCTATCCGGACTAATTTACTGTAAACTTTTACTAACTGGCCTCCCTAACTCCCATCTCTCCCCTCTACAGTCTGTATTAAACACTGCTGCTAGAATTATCCTCCTCTCATCCAAAAGGGTACAGGCCCCTCCGCTGCTGAAGTCCTTATCATGGCTTCTATAAAACAAAGAATAACTTATAACCTTCAAATCCCTTCATTCCTCTGCACCTAACTACATCTCATCTCTTGTTTCTCTATTTATTCCTGCCCAAAACCTCCGCTCCTCTCAGAGCAACCGCTTGGTTGTACCCCCCACTACTACTGCTGTTTCCCTTATCAAACCCTTCTCTCTTGTGACTCCTTATATTTGGAATGCCATTCCTGAATCTCTCAGGAGAGAATCCTCCTTCAGTGTTTTTAAAACAGAACTGAAAGACTACCTCTGGGAGCACCTGGATAACACCTGAACTGGGAACTGGCACTTATATAACAGTGTAACAAACTGAATTGTGTCTGTATGTTACCCTCCCATTTAGACTGTAAGCCCTATGGGGTAGGGATCTATAGCCTTTTGTTTCCTTGACACTGAGCACTTAATCTGTATTGTAATTATATTTTATATGCATGCGAATTGTATTTCTAATAATGCACTTATTGTTACGTTTTATTTCAATGACTCTTTGTTTGTTACTGCTAATTTATTGTTTTGCTGTACAGTGCTTTGCCCTCAAGGAGCTCTTTACAAATAAAAATATACATACATACATACATACATCTGTCCTATATTTATGAATACAAACGATATAATACCTATACCTATCACTTCAACTTTCAAACTATTCTCTAATAGAAGGTGTAGGTGCAATTTATCCGTAGATTTATCTATCTTTAATGTCTTTTGATTCATCCTTTCTGTATATCCCCTTATTCAGATACTTCTATCCACATATCCAGTAGAACAAAAGAAAGTCTCATAAGAACAATTTCTGCTCAGACTCAGAAACTTTTCTATGCACCAAACACTATTCTTAGGGATGGATATTATCCCATGAACAGTCAAGCCCCTGAAAATTTTTTAACTATTTGGATAAAATGGAGTCTATAGAAGACGGCCATTCTGTGGATAATGGGTTTCCAGTTCATGATCCTATACCTGTATTATCATTTCAGGCAGTTACAATAAAGTTGTATTTTAAGACTGACTGAATACCCAAGAGCTGCAATCAATCACATGGGGAACTATCCAATTATCTTTAAAGTACTGTAGTTAAAGTAGTACATTATTGAGTTTCTTTTAGGTGCTTTTATATTAACAAAAGAGGATTTCAGAGTTTTTGAAATTTGGTAAACAGTATTTGTCAGGTTTTCTTATTTGAGTTTTCTGTGGCTATTCAGCATTTTCACAGTTCTGCTAGTAGTTCTAAAATCGATGTCTTCATTGGGTTTGTCCTTTACTTCTACGTTAAAACAAGACAAAATAGACAAATAATAAATAGTATGTTTGCATCACAAAACTGGGCTACCTTAAAAAAATTTATGAAATTGTATCTAAACAGGTAAATCCTAACAATGGAAATAAATTCACCAATTGGAAGCAAGATAATCATTTAACTAAGAAAATGATTCACCTAAAAACATGAGAATAACAAACTGAGAATAATTAATGTACTAATCCTGTTAAATATATATTGATCAAAAAGGAAAGCCAAATGTTTAAATCCAGTTGAGTGAGTAACAATGATTAATGATATTACACTAAAACAGATTTAAATTCTTCATCTTTCAGTAAATTTTCATACCTTGTGGGAGATTTCCCCTAGAGTTTTATATTCATCAAATAAGTTGCCTGTATTGAGTTATGAAGACTTGCCTAGGTGAAAATATTTTTTTGATTTGAGGTGTGAAAATGAATTTAGGGAATAAAATATACTAGCCGAGAGATTTGAAAATTTACCTTGGTATGAGAAGAAGAGTACAAATGTAGATCATTTAAAGCATCAGGGACATGTTAAACAAATATGATTTTTTGGGCAACAATTTCAAATTCTAGGACAAAATGTTGAGTATAGATTATGTTTTGAAAATACATATGTGTCATAAGATATCATTGATATTAAAGATGCCACTCATGCCTCATGACTTACTCACAATTGTCGTATACTAAATGATGAACCCTCTGTTTTATACTTTAAAATCAGAATCATTTTATTCTATTATGAGAACTTAATATATGGCTTGTTTCATAGTCTTATCACAACTCTCTTTATCTCTGCACATGTCTCTTTTCTTCTAAGCCATTAGTTATTTAATGACTTTATCATTAAATAATAATTACAATTAATTATTTTATGACTATTAATTATTATTTTATGACTATTAATTATTTTATGACTATCTATACACCTATTTGCCTTCTTATCCCCAATGACCTTTTTCACTCACAATTTTTTCTATCTCTTGTACTTTTCCTTGCCTATGTTTTTCAGCACAGTCCATACATGTTGAATGACAAATACCCACTTCATCTAAGTGGGGGCATAGGCCAAATTTCAGTTGCAAGGTACTCAAAGGAAGAATTACACTTATAATCAGATACAAACATGTGTCAAGACAGGCATAAAACAGGATTGTTGGGAAAAAAATCAAGGAGAGTAGTAACTAATAATCGAATTGCGTTTTTTTCCATGAATCGCGAAAAATTTGTGTTTTTCTCATATTTCTAAAAAGCCTTAAAATTTTAAATTTATTGCATGGATAAAACCATGAAAACCGTTAATGCCAAAAAGTTGTGGATGTGCTATATAAGTGGGAGATGTACTGATCTTATTGGACCACTTTACATCAAATCAAACTTTTAGAGGTTCTTTGCTAGGAATTGGCATTCATATTTTTTACTGCATCGCTTTTTTTTGACGTTGACACAGGGGTATAGTTTTCTTTAATCAGCTCAGTAGTTAAATTAGACAAGAATCTACAATTGGGCAATTGGGCATTGAACCCAGGTCTGCATTTTCATTTTTTTGCCTTTATTTTTTCATCAGGGTTTTAATAAACACGATCTTACATAAACAGAGGGAAAAAAATACTAAATTAAGTACAAAGATCTGCATTTTGCAATGATTACAGTTTTAACGTTACAATTATTTTCGCACATTGTATATTTATAGGACCTTGAATGGGGCATCACATTTTACATCACACTGAGCACATTATTGCATAATCTTTCCACCAGTTGATGAGGTTTTCAAAAACATGTATACTGTAGGTCAATGTAGGGTTATTCAATAAAAAAATCTAATATCTAAAACTTGCACGATCTTTACCGACGAAATGAATTAGAATAAAATTAGACCAAACGCAATTCAAGTTTTTTCTCCAAAAAAACTTGAATGTCTGGAAGGCTACTAACATGTCCAAATTGGTCCCTGGACCTCTCCCATTGACTTATACATGAACTCAGCAGGTTTTAGGTGGCGACTAGTCAAATTATGACTAGTCGCCATTATGACAGGGCCAGAGTATGATAAATCTCAAAATTAAAATTCGAATTAACATTCGAATTGAGTTTGGGATAATTCACAATTCAAATTTGAGAGTTTTGACCATAAAAAATGCGAAATTCTAATTTGAATTTCAATTTTCAGTTCAACCCTTAGTAAATCTGTCCCTGAGTGTACTTTTCCATTTCTGACTTTTTCTATATGTTCCATTAGACTGGTCTAAGAAGAATCCATATTATTATAATATGTTTAAATCAAAACAATATGTTAAAGAATATACAAGCTATAATTTTTGAGAGGCTTTTAGATACATCTCTTAGGAAGTACGACAATTCAGGAATATGTAACAGAGAAAAAAATGTGAATCCTGTCTGGCAGTTGTATAGACAAACTGGAAGCCTCCTGTTTGAAGTACTTTCCAGATAGCATGTGGGCTCTTTCAGCTTAAGCTTTGCTTTCAGCAAAATTGTTAATTATAGATCATAATAAGCTGTTAGAGAGAAACACACATAATTTAAAAGTGAAATGAGGCACAGCACATAGATAAAGCAATTGTTTGTTTAAGAGGTGATTAGCAGTAGCAAAACAAGCAAACTGATACTTGAACCTGAGAGAAATTACACTCATTTGAATCATTATATTATTTGCCAATTTGCACAATGAAACATAATACTGAGATAATTGAACATTGCAGTTAATTTCTCTTGGATTATGTGTTTAGTATAAATGATGTGTTGTACTAAGTTTACTTGTGATCCCTCCAGATTGTTTAAAAGTTTCATCATTAAAAGCCTGAATCAATAATGCATATTTTCTAGGCTTTTGAAAAGAATATTATTTCATGTATACAGTTAGGTCCATAAATATTTGGACAGAGACAACTTTTTTTCTTATTTTGGTTCTGCACATTATGCATTTTAAATGAAACAACTCAGATGCAGTTGAACTGCAGACTTTCAGATTTAATTCAGTGGGTTGAACAAAAAGATTGCACAAAATGTGAGGAACTAAAGCCTTTTTTTTAACACAATCACTTAATTTCAAGGGCTCAAAAGTAATTAGATAAATTAAAAAAACTGAAAATAAAATGTTCATGTTGAAAACCCTTTGTGGGCAATGACAGATTTTGGGTTTCCTCCTTTTTAATGCTCTGCTAGGTCTTTACTGTAGCGGCTTTCAGTTGCTGTTTGTTTGTGGGACTTTGATTGTGTCTGAAATTTAGTCTTCAACAAGTGAAATGCACGCTCAATTGGGTTCAGATCAGGTGAATAACTTGGCCATTCAAGAATATTCCACTTCTTTGCTTTAATAAACACCTGGGTTGCTTTGGCTGTATGTTTTGGGTCATTGTCCATCTTTATTATGAAACGCCTCCCAATCAATTTGACTGCATTTAGCTGGATTTGAGCAGACAGTGTCTCTGAACACCTCAGAATTCATTTGGATGCTTCTGTCCTGTGTCACATCATGGATAAACACTAGTGTCCCAGTGCCACTGGCAGCCATGCACACCCAAGCTATCACACTGCCTCCGCCATGTTTTATAGAGATGTGGTATGCTTTGGATCATGAGCTGTTCCAAGCCTTCTCCATACTTTTTTCTTGCCATCATTCTGGTAGAGGTTGATCTTGGTTTTATGTGTCCAAATAATGTTTTTCCAGAACGGTGCTGGCTTTTTTAGATTTTTTTTAGCAAAGTCCAATCTAGCCTTTCTATTCTTGATGCTTATGAGTGGCTTGCACCTTGCAGTTCACCCTCTGTATTTCCTTTCATGCAGTCTTCTCTTTATGGTAGACATGGATATCGATATGCCTACCTCCTGGAGAGTGTTGTTCACTTGTTTGGCTGTTGTGAGGGGGTTTCTCTTCACCATGGAAATTATTCTGCGATCATCCACTACTGTTGTCTTCTGTTGATGTTTAGTTCTTTTTGTGTTTCTGAGTTCACCAGTGCTTGCTTTCTTTCTTTCTTTCTTTCTTTCTTTCTTTCTTTCTTTCTTTCTTTCTTTCTTTCTTTCTTTCTTTCTTTCTTTCTTTCTCAGGATGTACCAAACTGTAGATTTTGCCACTCCTAGTATTATAGTATTTTCTTGGATTTTTTTTTCTGTTTTTGCATCTTAAGGATGGCTTGTTTCACCTGCATGTAGAACTCCACAAGTTGTCTGTTCACAGCAAAATCCTCCACATACAAGCACCCCCCCTCATCGAATTTGATTTGAAGTTTTCCCCCAAAAATGTTCATAGCTCATCCTTACTGTATTTCACAATTACAGAATCTTACATTCATTTTTAGAGAACAAATCCCATATAAGCATCACTTGGGGGCAGATTTATCAAGGGTCGAGGTGAACATTTTAAATTTGAATGGCCAAAACTGTGAATTGTTAAAATTTGACTTGAGTTTTATTAAAAATTCTAATTAGATTTTCTAAATTTATCATACACTTACCCTTTAAGAACTTGAATTCGACTATTCGCCATGTTAAACCTGCCAAATTGCTGTTTTAGCCTATGTCCTGGGATCAGTTTGGAGTTGTTTGCAGCCTTCCTGATATTCAAGTTTTTTTGGAGAAAAAACTTGAATCTAATTCGATTCAAATTCTGTTTGAATGCAATTCGAGTTTGCAGGTCGATCCTATTCACGATTTTTTAAATAAATTGCAATTGGTCGAATTTCATGGGAGTTCATGGGAGTTTTAAATAACTGCCATGAACTCGAAATTCGACACTTGATAAATCTGTCCTTTGATGTGCAATTGGATTAAATGATGGATAGTGATGGACGAATTTGTAACATTTCACTTCCCCGAAAAATTTGCCAATTTCCCGGGAAACGGCGAAAAATTTACGAAACTGCGCCGGCCAGCTTTGTTACAAAGAAGCTGCTACTAACCAGTCAACTGTGGAGCTACAATGCAAGTTTGAACAGGCTTAATTTTTTTGTAGAGCATAAGTATAATATGGATGTTGCAAGTAAGTAGGACATACATCATTTTTATCATTTTAATTTAACTAAAATATTCAAGGAAAAATAGGGGTTTATTACTTTTTTGAAGGTAAGTCCAACACCACAATTGCTTTAAAATACCTCATATTTTTATTAAAAGTGTTTTGTGCTTGGAGCTTATATTTAAGAATGCAATACTTTTTAGTATCAAGGATTGAAATTATACAGTAAACTTAACACTGACTGGGTCACATTGTGCAGAAATAGGTACTTTTATAGTATGTGTGGGAAGAATATTATAAGATTACATTTTGTGGAAAATAAATTATATTTTTTGGTCTAGACATGCTACTTTTTTGTTAATTAGTGGGGGGAGAATGCATTTAAAAATGAATGTTTGTGAAGTAATGTAAGTAATTATACCATATTTCCATTAATAAAAAAAATAGGGGGCATACATTAATGAATAGCATAGGTTCCATCAAATCTTATTTTAAATTAACTTTTCACAGATTTTAAATTCCCTAATTATGACATCACAAAGTATAATTTAATTACATTTTATGTATTACTATATAACTTTATTAAAGATAACATTTTGGATTAAAAAAGAAAGCCTATTACAGTTTAGAAGTTTCTTTCTTTACAATAATCCACTTTTTATGGACCAGAGGTATTTCAAAAATATTTTTTTTTATATCATTTGTGACTTAAGGAGTTGCACTTTGATAGATAGACAGATAGATGGACAGACAGAAAGACAGACAGATAGATAGATAGATACAATTCCTTCTTGAGAAAGGGTGATCTAAATAGAGCAGAGAGAACAGAAAAACTTACAGTGTTTGCCCATCTTGTTAACAAGGATTGGCTGTTAAATACCACTGAAATTTAGAGGATAGTATAAACTGAGATAAAGCCTGTTTGTTTATTATATAGTTTTCTGTTTATTTCTTAAATTAATCAGTATTCTGATTGGCTAAACAAGCCCATTCTGCATAGATTCAAAGGGTTGAAGGGCTATATACAGTACCTCCTGACAGAGTTGGGGTGGTTGTTCTTACTGAAATACTATACATTATTTTATAGATAAACTCATTTATTGAACTTGAACCTTAAACTGTTGTCTTCTGAATAGCCGGCTAGGCTAGTAGTAGGCTAGGTCTCCTTCTAAATTAGTTTTTGCCCTCTTTTTGCACCTAATGGATCAAAATCAAATGTAGGTCCGAGAGTCATGAGTATCACAATGCAAATATTTCTTAAACTGCAAAACCTATTGACACCTACTGTTTCACAGGCATTCTGGAAATATACACTGCATTGTGGGTATATCCATTTTGATATGTCTATCTATTTTGATATCTAAATATTGTATTTGCATTAGTAAATGTTTACATTTTCTTTTAGACTTGCTGGTCCACAGTTCACATATAGTTTTTGGAACTTGAACAATTAAGTCACATGTTATTATTAATTATACACTTGACAATCTTGTTGCATTTATTTAGTGGCATACTAGGCTAAATACGAACCACTAGAAATAACTAATACAGAAGTAAAGAAGTTTATAGAATTGAAGAGAAAGGCATTTAAAAACTATAAGTCTGTGGGGATGGAAGCTGCATTTATCGAATATAAACACTATAATAAATGTTGTAAAACAGCAATACGGAAGGCAAAGGCAGAAAATGAAGAGTGCAGTGCAGCAGAGGTTAAGACTAACTCCAAAAAGTATTTTTTTCAATATACTGAGAGTGTGGCTCCTTTATATAATGCTACCAGTATGATTGTAACAGATACTGAAAAGGCAAATGTGCTAAATCAGTTATTTTCTTCAGTGTTTACAATAGAGGAGTCAGGGTTTCCAAATCCACCTCATAGCAGAACTGTTGGCTTACCTCAAACTAGTCAGTGGCTGACTATGGTACATAAAGCTTAACTAAAAATAAATGTGAACAAGGCTCCTGGGCCAGATGGAGTACACCATCGGGTATTAAGAGAGCTTAGTTTGGTTTTAAACTAGCCTCTATTTCTGATTTTCTCAGACTCACTTTCATCTGGTATGGCATTTATGGATTGGAGGAAAGCTAATGTAATTCCTATATTTAAAAAGGGATTATGCTCTCAGACTGGCAATTATAGGACAGTGAATTTGTCAACCATGGTGGGCAAATTATTTGAAGTCTTGTTTAAGGGATCACATCACAAATTGGATTGCTTTTTATGAGGTAAGTAAGATGCTAGACGAGGGGCAGTAGATGTGATCTATTTGGATTTTGCCAAGTGTTTTCTGCTGATAGGAGCACCGGCCCGGGGTTTCAGGTAAGTAAATACAATAACTTGGAGGTGCCTAACATTTGGCACCCCCAAGTGCAAGATGACTTTCCTTCTCCTTTAATGGGACTGCACTAGGCAAATCCATAATGGAAGGGGACCTTGGAATTCTTGTAGATAATAAACTTGACTGTAGCAAGCAATGCCAGTCATCAGCTGCAAGGGCAAACATGGTCTTTAACTGTGTAAAAATGGGCATGGAGAAGGGGGTTATTCTTCCACTGTACAGAGCACTGGTAAGGCCCCATCTAGAATGTGCTGCATAGTTGTGGTCTTCAATGCTACAATGGGACATATTGAATTAGAGATGGTCTAGAGAAAGTCAACTAAGTTGGTAAAAGGTATGGAAAATCTCAGCTACGAGGAAAGATTGGCCAAGTTGGTGTTGTTCACTCTGGCACCTGAGGGGTTATATGATAGCTGTGTTTAAATACACACACACCACTTAACATCAACGGCTCCACGGTAAAGACAGTAAAGAACACCAAATTCCTGGGAGTCCACATCTCTGATGACCTCACCTGGACCACCAACACCGCCTCCATCACCAAAAAGGCTCAGCAGCGTCTTCATTTCCTAAGCCAACTGAAACAGGCCAGCCTTCCGCCTCCCACCCTCACAGTGTTCTACAGGGGCATCATAGAGAGTGTACTGATGAGCTGCATCTCCATCTGGTACAGTAGTGCCAGCTCTGCTGACCGGAAAAGTCTACAGCGGACTGTCAGAGCAGCTGGCAACATCATTGGAGCAGCTCTTCCATCACCTCAGGACATCTTCCACAAGTACTGTGTAAGAAAGGCCTCCTGCATTGCACTGGACTCCACACACCCCTCACACGGACTGTTCATGCTGCTCCCATCCGGCAGACGCTTTCGCAGTATTAAAGCCCGAACAAGCAGGCTGCGCAAAAGCTTTTTTCCACAAGGGATCAGACTCCTCAACTCACTGCCTGCCCTCCCACTACATTCCAGACACACCTGAACTGTGAACTGAACTTTGTGAACTGTTAAATTATTTGCACAAATCTAAAGGTTTACACATGTATATATCCAATTTCTGCCAATATATTGCACATTTCATGTTTACATATTTATTGTGTATTTTTAAGTGCCTTTTTGTGATCTGTACTAGCTGGAGCCACGTTGTCTCGTCTCACTGTATATTCGTATACTGCTGAGATGACAATAAAGTTTACTTTGACTATAAGGGGATCATATATAATCTCTCTAATGCTTTGTTTACCAGTAGGTCTTTTCAGATAACACAAAAGCACCCATTCTGATTAGTCAAAAGGAGGTTCTGTCTAATTATTGGGGTTTTATATTTTGAAAAGAAAATTTTTAGGGGTTAGACGGCTTTTTAGCAAGTGAAGGAATACAGAGTTATGGAAGATAGCTTGTAGTATAAGCTGATTCATGCACTGGTCTGACTGCCATTTTGGAGTCAGTAAGGAATTTTTCTCCCCCTCTGAGTCAAATTGGAGAGGCTTCAAATGGTTTTTTTTTTGCCTTCTTTGCCAATTCAATTACTTGTTATAAAACTGTAATATATATAAAATGTAATCCTGATTTGATGAATCTTTATGGTGATTAGTGTAAATGTGACATAATTAATTCAGTACTAATAAATGTATATGATTTAATATTGTGATTGATAAATTTTTTTTCACAAAATCAATGACTGAGAAATCTGATAATTTAAAGGAAAATGTAACAGTTGGCACCCTAAATCTAGAACCAATGCCAAGCTCCCTGGTCTCGGCTCATACTTCTGCCTGTAGCAGCTGCCTTTGGCTTCGGGAGGAGCCCCCAGCTACTCAGATACCGCCAGGTTTTTAAACGAAAGGTGCAAGGCAAGAGGTTCTAAACAGGCAAAGGGGCACAACCGTAAACTAGAGTCTTTGGGCAGAAGGCCACAGTACAAGGCGTAAATAAGAATCATAGTCAGAATAGGCCGGGTCGGGGCAGGCATAGAACAAGCGTAGTCATGCAGGCAAAGGTCAAACCGGGTAATCAATCAAAAGGGATTCAGCGGAAGAGGTAGAAGCTCAGGAACCACAGGAAACAGATCCTATCACAGGCAAGGTCTAGAAGCCCCACTGAGCTTTTTATAGTGTCAGTTTCGCACCAAGATTTTCACGCCAAAGCGCGTCTGCGTCAGACGCTCGTGTGTTGGTGTCAATAAATAGAACGAGACGCGCACACTCCCTAAGAGACAATATGGTGGCAGAAACAGACTGGCGTGGCGGGCGTCCCCGCCGATGGTGCGGTGGGCGTCCCCGTCGCATCACTGGACCACCAGGGTGAGTAGATTTTATCACAGAAACATTTGACCAGTGTTCATAATTGTGTGCCCTCTGTTTCTTCTAGTTATTTACATATAGTTCTTGACATGGGCAAATGCATTCTTATACCGCATAAATGTTCTCAAAGGTCTTAAAAAGGCCTATTGGACATAGTATTCCTACACTCTTTAAGGAAAATGCTTTGGGAATGACACAAGACACATCACAATCTAGTTTCTGAAGGAGCATTTATTCCACACCTATCTAATGTTCCTTTGATAATGACATCACTACAGTTCTTATCCTATCTTACATATTCATCAGTTCACGATATGCAAAACTTTTCAATAAAAGCTAAAACATTATCAGCTAGGGTAATTAAACTGACTGCCATGTTTCTAATTTCCTGTATTTTTCAATTGGATGAATAGGGAACATTTATTAAAGGGGGAAAATCACGTTTTCCCCAAAGAGGGGAACATTTACTCCATCCACTATATTTTAAGGGATATACTTTCCAAAGGGTGAATATTGTTGTCATGCATTGATAAATATGCATGTAAGTATAGAGAATATGGAGCTTTTTTCCTCTATTTACCAAAAAACAGGAAAACAATTGAACATGGCAAGAAAAAAGGCTTATTAATTAAAGTGGTTAGGGCTCAATCAGTTACACACTTAGGCAGAAACTAACTAATACATAATTAATCAATTATTACATGATGCTATCATAGATGATAACTCAACTAAATTCCTATGTGACTTTTCAGTATTATGTATAATTTAGCCCATTACCTATTTCTAATGAAGCTATGTTCACATCCTCTTTATACGAAGCCCATCTGCTCTAATGTGAAAAAAAAATATAATTCTGTTTCATTTTACAGCCACAGCCTAGGGATCTTAAATATTTAAGATCTAAGATCTAACCACTATTTGACATGTTCGTCTGAAGTTCTGGTGTTAAGAAATGCTATATAACAAAAATCCAGAGATCAACTCAAAATGCCTGTTCTACAATTTTCCCTTTACTTCCATTCCCTGATAATCTGTATTTTGCTGTAAACCTTTTACAAATATATATGAGAGCCATGGAGGAGCACTCCACTCTATATATAGCAACTTGCCTGGGTGCTGGTTCACACACACACACACACACACACACACACACATATATATATTTGTGATAAATCTAATTTTATAGAAAAAATCTGACATTTTTAACACCAAGAGACATATTTATTAAGGGTTGAATTTGGAATTCGAATTAAAAATTTTGACTTTTTTTGATGGTCAAAACTCTAATTGTGAATGATCCAAACTTGATTCAAATTTTAATTCAAAATCAAATTTTGAGATTTATCAAACCTATACCCTGGGAATAATTCAAATTAGACTATTCACCACCTTAAACCTGACCAATGTAAAGATGTTAAAGGGGACCCGTCACCCAAAAAAATTATTCCAAATCCTATTTTATCACATTAGTCAAGCAAAAGTAACTTTAATTACACTATATAAATTATTTGAATCTTGTTTCCTTCAGTTTGGGAATTCAAAATAATAACAAGCAGGCAGCAGCCATTTTGTGGACACTGCTTTTAAGGAAAACCTTGCATCATCTCAGAATCTTGTTTGTGCACCAGAATGGGGGACCCGGTGTCCATCCCCATGCCCTGGTTACACAATTAAATGGTAAAGAGAATTGGGGGAATGTGTGGAGAGCAGTGACATATAGGAAGTGCTGAATGGAAAGTGAAAGTAATTGTCTGCCCCGCCTCTATGCCTATGGCATAGAGGAGGGGCAGGCAATATTTGATTGACAGCTGAGATTTATACATGAGCTTACAACAGCTATGAATGCTTTAATAAAAAATAGAAATTGGATTTCATGTTTAATTTGAAAAGGACTTTTACTACACAGATTTTTGTGTCTGGGTGACAGGTCCACTTTAATAGCCTTCCTGACATTCAAGTTTTTTTCGGAGAAGAAAACTAGATTCGAGTTTGGCCTAATTCAATTCGAATTTTCGAGTCAGTAATATTCAAGCGAGTTTTAGATATTCGATTCTTTTCTTAAATAACCTCCCAACCGAATTTTGAGTATATTCGAATTTATTAGAGTTAAAAAAGACTCAAATGAATTCAAAATTCGATCTTTGATAAATGGGCCTCCAATCTTGAGGGTCCTTGAAAAAGAGCACAAGATCCAAGGGTCGTTGAGAAAAAGCACAGTTGGGGTTCATTATCTATAAACTCGTTATCCAGAAAGCTCACATTTTTAAATGCTTTCCTTTTTCTCTGTAGTAATAAAACAATACCTTGTACGTGATCCAAACTAAGATATAATTAATCCTTATTCAAAGAAAAAACAGCCTTTTGGGTTTATTTAATATTTACATGATTTTCTAGCAGACTTATGAAGTATGAAGATCCCAATTACTGAAAGCCCCAGGTTCCAAGCATTCTGGATAACAGATACCATTAATGTACTACATTTTGCATTATGTTCTTCTTCACAAAAAAAAGTGAAGAAGAACATAACAGCCACCCACTGCTGTGGTTACAGCAATGATAGGAATGCTGGTGGGCAAGGTGTGAAGTACAAAAAACATGGTGGATTGCACCATTTTTTACACTTTGAACCATGCACTGATATTTGTAAATGTGCCTGATTTCAATAACAATTAAATGTACAAATAAACTCACTGTAAGCTTCACTGTAAACTTACAAAACAATAGATAAATCCACAAAATGTTAATATTTTACAGACTGCAATGAAAACTATTGCCATTTTCCACTGTGTTTTATTATATGGCAAATGCATTGGAGCCAATAAGTATTTTTTTAATTCGCAAAATTGAGAGTCTATAGGATTTTTTTTCTTCAAATTCTGTTTTTTTTTTCATTTGCCAAACTGGAAGTGATAGGAGTCAAGTCATAGGACTTTTCATGTTTTTGTCTAGTGTCAAATACAATGATGTCATTGGATGTTTTGTCTCATGTTTTTCCTAGTGCTTAATGCTCTGGAGTCTATAGGCAGTTTATTTTCCAGGCAAAACAAACCACACAGTGAAATTTTAGTGTAGTTTTTTGGCACTTCGGAAAATGTTAATTTTGCCATGTATCTCTATCAGGCAAATACATTTATTCATCCCTATTGAAAACCATTCATTTTTTACATGAATCCATACTGGTGGTAAAACAATCCTATTGGGTCTATTTAATGTTTAATGGCAATCCAAGGTCTTGAGCATTCTGGATTATAGGTCTACTGTATATCTGTACTACATCTATTTGGTGTACCTAAGTCAAGAGATCTGCTGAACACTTACAGGGCTGCTCCTGCCATGAGGCAAGGTGAGAAGCTAGTAACCAGTTACAAGGGCCAGCAAAAAGCTGCCTCTTGTAACCTTAAGAGCCGAAGTTCTGGGTTTTAACATGGAAATTTGGCTCTGCTAGTGCAGAGATCGTTATTGTGCTCAATGCACTAGTGATGCCGCCCTCCTTTGACCCGCTCCGGTGCTGCTTTTTAAGTGCAGATCGAGGAATCTGGGCTGCTTCGTTGCCCCTGGTTACTAATTATAGATAATAGTAATAATAAACAGTCATGTTGCATTATAAAATGAATTAAATAGTTGCATCATTAAATAGTACGTAACTGAGGTTTTTGATCCAAGATCTGACATACTGTGTACCCTTTTTTCAATATTCAAACTAATATTCAAACTATAATTGGTAATTTCTGAGGTTACAGTTTTCTGATTTCCACACCATAAACCTGTTGAATCTTCTGCAATACTTTAAATCTACATTTTAATTAAAATTTGCTGTATTTCAAAGCTATTGGTCTTTCAGATTAATCACATACCTATTTCCTATTAACATTTAGCATCCCTGGCATATTACTTCAATTAAATATGACAGAAAATTTCCATGACCAAGCAACGGCATTACTAAGAAAATGCCATTTGTTGTTAATTTATTGGAAGCATTTTTTTCGTATTTAAACCTCTTGCTGACACTGGTACATTTTATAATGTTTCTGAAACATAATGTGATAAGTAATAATTTTACTTGTCTGATATGGCAGCAAGATTACTGGAATTATCACCTTTAGTAAGAGCAAAAAAAGCTATAGTCTATATAGGAACTATACAGTTATAGGGTTTAAGCACACAAACAAATTCGGGGAGATTAATGACAAAACACCAGCGACAATGCACTCACGGCGCTTCGATTTCTGAAGAAACTTCATGCGACTTCGGATATCGAAGTGCCGCGAGTGCATTGGCACTGGCGTTTTGTCATTATAGCAGGCAGCAGGCAGGGGGAAGGCAGTTCGGGGGGATTGTCACCCCGCAGAAGAGGCGATTAGTCGCCAGGCGACTAAATCTCCCTGAATCTGTCTGTGTGCTTAAACCCTTAAAGCAGGGTCAGACTGGGGGGCTTGGGGCCCACCGGGGCTACTGCCCCAGGGCCCCCCTCTGGTCCCCGCTGCGTCATGTTTCTGCATACACGCATGGTGCCGAGTCTCTGCCTGTGTGCACTGCACCACGTCAGTGTGCACACGCGCGGTGCAACAAAGAAGATCTGGCCCGGCGGGGTCCACTGCCGACACTGCCTTAAAGTATAAGTAAGAGTTGTAAGATTATAAAACTTACAGATTGTAAGATTTTTTTGGGCAGGGCTCTCTTTACTTCCTATATTGGTTTTTGGTTGCTTTATATGTAACTCTGTATGTTTAATGTATAAACTCATTTATTGTACACCGCTGTGAAATACATTGGCACTTCATAAATACATGTTAATAATAAAAGTAATAATGTTTTTTTTCATGCTAAAAGAATTGGAGTTTATGGGTGTTTATTCTCCCAATCGCCATTCCAATCTAGGAGAAATGTTCTGACACAGATTTGCAGCATTTTCACCACTTGTGAAACTGTGAATTTTGCAAAAACAAAATTCAAGAAACTGTTAATAACTGTAATAAAAAAGTGCCACTGACACCTGTAGACTGTTTTTGCATCATGTGCCGTTTTGCCCTTCCCTTTGGGTAGGGATGTGCTTTGCTAGGATGTTGCAGGGTATGTGAATGAAACAATGTAATTGGTAAGTTCTTGCTTTCCCTGAATTTTTTTATTTTTTTCCTTTAAATTCTTTAAAGCCCCAGGACCCAATATTGATGACATGACCTCATCTGCAGTGTTAATAATACTTTAACTATACCTTTATATAAAAAATATTAGATTCTTACATACTAGAATTAAGATTAAAAAAAGTTGATGAAAATATGTCAAAGTTGTTTGTCAATACTTGTATTGCAATTCCATTATTTCCTTAGAAATTTTATGGAAAATATATATATACATGTCATCACAGTGCTTATTCTACTTTGTATTGTCTTTCAAGAAGGCTTTAGCAATCAATTTTGTCCCTATTCTTCACAGCCCAATTGGTTGATCGAATGAGAAGCCTGTGAAAGCTGCAGGTAAATTAATAGCAGGGGATGTGCCCTCCGTACATGCCTGACTGCTCTGGAAATGCTTTTGAAACTTGACTTATTTGTTCTAAGATAGAAGCTGCTCTCATGCCTCTGTGAGTCAATTCTTTGTAACAGCTGCCAATATTTTTATACCTGAGAGATTTGCTTCATTCTTTATTATTGCTCAGAAATCAATACACCCATTGCCCTCACAAAATGCTATACAAGAATTATTGGCATTTCACTTGACAATGAAGGGTATCAACATCAATCTAAGACACTGCACACTTCACTAAACCCGTTTCACTTCTCTGTAGCCTACTTGTATTTCATTCCAGTCATTTTTCGGCTTTATTTGCATGACAGTTTTTTAGTAGTGAACTGTCATGTTGCCATCAAGAATTGCAAGGGCTCAATATCTCCTGGAAATACAAGATAATTTGGGACATAATGGAAAAAGACCATTCTTATTATGTCTGTTCTATTTCACTCTGAGTTAAAGATGCGGCTATTGGAAACATGTCTTTATTAAAATACTTTTGTTCAATAGTTATACTGTATAAAATGGAAATGAAATGAAAACTGTAGATGTTAAATATTATATTACACACAGTAATGGGGCATTTATTAATTATTTACTTCCATTAAAAACCTTACAATATACACTATTCAATTCCTGAATGATCCAGTAGGCTAAATCAGCTGATCATGTACAAGGTTGGACCCAAAGGCACTGATATCAAGATAAGTGGGAGACCATCCACTTCTGATGACCTGGCATATTTCATACAGGATTTTCTTTCTTGACAGACTGATTATGACCTAATGGTATAACAAATATATACACAAGGGTGTGGGAGGGTCTGGAGGTCTCTCTCCTTTAAAAGCCGCATGCATGAGAGGATTAAGCCTGTGAAACCAATGCTTTGGTCTTGGCAGTGATTGTCATTTTAAAAGCCAATGGTGAGGGAGGATCAAGCCTGTGAATTAGACCAATGCCCAGGTCAGTAGACACTTATCCCAAGAAATGCTACTATACAGGGAGCTGCCAGCCTACACCAGATGACCAGAAGTAAATATTTAGGACCACCATATGGGGGTTTACCTTGATTTGGTATGGAGGCTTACCAATTTTATGATCATAACTTTGTAACTAAAAACCCTATGCACTTGCATAGACACTAAATTACTTATGGGGACCAGGGAATGTACAATGATCAATGCCGTCTTTTGCATGTTTGTAGATAATATGGCAGATTAGTCACATTTCCACTGTTCTTATTATTTTATTGAGCCTTGGAGTGCTCCCACAACCCCTCTTTTGTGTATTTCTTCAACATTGTGCACAGGAGCTTGCCATATTGGATTTTGTCACGCCATTCCGTTAGTGTCAGTGACATTGCACATGCTCTGGGCACTGTTGAGAAGCTAGGCTTTGGGGTTGTCATAAATAATCAATCAGGAAATTAGGTGTGCCTGCCATACAAACTGATGCTACAGTGTTGATTATAGAATTCTGATGCTAATTGCACTGATTTCTGAGTTTCCATGTACTAGCAATCTCAATTAATTACTAATCAGTTTTGTGACTTTTATAGTCTATATATACAGTATATTGGGAGTTGGTGCCTAACCTCAGGCAAGCAAGCTGAACAAAAGACACTGAGCTACTTGTGGCACATTTGGAGGCAAATAGCAAAACTATTTCCACTTTATGAAGTTACTGGTCAGATAAAGTCTATATACACAAACAAAAAAAGAGAAAGAAATTCTGGTGCACTTATGAGTCAAAAGGGTATTTATATATGTGGAAAGTAAATTATATGCTGCGTAATACTAATTTGGCTTACTAATAATATCTGCCTGCTTCCACTGCTATTACTTCTCTAATGTAGAAGATTGTTAGTTAGTGATGGGCGAATTTATTTGCCAGGCGCGAATTTGCGCGATTCGTCGCCAGCGAATAAATTCGCGAAACGCCCGCGAAAATTTGCGGCAAAAATTCGCCGGTGTCAAAAACGAGACGCCGGCGCCGTTTCACAAATTTTTGCCGTCGAATTTGCCCATCACTACTGTTAGTAATGATTATTTCATTGAAAAGCTTGCACCAGCTAGGGAAATCTGAATCTACATTTCACGTAGGTAAAGTCAGTTGCACTATTATTCTGTGTTTGTAAAATAACTACTATATAAATATAAAATTAAAAATAAGGTCTTCAGTTTCCAGAGTTTTCCTCTATGGGAAAAGTGAGTTTGCAGTACAAGTTAATCCTTAGCATAATGAACTACACCTAGTGCTAAGTTAAAAAGAAAAGCGCTTTATACATTGCATTGGCTCTGTACATTAAGGGGCACATTTACTATGGGTCGAAGTAAAATCCTTCGACTTCGAATATCGAAGTCGAAGGATTTACCGCATTTAGTTCAATCGAACGATTAAATCCTTCGAATTGAACGATTCGAAGGATTTTAATCCATCGATCGAACGATTTTCCTTCAATGAGAAATTGCTAGGAAAGCATATGGGAAAGGTCCCCATAGGCTAACATTGGTGCCCGGTAGGTTTTAGGTGGCAAAGTAGGTAGTCAAAGTTTTTTTTAAAGAGACAGTACTTTGACTATCGAATGGTCGAATAGTCAAACGATTTTTAGTTTGAATCGTTTGATTCGAAGTTGTAGTCGAAGGTCGAAGTAGCGAATTCGATAGTCGAAGTAGCCAAAAAAAACCTTCGAAATTCGAAGTATTTTTCATTCTAATCCTTCACTTGAGCTAAGTAAATGTGCCCCTAATTGTTAATTTTTGGTGAACTACAAAGCCCAGCATATTTTCTTATATTATCTATAGTTATAGAATACTGAAAGTAGTCGTGCTCCATTAGGGCTGTATTTTTAAAGCCTAAATAAAAATGAATCTAGTGTAATTAATAGAATAGGAACAACATTTTAATTGGTTTACTTGTTAATTTAAGTATTGCATATATGTGTGTTGTTAACCTAATTCTGCATGTTTGATGTAGTTGTTTTTGCATCACAACAGGTCAAAACATGTGATTTTACACTTATGCAAATAGGTATAATGGGTCAAACATTTTATAAAATGAAGGGGCTGCTGAACATTTTTTATTTTGCAACAAAAAAATACATAACTCATTCTAAAATAAATCCAGTCTTACTTTTTAAGTGGGGCATGGTGTACACCATCTAGCAATAATGTGAAGTATACATGCACAAAAAGCGCAGGTGTGAGCAGTTAGAAGATGTATTTGTCTCCCCGTAAAACTTACAGATCCCTTAAGGAGCTCCCATTTGGGGTTCCCAAGATTTATTGTGAACTTTTCTAGAACTTAGCCAGACATGGAACATGGGCATTTTTACAATTAAACTAAGGCAATTTCTCAGGGACAAACCCGTGACAAGGGGACTCCTCAACTGACTCTTCACGTTAAGCCCTCCCATTGAACCCCATTGTTACATACCTTAAAGGGATACTTTCATGGGAAAAATTTTTTTTCAAAATGAACCAGTTAATAGTGCTACTCCAGCAGAACTTTGCACTGAAATCCATTTCTCAAAAGAGCAAACTGATTTTTTTATATTCAATTTTGAAATCTGACATGGGGCTAGACATTTTGTCAATTTCCCAGCTGCCCCTGGTCATGTGACTTGTGCCTGCACTTTAGGAGAGAAATGCTTTCTGGCAGGCTGGTGTTTTTCCTTCTCAATGTAACTGAATGTGTCTCAGTGGGACATGGGTTTTTACTCTTGAATGTTGTTCTTAGATCTACCAGGCAGCTGTTATCTTGTGTTAGGGAGCTGTTATCTGGTTGCCTTCCCATTGTTCTTCTGTTTGGCTGCTGGGGGGAAATGGGGTGGTGATATCACTCTTTACTTCTGTACTGCAAGTTGATCAGAACACAAGTCACATGACTTGGGGCAGCTGGGAAATTGACAATATGTCTAGCCCCATGTCAGATTTCAAAATTGAATATAAAAAAATCGGTTTGCTCTTTTGAGAAATGGATTTCAGTGCAGAATTCTGCTGGAGCAGCACTATTAACTGATTCATTTTGGAAAAAAAAAAATTCCTATGACAGTATCCCTTTAATGAAACACCAGGAGCTAGAAATAGGGTAAAATGAACACATCATTTATTCACATTTATCAAATAAATAGGACCTTGCCAGCCTCACCCCAAGGCAATATTCAAAGCCAGAATTCCATAAGAGATTGCTACTATGCTTTGCCGTTCCTCACTTCAGATCAAGTCATTATATGTCATTATATCCACCACTGAGTATTAGGCTGCCTCTACTTACAGAGCGCAGTAGTAGCATCTATATCAATCAACCCACTGTGCAGTCACACGAGAGAACCTCCTTTCTCCCTTTTCTAAACTTACCTGTGCAGTACTTTGACAAGGTCTTACCGCTTCTGTGACAAATAAAACTTAAAATACATTATCATATATAATTGTGCCTCAGGAGGGAAAAATTTCTTCTTGACCCAAGTGGAGATCGGAAACATTCCCTGGATCAAGTATTTGACATTCATTTAACATGAATAATAACATGCAGACTCTCACGTTTTACTGTATAACCATACCAAAACCACAACATAACAGTGCATGCAGGAAAACATTCACATTTAGTTATTAATAGATAATATGAGAACATAAAGAAGAAAAACTCCTGACATTTCACAAAATATGCAAAAAGAGGGGAGGGTGGGATGTTTCTACCTGCTCAGAAGATAAGGAAGTGAACTGCTTCTTGGCCTGACATCACAACCCAGATTTTCCCTGCCTTAACTCATTGCTTCTCACCCAATCACAGCTACATCTGATTTTGCCAATCTCTAAACATAGACCAGTGTAATCTGGTTTCTTGTCATTCGGATCCCTTGTCATGCAGCATTTAAAGCTCCAGGGCTTTCCATTCCAATGGACCAGAAACAAAATATTACTTCTACACCTAAGTAAGTCTACAATTTCTTTTTTTTGTAACTTAAAGTTTTTTATTCATTCGTTGTTACATAGACAAAGTACAAGAAAATATGAACATTATGGCATATGTAGCACTTTAACATCCAGTAATAAGCAATACAGTTCAGCATAAGCAATTACAAGATATACAAACTGACAGAAGAGAACAATTGAGGCCCATTAATGTAAATTTCACTGAGAACTGCTACAATGTTCAACCGAAGACCATAGCACAGTATTTGTACTCAACCCATGCACAACTTAAAAAACAAGAAAAGAAGAAAAAAAAAGAAAAGGAAAAAAAAAAAAAAAGAAGATAGCAAAAGAAAAAATTAGAAAGTTATCCTTGGGAGGTAAATCAAAGCAGTCCATCCAAGTTTACCTGAATTGTACACAAAATGAGAGCCTGAGCCGCTATATGAGAGAAGTATGCCCAGCTTGTTGAATGGAGGTCATATAGACGTTCCAGTCAGCCCATATTTTCTCCCAATTATCCCTGCGTCCCCGAATATTGGCGGTCATGTACTCCATGTCCCTCATATCTTTGACTCTCCGAATAACATCAGATAGTGCAGGGGAAAGTACACCTTTCCCTTGTGACGTAAGTGCTAGTCTGGTTGCAGTAAGAATGTAATTTGTAAGCCTCTGTTCAGAAGCAGAATTATCAGGTATAGGTTTACCAACCAACGTGGTATAGATGTCTAAGTGAATATCCCTATGTAGTATCCGTGAGAGCATATCTTCCACCCCTTTCCATAACGCCGTTATTACGGGACACTCCCACAAGATGTGTTGCAATGTACCCATAAAACCACAATTTCTCCAGCACAGAGGAGAGGTGCCTGGAAAAATACGACTTAATTTCACCGGGGTGTCATACCAGAAAAACATGGATTTATAAATACTCTCTTTCTGTCGAACACATGTAACGCTTTTTTTAGCATTCTCCCAGATCTCCTTCCATTCTTCCATTGGGAGAGAAGTCGAAGTGATTTCCTCCCATTTTAGCATGTAGGAATGTCTGGGAAACGGAATTTCCGGTAAAGTTGTTATAATGCTATAAAGCGTGGAGATCAAGGCTTTTTGAGGGAGGCCTCTAACACAGAGTTTTTCAAATGGAGTAAGGGGAAGAATATTGGGGTCTCTGATAAGAAAAATTCGGGCAAAGTGGGAAATTTGCAAATATTCAAAAAAACATTTAGGGAGGACATGGAACTTATTTAGTACCTCTGTAAAAGTCCATTGTTTGAACGTCAGTGGGTTTAGCAGGCCATGTATCCTAAACAAGCCTAAAGGTCCCCAATGGTTCTGGAAACTTTCAGTCATTCCTTGAGTGAAACTAGGGTTGGCTAGAAAGGGAGTAAGCAGTGAATGCGTATTAGCAAGTCTATATTTGGATTTACATTGTTTCCAAATTTTCAAGGTGAAGCCCATTGGCGCTAGGATGGTAGAGGTTCCCCCATCTTTGGTACTCCATAGCAGCGAGCTCAAATGGGCAAGGGAGCTCCAGAGAGATTCAAGCAGAGCCCATTTGCTAGTAGGCTTGTAGGAAGTCCAGCCTGGTATCTGTCTCAAGTGAGCTGCCTCATAATAGGCTTGCACAGCTGGGACTGCCAATCCCCCCTGGGATTTGCTAGCCAATAAAACTGTTCTCGCCACCCTGTGTCTACGTTTACCCCACACGAACCTAAGGAAGGATGCCTGAAGATCCCGAAGGACCAGTCTAGGGACTGTCACCGGAAGAGTCTCAAACAGATACAGAATCTTGGGAAGGACTGTCATCTTGAGCACCGTGATGCGTCCCAGCCAAGAGATTGTATAAGAACTCCATTTACGCAGGGATGCTTTGATTTTCTGTATCAGGGGGGGGAAAGTTAGACTGGTAAAGTTGATGGTATGTTTTAGTCAATTGGATTCCAAGATACTTAAGGGAGCGGGTCCTCCACTTATAGGGAAATTTAGAGACCAGTGCCTCCTTGACGTGTTGAGGTATATTAATGGGTAAAGCTTCAGTCTTATCGACATTTAGCTTATAGCCCGAGTGCTTACTATACTGCGTCAGGAGGATATGTAAGTTGGGGAGAGATATAACCGGATTCGTCAAAGTCAGGAGGATATCATCCGCAAATAATGAAACCACAAACTCCTGTTGTTGTATTTTAGGACCAGTAATATAAGTATGATTGCGGATTGCAGATGCTAGGGGCTCAATGCTGAGTGCATAAAGCAATGGGGACAAGGGGCACCCCTGTCTAGTACCGTTGCGTATATAGATCTGGTTCTGAGAAGCCTCCGGTAATTTCAGAGTAGCAGAGGGATTAGAATATAGACTTTGGATGGCTCCAAGAAAGGGACCCCCAATGCCCAACTGGCTAAGCAAATCAAGCATATAATCCCAATTCAGGCGATCGAATGCCTTCTCGGCGTCCAAGCTAAGCAGCAGGGTAGGAGTCTTGGTTTTGTTAACTGCATCAATCAAATAGATTATTCTACGGGTGTTGTCTCCCGCCTGCCTACCATATATAAAACCTACCTGATCTAGATCCACCAATTTGGGCATCAGGGGTCCCAACCTATTCGCCAGAAGTTTAGTAAAGACTTTGAGATCCGAATTTAAAAGAGCTATTGGCCTATAGCTGCTACATAAATTGGGGTCCTTTCCCTCTTTAAGGAGAAGGGTGATATAGGAGGCTAACATAGATTGGGGGATCGGCTCATCCGCCATGAAGGAATTAAACAGTTTAGTTAAATGCGGAATTAAGAGGGCAGAAAACTTTTTATAATAGGCATATGAGTAGCCATCTGGGCCTGGGGCCTTTGAATTCGGGAGAGAATCAATCGTGTCTTTGAGTTCTGTTTCAGAAATTGGTTTGTTGAGTGACTCTAAGTCAAGAGGTGACAGGGAGGCTTGTACGTTAGCAGCAAGGAAGGCACGCCTAGAAGTGTTATCCTCCTGGGATGACTGGGGTTGTATGGGCAATAAATTATACAGCTTTGTATAATAATCCTGAAAAACAGTCGCAATTCCCTGAGGGGAAAAGGTTTTGTCCCCATCGTCTTTAGTTATGGAAACTATGGCAGATTGAGCTGATCGTTCCCTAAGCTTCCTAGCTAGTAACGAATGAGGTTTATCCCCCCATTCATAGAATTTCTGTCTAGACCACTTAAGGGCTTTTTCTATGTCCCCAGACAGAAGTAGATTAAGTTCTCTACGTACCCTAAGGATTTCCTGGCGTAACCTAATAGTCGGGAGGAGTTGAGATTTCCGTTCTAGTGCCTTGAGTTTATGTTGGAGGCTTAATCTAGTTTGTGTCCGTGCCTTTTTTTTTGCGGCAGCGAGGGCTATAAGCTTGCCCCTTACTACTGCCTTATGGGCCTCCCATAAGACAGAAACCTTCTCCACCGTTTGGACATTTTCCACAAAATAATTCTCAATGGTCTGAAAGAGGTCAGCACATGCTTGGGAATCATTCAAAAGGCCTTCATTCAAACGCCAATGGGTAGGTTTTCCTATTCGGGCAGACAAATGTATATCCAGGATAACAGCATTATGATCTGACCACGAAATGGGGAACAAATCTGAAGAGGCAGGATAAACTAAAAGGTCCCGTGAGGCCAAGAAAAAATCTAACCTTGAATATAGTTGGTGACAAGTGGAGTAAAAGGTATATGCTGTTTCATTCGGGTGATGTATACGCCATAAATCCCGAAGATCCAGCTTATGGAGCAGCTGCCTGAATCTCTGACATTGACTTTTATATTGTCTACAGATAGGGGGATGAGAGCGATCTTTGTTCTCTGACAACACCAAATTATAATCACCTCCAATGATTAGGGGGCTTTGGTACAGTCCTCTGATTTTAGGGAGGGTGGAATTAAGAAAACGCAGCTGGTGTTTGTTGGGGGAGTAAATGTTAGCCAATCGGATGGGTTTACCCTCCAACAAACAGTCCAAAATTAAATAGCGGCCCTTAGAATCTGCCTGTACAGTTTGAACCTCCAGAGGACAGTCCCTGTGAATCAGTGTTATGAGCCCAGCTTTCTTAGAGATCGAGGAAGCATGATACATTTTTGGGTATAATTTGGTGTTAAGGGAATTATTGTCTGTGGAGACAAAATGGGATTCCTGTAACATAGCAATATCAGGACGTAATTGATGCAATTCCCTAATGAGCATATACCTCTTCATTACGCTATTCAACCCGTTCACATTTAACGTTAATATTTTAACCATGATGACAACATAACAGTGAAAGCTGCCAGTAACAACCAAAGTACCCTAAGACTTTGAAAGCACAGAGGTAAAACATTAAAAAGACTACAGGCATAACATTTGCATTCCGTTTGTACTGCAGAAAATGGAATGCATAGGTTAATGAAAAGTCTCCCAATGGCCACAAGCAGTGGTAAAAAGCAGAAACTGGTAGAAAAATCCAACTTGAAAAACAAAATAGATGGCACACCGCCAGTCTGAGATAGGAAGTAGAAATCGCACCCTAGCCCCTGTAATAAGGGGGTAGGGGCTCCACAGACTAACCATGTCTGCGTTGGGAGCATCCCAGGTGACAGTGGAGGGGAGAAAAGTAAGCAGCCGTATACTTACTCGAGCATACAAGCAAAGGGGATATGTGACAATGCCCAGAGCCTCAAGACAAATTCAGTCAAGTTGCGTCTGATGGAGGGGCCGATCTAGAGGCACCAGATCTCACCTTTTCCCAGATTGGTGGCAAGAACTTGGGTAGCTGTTTCCGCCGACTTATGGGGGGGCTCCTCTGATCCAGGGGTGGGAGACCGAGATCCTGAAGCAATTTAGGACCTTGTGATGGATCCTGGAAAAGATACTGACGATTTCCCTTTGTTGCAATTAGCTTAAATGGAAACCCCCATCTGTATGTGATATTGTGCTCCCTCAACTTCTGGGTTACCGGGCGAAGATCCCTCCTCTTGCTCAACGTAATTGGTGAAATATCATTAAAGATTTGTACCTTGTGACCTTGATGGTCGAAGTGCGTAGTGTTCCTGGTCTTGGCAATGATGCTATCTTTGCTTTCAAAATAGTGTAGGCAAACGACAATGTCGCGTGGTGTGGTTGTATTAAGCGGTCGGGCACCCAACGCTCTATGGGCTCTGTCGAAGCGCCATGCTTCCACGGGGAAATCCGGATTAATGGCAGAAAAGAGGGAACGTAAAAATGTTCGAATGTCCTGTGGAGAAACATCCTCCGAAACTCCACGGACTCTCAGATTTTGCCGCCTGGATCTATTCTCCAAATCCTCTGTATGCGATTGCAAGAGAGAAAGTTCCTCCCTCAGGGTGGAATTATCTTCTTCAAGCTGATTATATCTGGAACAGAGCTCATCCATATTATTTTCAAGCTGGTCCGTTCGTTCCCCCAAGTCACTAATATCCGCTCTGATATCAGTAAGGGCCAAACGTATAGAGTCAGTAATAGTGCCTGTCAGCTTCTCATGCAGCTCAGATAGTTGCTGCGTAAGCACTTGTACCGTAACAGTATCAGACATTATAGCCTGGGGAGCTGTGGCCAAAGAAGCAGCTTGCTGTAAAAGCTCACCTGATGGCTGCGATAAGGGTGCAGCAGTGTCCGGCAAGCCTGGTGAGCTAGGAGGGGAGGAATCAGGAGGCGCTTCCGAATCCATCAAGTCGGCGCCATCTTGGATGCGCTGACGAGGGCCTGGGGTTTTCTGCAGGTATGGCGACATCGTCCCTGCCAACTCTTTGGTCCGGCGTTTCCCCATGTCGGCAAGAGCGCCTCGTGCTTTGCCTTCACCCGGGATTCAAAAATGGAGCTGGAGCGAAGCTAAAACCGGGTTCTTTACCCCGATGATTGCGGAGCTCCCACTAGTTGCGTCTGCCTTCGGTCATGGCACGCATGCGCCCACTAAGTCTACAATTTCTTGATGACCATTAAGGAGAACAGAAAGTGGTCACAGAAAAAGTCATCCTTGACAACGTGTTTGAGTAAGGAATCAGAACTGTTCATGCTAGGAGAGAGGTCTCTGAGTGACTGAGATAAGGCTGGGGATATCCTTGATGTTAAAAGGGCCAATGAACTGAAAACCCAGTTTGGTAAGAGGAAAATGGAACTGTAGGCAGTGAGATCTACTTTTTTACTTTTCACTACATATTGGATTAAATAGCAAAATCACATATTTAGGTTCATTTACAACCATAGGACAAAATAAAAAAATGCACATACTGTTGCCTATAGGCCCAACATGGGCCCCCAAAAAGAATTACAGGTTACTCCCTAGGTAATATAAGCCAAAAGCGAGTGAGACCTAGAGGCCTACCTACCTACAATTGGACTAATTGTCCTGAGCTAAAAAGTATGTGCACAATGGTTAGAGATCACAGCGGATACATTTAAAGTAAACATCCTGGGGGCTTTTCCCTATATAAATAAGTCCATGCTAGCTGTCACATATTAACTATGCTGTAGTTGTGATCTTCCATACAAGGTTTAGTCAAGTATACAATGACAATTCATTTCTGGCATTCCACCTATAATGAAAGTCTGCATTAATATGGTAATATCCATTATTATATGTTTTAATAATTTTCTGTACAATTGTATTCTTCATTCTGTGCGTTATTTCTGACTAATGAAACCTGCAGATTTGTGCCTTAAAAGCTCTTGTGAACAAAACTGACTATAGTTACAAGCAGCTGTGATGTTTCTCTGCTTCCAAATGAGGCAATTACATACTTGGCAGAAGCAGTAATATCAGTTATACAGAATCTCATTCAGCCATCCATCTGATATATAATAACAGGCAGGCATAATCAATAAGATCCTGTATGCAGCATTATCTGATGTACTCCCACAAGTCCCTGAAGTATGCATGTGTTACAGAAGAGACAGTTACACAAAGATACACACATCCCTAGCCACAAAAATAAAATAGCCGCAAACAGTCTTTACTATCCAGAAATATCTCTGCTATAGAAATGATTTTTAATCCCTTTATTGCTATATCTCATCAGTACCCATCACTACCATGGCGTTCTTGACAAGGTTTAATACGCTAATATAATTTGCATTAAAATAGCTGAAAATGGTAATAGTCACTATAATGCCTATTTGACCAAGAACAAGTAATGGCTTGAGCTTAATCAGTTGTAAAAATTGGTAATTGTTGCACCCTCTTAATCTTTTTCTCTCTCAACCAGAATAATTACACCTCGTTAAAATCTGAATAAAACATCATTATCCTGTATCATTAGGAACCCTCAGCCTCCCTTGCATAGTAATTTGTACTCAGCCTGAGCAAATGAATGGCCCGTGAGAAATGTTATTCTAATTCCAATTAGCTCTCAAACCTTGGCAAGTATCCAACACACAAAACAAAATAGCTGTTAATGTTATAGAAGGAGCATCCTCACAGCAAACTGAAGTGCAATTAGGGATTCCTTTAAATTCCACATCATAAATTGTTCCCCTATTAGCTATTTTAGATACTGTAATTTAACTAGTGTTTATTCACGGTTCTTAACAATTTATCACAATCAGGGCAATTTTTTTTGGAGAAGAAATATGTGTTTTAGGACCCCAAGGAAAAGTTGGGTCTAATGATTGCAAAATATTGGAGCAAAAAAGTGAAGCAAAGCACAATACCTGTAAATAAATTGTATTTTTTTGTATTAAGCCTAAATTTGTCATACCTAACATTTCAGTTCCACTGCTTTACAAAATATTAAGATATATTAAAAGAGACTTAGGGGGGTATTTACTAAAACTCAACTTTTTCTCACTATAATGAAAAAAAATTGACCAAACTCTCAAACGCGAATCCTCTTAATTTATCACTAAATCTGATAGAAAAAGTCGAGACAAAATCGTATGTCAAATAGAATTGTGTGATTTCTAGATTATCAAATGAAAACCAGCCCCAACCCCTCAACAATAATGAAGGCAAGAAACATCTTCAAATTGTTAAAGGACCATCTGCAATTGACTTTACATTTTGACAGGTTTTAGCTGGAGTATTTTTGGATTAGGATTTTTAGCAGCTTTGGAGCATAATACACCTTGAAAAATTTAAGTTTTTTGTCCCCTCTAAAAAGAATTTCCCTTTTAAAAACTCAACCATAAAAATTAGAGGTTTAATAAATAAGCCCCATACAGTCAAGAAACAAATATGTATTGTTATCATTATATACACCCTTCACAGTATTTAAAGGGGTACTGTCATGGGAATTTTTTCTCATCAGCTAACAGTGCTGCTCCAGCAGAATTCTGCACTGAATCCATTTCTCAAATGAGCAAACAAACATTTTTTTTATTTAATTTAAAAATTAGACATGTTGTCAGTTTCCCTGCTGCCGCAGTCATGTGAGTTGTGCTCTGATAAACTTCAGTCACTCTTTACTGCTGTACTGCAAGTTGGAGTGATATCACCCCCTCCCCCCCAGCAGCCTAACAACAGAACAATGGGAAGGTAACCAGATAGCAGCTCCCTAACACAAGATAACAGCTGCCTGGTAGATCTAAGAACAGCACTCAATAGTAAAATCCAGTAAACTATGACTAGCAATTATTTTTCTCTTTAAAGCAAATCAACCTTTGGTTAAAAATTTCTGTAAAAGACGGTAGTCCAGATTATCTAAACTGGAATTGTAAATCTAAACTGGAAATAGAGGGTTTAGTTATATCAGATTAAAATTAAAAGGGTCTAAAATACTAGTAGGAAAATAACACAACTTTCAGTTGGATCACATGGGGCTTTCAAATGTGTTATATGGGGTTTCTTTGAAAAGGTCATGGCAAAAAAACACCAGGTAATGTTCCAGTGCATTTAATGGTCATGCTTACAAGTATTGTGCCAGATAATGTGGACAGTCTGTGCTTGTGTGCCATGGTTATTGCATTACAAGTTGAGACATTTATTGGTGCGTATTTATGTCTGTCAGTTGGATGCACTGCTAAATTCTGCACATTGGCAAAAATTATATACAGTAAATGCAAGTGTGTTGGCAGTTGAGAAGGATCTAGGGTTTTTGTAGATAACAGGTTGTTTAATTCTGGGCAGTATCATTCTGTGGCCTCTAAAACAAATAATGTACTGTCTTGCATAAAAAAGGTATAAACTCAAGGGATTAAAATATATTTTGGCCCTTTATATGTCCCTGGCCACACCTGGAGTATGCAGTGCAGTTTTGGACTCCAGTCCTTAAGAGGGATATAAATGAGCTGGAGAGAGTGCAGACACATGCAACTAAATTGGTTAGAGGAATGAGGGTAGACTGTCAAGGTTGGGGTTGTTTTCTCTGGAAAAAAAGCACTTGCAAGGCGACATGATTAAAATTTACAATTACATTAGAGAACATTATAGACAAATACCAGGGGACCTTTTTAACCACAAAGAGGTTCACTACACCAGAGGCCACCCCTTCTGACTAGAGGAAAAGAACTTTCATTTGAAGCAACGTAGTTGGTTCTTCACAGTGAGGACAGTGAGGTTCTCTACTGTCCTGCAGGGGGATGTTGTGATGGCTGATTCTGTTAATGCCTTTAAGAGTGGCTTGGATGATTTCTTGGACGGACATTATATCAAAGACGATTGTCATACTAAAATCTATAGTTAGTATAGATATAGGTATATACAGTATAATTTATGTGAAGTTATGGAGGGGTGTGTGTATGGATGCTGGGTTTCATTTGGAGGGGTTAAACTTGATGGACTTTGGGTTTTTTTCAACCCGATCTAACTACAGTATGTAACTATTTGGCAAGGAAATTCCCTGCACATATGAAGAAGAGTGAACAGCGTTCTGTTGTAAAACTGCTTAAAAATGTCACTTCTAATGCACTTGGGTTGGGATGTGGGGAGATACTGGAATGTTATGCATTTGCCTGCAGAGAAAGGGTCCTATTTACAACTGTAAAACTGTACAATCTGAACCTGAATGCATAATGTACTTTAGGGCTCATTTACAAAAGCAGCTACAAATGATCAAAATCCTTGTAGAGACAACCTGTAAGAAACTTACCCTGGTGGTCTAGTGGGCAGCGGGGTCCACGCCGCGTCCTTGGCGTGGGCGCCCGCTGTGCCGCTCCTATCCTGCCCTTGCCGGCGCCATCTTTGATTCCTAGGGCGCGCGCGGCACACCTGCGCGCCTCTTAAAGGCGCTGGCGTGATTGCGCTAGCGCGCAACGGCAACGAAATTGCGCACGTTTTGGCGCCAATTGGATCCCTATTTAAGGCCCATTCAGACCTGTAGCCAGTGCCCGTTATAGGATCATATCCTGTGGTTTCCTGAGCTTTTGCTACCTGTTTCTGAATTTGCTATTCTGACTGATTATCCGTGTTTGTCCCAGCCTGTGCCTGACTACTCTGCATTCTGTATCCTGACCCTTGTCTGCCTACGACAACTCTTCCTGCTTAACCCCTTGCTTGATCACCCGGTTTGACCCTTTGCCTGTTTGACGATTCTGATATCTGCCTGCCTCGACCCAGCCTGTCTGACCATCCTTCTGCCTTATCCAGTCTGTCTGATTATCTGGTTTTGACCCCTTGCCTGCCTGATGATTCTGTTATCTGCCTGTCCTGATCCGGTCTGTTCTGTTTCCACCAGACGCCTTCTCCTTGACCTTCTGCCCAAAGACTCTTGCTATCCGGTCGTGCCCCTTTGCCAGCCAGAACTCCTCACCTTGTACCCCTCATTAAGTCCAGGTGGCACCCAATTAAGCTGAGGGCTCCTCCCGAAGCCCAAAGGTGGTCACACTACTGGTGAAGCCGAGCCGAGACCAGGGTCCTTGGCATTTGTTCTGGTATTGGGTGCCGGCCGTGACACAACCCAATGATTATTTGTTTCGATCAAATATGTTCATTCCTTTTTAAACTTTGATAAAGCTGCCCTGAATTTTACATTTACCTCTCGTCACTTCCATTAAATATGTATAGGGTTAATACATGGTGCACAGTATAAACACAAGTATCCAGCTTCCATTCAGAAAACTGTTGACTAAAGACATGTCAAAATGCTGGATTCTATTCCAACAACCCTCTTTTAAGCAGTACTTTTCAATTATCCAATAAAAACTAAAAAAGGCACCAGGGATGTATAGGGCCACCGTTTTAAGATGAGCATATAGCAAAATTGTTGGCAACATATAATTAGAACTGATAAGGTTACATTACATTTTAGTAAAATCTACATAATAAATAATTTTTTTTTTATAAGACTGTCCTTTTTCTTAGATTTCCTACCAGGCAACACATATAGGATACATAGCGTAGGCTACCTGTCATGTCAGCCACCTTCTGTACTTGTATCAGAATCTAACAACAGGAGGTAATCACCATTTAGATTGATGACTCTGGAACAATTATGGGACTTTTCTCTCTATATCGCTCTGTCCCCCACCAATCTATCCAGTAACCTCAGGGGGGCCTATTCCACTAAGTCTCTTCATACATTCTCTCACCACTTTCCAGAGATAACAGAGCTACAGTGTAACTCCAACCCAGCTTTATAATGATAACTTACAAGTAAACTCCACTTACAACAGGGTTGCCCTAAATCATCTGATAGACTGATATAACCTTCCAGTTAGTCTGACCTGACATTTTAGCCTTTACAGTAGGATTTCATTCTACAACTCAAATTATTCTCTCTACACTACAAACAAATGTCATTATTTGTTATAAGATAAGGGTTGCATATAAGGGAAACATGATCTGTGCCATGCAATAAATAAAAATCATTAGTGTATGAGTTGTTTCCTTTAAGAATAAATTGAATTCCCCTTTCATGAAAACAAAAGTAGTTTTTGTTTTTAGTTTAAGTAAAGGCCACATTAAGATTATCGTTACAAATGATTATATATCCTGTCTCTATACTTATAATTTTCTTATTTGTTTCTAGCAAATATCTAGGGACAATGAGACAAGGAATGCTTTATTTCACATGACAGAACGAAAATGCCAAAACAACTGCTAAGTAAAGATAATTCATCTTTTTGTAAAATTAAGTAGCCAAAAAAAAATTAGTAAAAAAAAATCAAGACAATAAAAGGGAATCTCAATGTGAATTCATTGAAACAAGCACATTGCCGAAATGTAATACATTGCATGAAATCCTCCCTTTCTGTCATCTAGTGGCATTTTTGAAAAATGCAGCTCAAACTACGAAACCATTCCTTTTGTATCCATTTTCCAGGAAAAAAACGTAAATATTCACTCATGGTACAAACAAATGAATGTGACCTTTTCATACATGTAGCAATATATCTACCAAGAAATGTATTGTTTTGTCTGATAAATATTGCCAAAGAATGCTTGGGTACACAGAATACATGGGTACATTTGTAAGTAGAATAACATTTTGGCTGGATTTATTATCACTTATTGTTATTTCAAGCATTTTTATAGTACAGGTACTTCAATGTCAACATGTTATAATAATGAAGTATGAATTTTTAAGTCTATTAAAACAATGTATTACATATTTTTTCCAGAGCACTTTTTATCATTTTGGCTTCCAAGAGTATTTCCTGGAAGGCACTGAATTATTTACTTGATGAATTATGGTTAGTACAGAGAAGAATTACCCATGCTATGGTTTTATTGTGTCTCTCCATAGATGTAGCTTCACTTGGTCTCCAATGAATCAAGACGTGCCCTGCCATGTTGACTAACTACCTTCTTGTTTGTTGTAAAAAATATTTTATATTAGTATTTATTTTATTTTTAGTATTTTTTGGTGGAGATAAGGTAGAGTTTTCAAATAAGACAGAAGTAGTAACTGAGAGGGCAATGCAAAATCTGTAGTCAAGTATTTTTTGAAATCTGGGGAAGTGCTCTAAAAGAAAAATAATTTGACATTAATCTGCCTATCATTTGTTAATTTAAAGGTGAAATAAATATTATTCTTATGATTTCCACTTATAGTGTAATAAAGGGATCCACCAAATCCAGGATTTGATTTGAGATTTTGCTTTTTTTAGTAGGATTTGGGCAAATTCATGTGCCTCGCCAAACCGAATCAGAATCCTTAAAATCATGTGACTTTTTGCCACACAACAAGGAGTAAAAAATTTTTAACCACACACTGCATTTGTATTTCGCTTTAACCCTTTCTAGCACTAATTACATATGCAAATTAGGGTTCAGATTCAGTTTGGGATTCAGTTGAATCTTTCATAAAGTATCCAAATATCCAAAAATAGTGAAATTGTCGCATCCGTAGTCTTACTAGAGATAAACCTGACACTATGAAAACTAATCTACACTGAATAGATTGTCTTTGACCTTGCAGTGTTTTGTATAGTGTTTCAAAAAGGTCTCCTTTTAAGAAAATAATAATGAGGAAGATGAAAAGGATATCTTGCTTCACAGGTGGTAAAGTGGCAAAGGTAGAAGGACAAAAAGCAAGAATATATCTTTAGAAAGCACTCAATTCATCACATCACCATCTGGCTAGCAAAGTCTCTTATTATGTTCCTTATACTTATTGCAATTTTAAAGTAAAGTAAGTACCTACTTGACTAATGCAGTAGATTGTGAGAGATCTCTGAGGACACTTATAGATTATTCTATTTATTCCACCTATCCTCTTTAGTGTTTGTGGTCTTTGATCTTTTAACCTTGATTAACATGGAAGAAGATCGTCAATTCTCGGGCAGAAGCCTAACTTATTTTTTTAGTTGCAGCCCTAAAGACTGGAAATGAGAAATGGAAAGACAATATCTTCCAGTATTAAGGGACATGTCACATTATGCCTTGGTGTGCATATCTAAATTTACAAAGTTAAAAGCACCATGCAGGAAGGACCAAGAAGCTTTAAAAGGGCTCATTTGGAATTCTAATCATTTGATTAAATAAATAAATTAATATAATAAGTATGATGCGATCTGTAGGATAATTGTTGACTAGATTGCAATGACTATATAAGAAAAGAGAATGTTTTGTTAATACATGTATGCTATTACATAAAAGAAATGAATATAAAGACCCCAATGCTTTACTAACTTGTAAATTGCCACACAAAGCCAATTGTTAACAACTTAAAATAACAGCTAGTGTAACTTAGTATAGTTGTATAGCATGGTGTGTTACACAGAAGAATCCTGCACTGGGTTGGGTACCCATGGTTACATGCAGAATACCTGAAAAACAGCCACGGTTTCAGGCAGAAAATTCCAGATACCCTGACTGTGCGAGTAGTCTGTGTGTCACCCCCCTGAGTACCCAGCTAAGGTGCAGAATTGGGACCACCAACCCTCCCCTGTGGTTTGGAGCAATCTTCTTTCCATGTCAGAATCAGTGATAGAGTATCATCACTTCTGCTCTACAATGATGTCACTTCCAGTTTTGTGGGGCATAGGTCAAAAGGTAAGTTACAGTAACTATGTGGTCCTGTCCGGTAACATGGTAGGGGGGATGGATTGGGTGAAAGATCTGTTCGACTTGACCAGTGGAGGACTCTATTTCACAATGCTTTACAGACATTGTTCATCATTCACTGTCCCAGTAGAGCTTACAGTCTAAGGATCCTAACACACACACACACACACACACACAAACACACACACAGACAATGGTTTTATTTCATGACAAGCCATTTAACCTGACTCTAGTTTATTGGAATTATTGGAAGGAAATCTATGCAAACATAGGAAGAATATTTGATTAAACCCATAATATGGGTTGCATTGAGTTGTACACCCTTCCATATAATCCAACCCTCCCTTCCAGACAGACACCTATTTGGGTTGAAAATACTGCAGCCAATAAGGTAACCTTAACATAACTTTATTCTTAACCATAACATGAAAGTAAAACGTTTGTCCATATTTATCTTCACAAAAAGCCAGTGGATTACCTGTTACCCAACCTATAAAAACACCAGCTTATAGCCACAACTCCTATATTAAATCGACCACTGCCCCTGTGACCCAGCTCCCCCTTACATACCATTATGCTGTTACTGCTTATGTATCTGTACCCCATTAACCTGGCTAAATGACATCTCCCTAACTACCAATAATCATCGAAGGAAGGCAGAGGTTACAATAGTAAATGGCACCTGTGGCTTGCTGCTCTGTACACTTATTTGTCCAGCCACCCCTGGCCAATTACTAATTGGACTGCATCTTTAAAAACTATGAATGGGTGAATATTTTGCCTGATAAAGATCTGTGGCAATATTTTAATTTTTGTCTAAAAATGTTCATGAAATTATGGTAGAATTTGACCATGCATTTGTTTCTCCAAAAATAGCACTTCACACACGAGAAAAATCCACTTAATTTATTTAAGGCAAGACAAAAAAGAAGAAAGAAGTGAATGAACTCCCACAGACAATGTGCAAATTTTACAGCCAATTTTGTCAAAATCAGTACGCACCCCCCCCCAAACTCCATTGAGGGGCCCATTCCTAACCCTATTAAGCAGGAAGGATTGGGACCCATAATAGCAAAGGGGGGGGGGGGTTTGGCTAGTTGATGAGAATAGAAAAAAAGCAGAGTTTTTGAACCAACTAATGAAGGTTTCCTTAATAATAGTCCCAATTCTAGTAATACAACTAATGATGCATGGTTTACACATGAGGAAATTCAAAAGAGACTAGAACATGTTAAGATAAACAAAGGTCTGGTGCCGGATGGTATTCATCCCAGGGTACTTAGTGAACTTAGCTCTATGATTGCCAAACCTCTTTACTTTTACTTTTACTCTTTACTTTCATTTTTCAGGATTCGGGTCTGTCACAGTACCGATAGACTGGAGAATTGCTATTGCGATGCCGTGATTCAAAAAGGGACCCTGTTCTCAGCCTCAAGACTATAGGCCGATTAGTCTGATATCAGTGGTAGGAAAGCTTTACTAAAGGATAATAAAGGATAAGATACTGGACTTTATAGCAAATCATAATACTATGAGTTTGTGCCAGCATGGTTTTATGTGTAATAGATCTTGCCAGCCTAACTTAATTTATTTTAGATTTACTTAGACTTTGCTAAAGCATTTGATGCAGTGCCGCACAGAAAGTTAAATGAAGGAATGTTGGCCTGGAACATAGTACTTGTACCTGGATAGAGAACTGGCTAAAAAGATAGATTACAAATGGTAAATGGAACATTTTCTAATTGGACCAGTGTTGTTACTCAGCCCTTTGCTTTTCAACTTGTTTATTAATGACCTGGAGGAGGACATTAAAAGCACTGCTTCTATTTTTGCTGATAATACAAAATTGTGCAGAACTATAGGTTCCATCCAGGATGCTGCCACTTTGCAGAGTGATTTGACTAAATTGCAAAACTGGGCAGCAAACTGGAAAATGAGGTTCAATGTTGATAAACACTAAGTTCGAGTGAAGGAATAGAGGAAAAATAGTTCGAATTTCAAATGTTTTTTTTGGCTACTTCGACCATCGAATTGGCTACTTCGACCTTCGACTACGACCTTCGACTTCGAATCTAACAATTCAAACTAAAAATTTTTGAATATTCGATAATCGAAGTACTGTCTCTTTAAAAATTTCTTCGACTCCCTAGTTCGCCACCTAAAACCTACCGAGGCCAATGTTAGCCTATGGGGAAGGTCCCCATAGGCTTGCTAACAATTTTCTGATCGAAGGATAATCCTTTAATCGGTGGATTAAAATCCTTTTAATCGTTTCGATCGAACGATTATTCCTTCGATCGTTCGATCGAACGAATTGCACAAAATTCTTCGACTTCGATATTCGAAGTCGAAGGATTTTAATTCGGCAGTCGAATATCGATGGTTAATTAACCCTCGATATTCAACCCTTGATACATCTGCCCCTAAATGGCAGTGTGTTGGGAGTAAGGATCTAGAGTTTTTTTTTTAGTTAACAAGTTGTCTAATTCTGGGCAGTGTCATTCTGACTAAAGCAAATAAAGTTCTGTCTTGCATAAAAAGGGCATAAACTCAAGGGAGGAAAACATGATTTTGCCTCTTTATAGGTCCCTGGTAAGGCCTCATCTGGAGTATGCAGTGCAGTTTTGGGCTCCAATCCTTAAGAGGGATATAAATAAGCTTGAGAGAGAGAGAGAGAGAGTGCAGAGACATGCAACCAAATTGGTTAGAGGGATGGAAGATTCATTATTATTATTAAATTATGATGGTAGACATGATTACACTTTACAAGTACATTAGAGGACATTATAGACAAATAGCAGGGGACCTTTTTACCCATAAAGAGGATCACCGTACCAGAGGACACCCCTTCAGACTAGAGGAAAAGAACTTTCATTTGAAGCAACGTAGGGGGTTCTTCACAGTAAGGACAGTGAGGTTGTGGAATGCACTGCCGGGTGATGTTGCGATGGCTGATTCTGTTAATGCCTTTAAGAATGGCTTTGATGATTTCTTGGACAGGCATAATATCCAAGACTATAGTGATACTAAATTCTATAGATAACATAGATATGGGTATTTATAAGTTATGTGAGGGTATGGAGGGGTGTGTATGGATGCTGGGTTTTATTTGGAGGGGTTTAACTTGATGGACTTTTTTCAACATGATTTAACTATGTAACTACGTAACTATGGATCTGACCTGCTACCTTTCTTGTTTGGTCCCTGGGGCAAAGCAGTAGTGACAACCATTGCAACACCAGGCTGCATATGTATTGCTTGTGTAACCAGGTCTAAGATTTTGGTACATCCGTATATTAAGAAACTTTGTAGTAACAAGGGGCTGGTAAGCAGAAATAATAGCATAAATTGCGATTGAAAAAGGTGCAGAGCAGAACAACGTGAAATGTACATCTGCTCTCTTTGCCTAAGCAGGATGTTTATTTGATTATTCATTATATTGCCACACAAGTAAGCATTGTTAGATTGCATTTGTAATATATCCTCAGAACAATGCCCTTACACACCTTGCAAAACTGTAAATGGGATCTGTCACTCTCTGGCACAGAAATGGAAATGGGATGCAGCGAATAAGAGGTGTGGTAGAAAGGATGAGTGTGTGCAATAGATAACTTTACTTGATTAACTAGATTTACATTGTGTTGGGAGAACTTGGCAGGTGAAAATAAAAAAAATGTCAGTTTGGTTTAATTTCATGGTGATTCAAGCAAGGAAATTAGATTCTTTCTCTTTTCTTTTAGTTACATCTTCTGAGACTGTCAACTAAAGATCACAAGCTGTTATTTACAATTGTTACTTACGTTAGAAATTGAGGTTAGATATACAATTTATATTCTGGTTTTCTGAAATCCATATGATAAAAAGAAAATTAATTGGTACTTGAGGATAAAAAGGTCATTGTACATTAATATAGGCCAAATAACAAAATAATGATTATGCACACATATGGAGATACTAATTGCTATGGGTCAATTTAATCAGGAGTCAGATAACCCACGGGAAGATTTTGGAGCACAGAAGGAAACTAGTGCCCAGGAAAGCCCTGGAGCTATAAGCGCAGGGGCTGTATGACAAGGGATCCGAACGACCAGCAGCCAAATTATACTGGTCTTGGTCAGAGATGTGCAGAACCACATGTAGCTGTGTTTAGGTGAGAAGGAATGAGTTAAAGCAGGACATGGCCAGGCCCAGGGGTGGAGTAAGAGAGGGATGTGATGTCAGGGGAAGAAGCAGTTTACTTCCTTATCTTCTGAGCAGGTAGAAACATCTCACCCACACTCCCCCATTTTGCAAATTTTATGAAATGTCAGGAGTTTTCTACTTTATGTTCTCATATTTTCTATTAATAACTGAATATGAATGTTTTCAAGAAAGTGCTGTTATATTGTGGTTTCTGTATCTTTACACATTATAATTGTGAGAGTCTGTATTGTATTTACTTATGTTAAATTAATGTGAATCACTTAAGTTTTATTTGTCACAGCAGCGGTAGGACCTTGCCAGAGTACTGCACAGGTAAGTTTAGAAGAGGGAGAAAGGAGGTTCTCTCCTGTGACTGCACTGTGGATTGATTGATACAGACGCTACTACTGCTTGTGCTAGGGGGCAGCCTGGTTGGATTTCCTATCATTGACACACTGCAGATGCAGGTCCGGCAGCAGGGCTGTTGAACTTCACTCATGTTGGCGGCACAGCATAGTAGCAATCTCTTATTAAATTCTGGCTTTAGAATATTGTCTTGGGTTAAGCTGGCAAGGTCCTATTAAATAGCAATTGGGAAGTATCCTATTTTTTATGAATAAATATATATATATATATATATATATAACTTTCTATAAATGAACACATATACATCCTTTATACCACTCTTATGTCCCTAAAAGATTGATAAATGTAATATATTACTTGATATAACTGATATTATGTGTGACATGCAAAGAAGTTTTTGCTGTTCTTTGAAATGAGTAATGGTTTTAATGGATAGTGCTATATAAGGCATGAGATATCCTGTGACCTCGCCTCTGATGAAGTGCCAGAACGAGGCATGAAACACCTCAGGTGACCACACGTCATAGAATGGGAAGTACATCTTTAACCAATGCCTGTTCATTGTTTTAAATAGCCTGGAATAAAGTTTTTTGAATTTTAAACTTCTGCCTGCGGCACACCTTCCTAACAATTTCTGACTTTGTGGATATATTTTATAGTGAACTGCTAAAATTTTGGATTCTTGCCTACAAAAACAAATGCAGTGAGGGGTACACATTAAGGGGCCTCTTCCTACAATGTCATAGGAGCAATGTTTACTACTTAGACACACTTCAACAACTTTTTAGTGATGCTGTAATAACCTATTTATAATGCTCTGAAAAATTATGTCCTACTTGGAGTGGTAATACGTTACAGAAATACCAATATGTTTGTGGCATTTCAATAACTTGACTGAAATTTGTAATGAGCTGTAGGATACTGACGACTTCTTTCATTTAGCCCAAAGGAAGTTTTCCATCTCCCCAAAGGAAATAAATTGATTACACCAGGTTTTAGCTGCAGAATAATATCAATGATTTTTTTGTCACGATCAATGTCAACATAGTAACAAGAAAGAATAAATGATTCTGCTGAAGTTGAATCAGCATACGAGGAGGATAGGAGGTAATACATTTGTACTGCACATGGAGGTGATGGCAGGGCTGGATTTACATAGCAGGCACCCCTAGACCCGCTGTCATTTACTGCCCCTGTCGCCTCCCTTTTATTTGCTCAAATTTTCATCATCGGAACCAGAGCAATGGGGATTTGTGCACGGTAAATTTAAAACACTATCATATCTCCTGCTCATCCCCAGTGTTTCTGAACCAATGTAGGTATGATTGGGCAGAATGCCGCCCCCTAAAATTCTGCTACCCTAGGCCCGGGCCTTGGTGGCCTCTCCACAAATCCGGGCCTGGGTGATGGGTATTCAAGAGGGGAATCTACTGGATCCCCCTTCATCTACCCTATGCCCAGGGGTTAGGGGTAACATGTCTATGTAGAATGGCACTGACCCTTGGTTTCTGAAATAGTAGTAGAGGGTCATGTTACATAGTATACACACTGTATAGGACAAACAACTTTACAAACTTTACTTGCCTTTGAATTCTAAATCATCTCCAGTCTCAAAGCAAAAGGCTCAAATGATGTGCTCAGTGAATCTGTACTGACCTTCACATAAACCTTTTTTGCATGCATCTGCATGCTATTTGAGCACCGATTAATGTTTTTAGTTATTTAGTGTTGCTATAATATTGTAATATATTTATTAATGGATAACTGAAGTCAAAAACACCTGGGGGTGACAAAAAGACACTACTGTTTTACCTGGGCTAGTGAATTTCTTGCTTAAAAACAAATGAGCAAAGGGTCATTTGTTTCAGAGCATGGCAGCACAACTTTTCCTGTTGTCTTGCTCAACCCTTTGCAGATCCCTGGGCCTAGTTCATGTGCATTTCAGTAACCTCAGAACCTATCTGTATGGCACATGTACCCAGATGAAGCTGTTGCAAGGACAGTGTTATATTAGTTCTCCTAGTGCCCAGCAAGGAACCAGACTCCCTGGGTTCACTTTTACTTTTTCATATAGAATATTTAAAGTGGTATAGGTTTTTATATAAGTCTACAGTGTAAATAAGTTGGTACCCATGACTGATTAATAGCAGAACTCATACCCTTCATAAATGGTAAAGACACCTCATAAATGTATATTTTACTTAGAATTAATATAAAAAAATAGAATTATTTACTCAAATGCACTACATGGGAGGTGGCTTTCCTGCAATTCAGGTTTCTGATAAGTATATAGTGAATCATCTATTATTGTAAAATTTAAGTATACTGTATTGTAAGTTACTTGACCATATAAAAAGCACCTCCATGGTGACTTTTAATAACCTTGTATTTTAAAATAGGGGGTGCGTTATTTCTTAAATTTCACAAACTTCAGTGCGTCAGGTGACAAATGACATCACTAAGCACCGTGCATATGAATATATTTTACAGGTTATATATGACTCTTGCAAAGTAGCTGATTTAATCTGATTCAAAGAACTAGAGGAGACGTGGCTCCTGTTATTTTGTTTTAAGAGCCAGAGAAAAGAAAAGAGATAAGCAAAAACTGATTTGCAATTACATTTTCAAATAACTTCAAAACCATCATCAATTTGTGATTAGCGTATATTGAAAAGTTGCTTCAAATCTCATTTTCTTTTATAAGGCAAAAAACATTTTTTGGGTGTAGTGCCCCTTTAAATAAATCCATAATCTCAGCTTTAGATTCACAATAATGCAGTTTTCACCTTTAGTTAGTTTGGAAACTGTTCCAACTGCATAATGAAATTTATGATGGCATTAATAACAAAATCATTCTCTTTTAAAACTATGTTCAAAGTCATTTTTAACAGCCCCACATATGGCATTTCATAAACTGAAAACAAACAGATGGAGCAAACAAGTAACATTTATCCAAACACTAATGTTCAAATGTTTTTCATGAAACTATTCTTTGTTTATCTGTGTTTAGGGAATCTGTCTTCATGACTGTTGAAAGGAATCATTTTGCCCCTCCACTGAAAAAAATGTTTGTGTTCAGTCAAATACTGCACAGTTTTTTTTACTAGGTTTTTTAATGTGTACCTGTGAGCTCATTCTTCCATCATACAAGTGTTTTTTTATTTGTTGACTCACACACATCCCATTATATTATGCCTCAGCATTGTGTTCCATTGATTATGTAATTTATTGCATTTTTAAAGATGCAACGTGCTGTAATTTCTTACGATTGATATACAGAATGTTAAAGCAACAACAGGAAATAATGTTGCAATTCATAAGAAAAAACTTAATTGTGGTTTTTTTTTTCTGCCCTTCCTATCGGTCACTGCTCTCCTCACATTCCCCCTCCCTCCTCACCATCTATTTGTGTAGCCAGTGCCTGGACATCAGGTGCCCCATTCTGGTGTATAATCAAGATTTTGGAATAATGCAGAGCTTGCCTTAATATAGATTTCATACTTATATCCCAAAAAATCCTATGCATTGTATTTGAAGAGATGTAGACTTCCCTTTTGGTCAACTCTGTTTTCACTCTTTGATATATACTGTAGGTACCTATGTATCCATAGGATGTACTTTATTGTTGTAATATAAGTGTTAAGTGTTTTTATCATATAAACAGATTATTAAATACTTGAGGATGAAATTACAAAAGTGCTAACCACAGTTATGCCTATAGGAAGAATATGTTTCTGTGCCCTACAGCAGGAGTGCAGACAATAGACATTTGGTATAGATTAGTATTGGCGTCAAGGTATTTTAACAGTGTATCAACCTCTTTAAAAAAAATGTCTTTCCTGAAATAGCTGAGGATGAGTATAGCGCATAAATTATACCTAAAAAGACCCAGCTTTTGATACATCTAACCATGGCTTTTAAAGTATAACTCCATATGGTTTTGAATGCCAAAAATCGAATGGCTACGAACTTTCACAGCTAACACCTAAAGGAACAGCTCAATTGAATAGAGGGGGTGATCCTGTAGAACAATATCTACCAATATAGAACAATGCATTTCATATAAACAGGTATATTATGTTATATGGATTGTAGGTATAAATAATTCCCCCTCTTTCTGTGTGCTCAAGATAAGTTGGGGAGTCAGGGGATATAATTGAATCCACTATAAAGAATTTCTGTATCACTTGCTATATCTGCTACATCAGTTTGGGGCTATGATTTCTTACTAGTTTTGTCTGCTTACACTATTTTGTAAGACTGTACATCAATAAGTTATATATTTTTTCTTTAATATCAGGCCAGAGTCTATTCTTTTCAAAGTGGCACTTGATGTGATAAGTTTAAGAACTGCCCATTGAAACTTCTAGCAAGTTATATTTTTGGGATTCAATCCTTACTAAAAAACATGAGTGATGTTGTTTGTGCAAAATCTGAGTTTTCACTACACTATTTCAACCAGCAGAAATGCTATCTTTTGGAATACCAACTTCTTCAACGTTGCTTACCTGTTGTTTGAAATGGCACATGCACATTGCAAAAGCTCTAATGGATAACAGTGCTATAATGCAAATAGATTTATTTCAAACATATACATATATATATATATATATATATATATATATATATATATATATATATATATCTCAATAAGTTATAAGGTACAATCTACTATTTTATTATTACAGAGAAATTGGAAAGGAAAAATTTGAAGAAAATGTGAGTTTGCAGATACAATGTGGCCTAGGAATGTATGGGAGAAGGAAAAGAAAATCTTGGTTTGGAGCATGGTTTGCCGCTTAACAGGAAAGATGCCCTGAAGCTCCTTTGCTGCTCTGACTAAAATAGTGGAAAATATACATTTACAGTGGACAAAAATGGTAAACTTAGAGAGCCACAGAAAGAGGATCCTAGACAACATAACTTTACAGAATCAAAGAAATTTTTGAAAAAGTTCTTGGCGACGACAGAACAAGATGTAAGAAACCTGGGAGCCGTGCCAAACTGGCCAGGCAAAACCAATCCAGACTCAGATGATAACTCAAATTCACACCATACCGCAATTAGCTACTTCAAATCGCTACGCATGAAGCAAGACGTCCTTGAACTGGCAGGGCAAATGAAAACAACGTTTAAAGAGGAGGTGGTGAACCTGAAGGCCGAGATCGTGTCACTCCACTCTAGGGCAGCCGACATTGAAAACAGGACCAAGGAAATGGATTACACACTAAACTCCTTTCTTTCAGTCTCAACTGCACAAGGTAAAGCAATTCAATTATTAACCTGCAAGGTCAAAGGTCAGTTTCAGTTTTATACAATCAAAAGAATGGCAAATGCCATGCTAATTACGAATGAAAACAGGACTCTAGCCTATGGAGGGCTATCAGCGTGACTGAAACAAATCAGGAAGATGATTTAATGGTGTCGGAGGGTTGCCGTTACTAAGGTTTGCCGGGCTGGGGGCTGCTTTGGGGAACTTTTAGCTGTTTTATTTCGCATTCAGCTTCTTTTCACGGATACAGACACGTTTCTATTTTTATAGGAATGGAATATTAAACATTTTCCTTGGACGGGGAGAATAAAATGTAAATTTTACCTAAAGTACTGTATCTTTTTCAAACACTACTGGTACCCATACCAAAGGGGTTTTTCAATGCTCTTGACTCTACTATTAGCAAATTTGACAAGCAAACACCCCAGACTAAGCAACACTATACTCTATAAGCCTAAAACAAAAGGAGGACTAAGTTTACCGGATTTTTATACCTATTATCAGATATGTTTACTGACAAAATCCAAATCTAAAAGCAAACACTCCAATACCAAATGCATGAAACAATGGGAAACCTTAGAGGAACTTAGAGTGAAACACCCTCTTGAAAACCTACTATGGAATTAATATGAAATTTGTGGTTTTAGAGAAATAGAGTTCAACTGGATCTAACTTTTGGAGGAAGAAAAGTACCATGAGTTGTTTTAACTCATCTTTGTATGTCCTACCCAAAGATCTCTTTCAAGAGAACCCTGGTAATATCTTATTGTTCTGTGCCAGCATTTTGCTAATGAAATGCCTCTGATGGTCGCTGAATTTATTTCATTGCCTACAGCACAAATCCACGTAAGTCAGACAGAAATATTAAAATGTTTTATTTGATTCTATCAAAATAATATTTTACTATAGTTTTCTTTCGCAGAGATACTCTTAGGTGAACAATCTACCAAGGATACTGCTAATTTTTACAATAAACACTTTTCTTCTATATAGAGTAAAATATCTATTTCAAACTACTAAAAACATGCATGCTTCCTTTACAATAAAATAGTAACAAAATAGTTTCCCAGAGCAATGGTGCAACAGCAGAAGAGTGAGAATCTAGATAGAATCAAAACAGAAGGCTTATTTTACCTTAAAATAACTTGGTTGGGCTTTGAATTCAGACTTTAGATGTGATCAAAGGAAGCTGGTGAAAAGATGTAATAAAAATGACTTTTCCCTGGGGATAGCAGAGTTGAAAGGGCGCATAAACTTAGTAAAGTGTCGGCATGAATGTTGCATAAGACATGAAATGAGAGCTGGTTAAGAGCAGAGAGAAGAAGGAAACTACTCTACTCTACTACTTTGCACATTCATGGCATAAAATACCAATAATGTAGCAAGACTGACTAATAAAACCTCTCAATATGATCTGTAAATATTTCTTAACATTAAAACAAACCAAGTCTATTAGACCTATTATGTTATGTTGTTTTCTTTTAGGGCAGATAAATAATGTTAAGGCCTTATCTTTCAAGTATACACAAAACTCCCTTAAATATATAGTTAGAGTTCATGGTCGCTTTGTGTTTGCTTACATTTTACCATTTATTATTAGACTGACATTAAATATATTTGTGTGCAGATGCAATCAATAAAAGTACCCTAAACTATGATATACAGTATAGTATAAAATTCTATTATTTGATTCCTACTATGAATGACTTAGGTATTGTGTACACAAAATCTTCAGACATCATGCTGGCCAAAAATGTATATTCTAGGGTAGAATGGGAATCATGAAGATCTGTGCAACATAGAATAAAGAGCAAGCTAATAAATTATTTTTATGTGGATTACTTTGACTATAAAGTAATGGTAGATTATATAAAAGAAGCAACATAACCTACAGATAAATCATCCATGCTGTATTTTTTTTTATATTCATTATCCCTCTTTTGGTACTTGAGCAGCAGCCCCTACATGATACATGGTTTACCACATCTCTTTAAACACAACAAAATAAAGCGAACTCCAACTTTTATTTAAATGTATATCATGTAAGTGCATTTTGTATTGCCACAAGGATGTTTTATATGTTGAGTATATATTTGGACTACTCTCGATTTTGCTGTTATAGATAACCAAGGACATGTAAGACCTTGTAAGATTTTTAATGTTTATCCAAACATACCAAAGTTAGAAACCATACTTACTGTACATTCATTTTAAACTACCCTAGGCATCTAATGGAGAACCATGGCAACATGACTTTTTTTGCTGGAAGGCACTTCCTATTCATTGAAATGGAAAACTGACTTTTTTATGGAAGATGCTGGCACTGTCAGGCAATGACAATGCAAGAATGTCAAAGTAAGCATTGCTGGGCTATTCTGACTTGGCAACACCAGTTGCAGAGACAGGCAACCTATTTTCTCATACAGATGGATCTGAAGTGGATAGTGAATGAATTTTGACTACTGCTGTTTCCTAGTGATCAAAAAGTTGTCAAAAGTTCCATGTGCCGTGAACCTAACACTAACACTTGTATGCATTCCACCTAAAGGACCATATGTATTCCTAGACTGAAATCTTGAAGCCATATATCACAGTTCACCTAAAATGCATAATAATCCCACAATAATCACATGGAGCATATTGAAATATAAAAATAGAGCAAGAGCTATTTCCTATTTCATATATCTTTAAAATCATTTTTCTTATCACAGATGGGAAGAACAGCTATCTAACCAAATGCATATTTAATCATGTTAATCAGTGGAAGTCAGGAACATAATCATTCTCTTCCAATTTAATTTTTTAAAATGTGTAAAGATTCACATTTCACATTAATTTGTTCCCAAGAGTTTGTGTGCATGTCTTGACAAATGGATGGAAAGATTAGATGCATGGATTGACTAATGGATGGAACAGGCAATTCATTTATCTCAGAATTCCAGAGGCATGTGGTAAACCTAAAAACATAACATTTTAACTCCCTCCAACAATTCTGAAATGACCATAATTAGCTTGATCCTTAACATTAGGGGTTAGTCCTTGCAATATATAAACATGTACATGTTATGCTCATGGCATTATTGTATATATTAAGCAAATAAGGTTAATATATTGATATCACAGTTACCTTGTATCACATTTTAAACACACAGTTAAAATTTTTAATATACAGTGGTTTATATTTTAAAGTCAGTTTTAAGATGTTATTATACCTTATCATTAGGCTTACAGTCCTTTAGTGAAAATATACAAGGTGTTGAGCACTAAAACAATCTATTACAGGTATGGGACCTGTTATCCAGAATGCTTGGGACCTGGGGTTTTCCGGATTACAGATATTTCTTCATACCTTAAGTCTACTAGAAAATCATTTAAACGTTAAACAAACCCAATAGGCTGTTTTTGCTTCCAGTAAGGATTAATTATATCTTAGTTTGGATCCAGTACAAGTACTGTTTTATTATTAAAGAGAAAAAGGAAATTATTAAAAAAAAAATTGGATTTTTTTGATTATAATGGAGTCTATGGGAGATTCGGTAATTCAAAGCTTTCTGGATAATGGGTTTCTGGATAACGAATCCCGTGCCTGTAATACAAATCTAATAATTATTTAAATTATTTAAATAATAGAAACAATATTTACAATATGCACAGTTTAAATATGCATTATAGAGTCTACAATATAGTGACCTGGATGAATTAAGATTTGGAAGTCATATGGTTTCTCTACAGAAGGCCCATAAAGGCTTCCCTCTGGATTGGTTCCTAGTATATTCTGGCACTTTTAGATTTTAAATCTTGTGATAATGAACAAATGCCCAACCTCAGACAAATATGTCAGATGGAGGTTTAGTGAATGACTTTGCAAACTCTTTCTTCACACCTTTTTAAGAGGGTTCTTTGGATGCATAAATGAGTTTCATGGCTACAATAGCAAACAGACAATGGACTTGCTATGCATCTGGAAGCCCCTTTACACTGAGGATTTGATTATGTAACAACATAGCTATCAGTTAATATGTGGTTGATAATGAGCTGTTTGCTTCATTAATGCACAGTTTTATTATAATCCAGTATTCCTGATGGATTCCCACCAATTCAATCACAATTGCTAGCACTTTCCTGAGACAGTTTCATTCTATTTGAAGTTGCAGTTTTGTGGCAGCCCATAATTATAAAATATAGTCGAGTCAGTAAGTCTTAGAAAAAAGAACAAGCATTACATTAATTTTAAAGCAACACTTCTTAATTGAGAGGGGGTGTACAGAATCTTTACCGATTTGGATCCCTTATTTGAAAACCTATTATCCAGAAAACTCTGAATTACAAGAAGGCCAGATGCCATTTTAAGCAAATAATTCTGTTTTTTAAAATTAATTTCTTTTTCTCTGTAATAATAAAACAGTACATTTTTATTGATCCTAACTAAGATGCACAAACTCAATGTGGTGGCAAACCAATTATACCGGTTTTATTTATTTATTTGTTTCAATGTATTTTACTAATAAAAAGCATAGAAAGCCTATGGGGACCTTCCCCATATGCTAACATTGCACCTCGGTAGGTTTTACTTGCCGAAGTAGGGGGTCGAAGTTTTTTTTTAAAGAGACAGTACTTCGACTATCGAATGGTCGAATAGTCGAACGATTTTTAGTTTGAATCGTTCGAATCATTCTATTCGAAGTCAAAGTTGTAGTCGAAGGTCGAAGTAGCCAATTCGATGGTCAAAGTAGCCAAAAAAATCATTCAAAATTCTAAGTTTTTTTTATTCTATTCCTTCACTCGAAATAAGTAAATGTGCCCCTAAGAGGCTTATTAATTAAGGTCGGATTTTAGTGGTTTTAGAGGCTTTTGAAACCATGACTAAACTAACAAACTCTAAACTATGAATGTCATAGAATTTATGAAAAGATCCGAATATAAAAAGTACAAATGAAAAAAGTGAATGATACAGTAAAAAATACAAATACCTCAAAAACCTAAAAATTTAAATTTTTCGGACAATTCCTAGAAAAAAAAATCTAAATACCTTAAATTGATTTGAAGCAGTCCAATCCAATTATTGAAACTGCCTTATTATAGCACCTTGACAACTTTTACATGGTGAGGTTTTTGCCTTAGAGATTTTTTTGGTTTTTACACTAAGGGCCAGATTAATCAAGGGTCGAATTTTCGAAGTAAAAAATACTTCGAAATTCGACCATTGAATTTATTCATTGAATTTGGGTATTCTGCTGTTGAAGTAAAATCTTTCGATCGAACGATTAATCCTTCGAATCGAACTATTCGAACAATTTTATCGTGTGATTGAACGATTTTACTTTGACTTAAAAAAACGTCGAAAAATGCTGTAGAAGGTCCCCATAGGCTAACATAGCACTTCGGCAGGTTTAATTTGGCGAAGTATTGAAGTCAAAGTTTTTTTAAAGAGACAGTACTTCGATGATCGAATATTCGAATATTCAAAGTATTTTACTTCTAATCGAATTTGAAGTAAATTCGAAGTGGTAGTATCCTATTCGATGGTCGAAGTATCCAAAAAATTACTTTGAATTTCGAATTTTTTTACTTCGAAAATTCCCTGGAATTCACTTCAACCCTTGATAAATCTGCCCCTTAATAAACTTCATTTTAGAGCTTTTCATAAATATAGGAAAACCACATATTTTTGAGATATGTGGGAAAAAAGAAATTTGATTGTTAGTAAATAGGCCCTTAAGGTATGGGATATCCAACATACTCAAAAACACCATTTAGAAAACATCTGGCCTCAAGTATCCTGGATATTCGATTCTATCCCAGCAGATAAATTGTTGTAAATAAACTGTCATTACCACTCATTTAGAAAACATTCTGGGCCTCATTAACAAAGTGCAAAGTAGGGTAGAAAGTACATAAACATCCATATTTTTTGCACTTTGCTACCTGCCGGGAATTGCATTTTCTTCCATTATGTATATAACAGTTTATAGGTTGATATGCTGTCAACCTTCAAGTTTTCAGAGAACATAAAAAGTAAATAAATATTTAGAAATCTCACTGTAATTGATCTTCATAGTGGGTCCCCAAGTAACTACTCTAGGTCTCAGACCCACTGCACCAAGGAATCTGACAACTCCTCAAGGAATTTATGTATCTTGTACTTTGTACATGCACAGCTCAGTAGAGCAGACTAAAGGGCACATTGGAGTATATACAGGAGCAAAGTACTTACTTAATAAACTTTAAGAATATATTATAGTAAATTACTTTAATGTTTTCTATTACTTGAAATATGTTTTTATTTTGGATGTACTGACATTGATTATAAAGATGTGAAAAGAAGAGAAAATGATTATTGCTGTTCTACCTTTCTATTGTAAGCAGTGAGATAGCAGATTGTGTGGACAGAGCAAGATTGAATGCAAGAGGAAAGTGGCAATGCAAAGTGTATAGTGGGGGTGGTGTGTTGGGTGAATGGGTGAAAATGTGGACCAATGTTGCTTGGCACAGCTTTGACCTCATTTTCATACAGAATGAAGAAGATTATAAAAAAAGCCTTTTTTATGTTAATGCTGTGAATTTAATATAAATCCTGAAATGTATTTCTTGAATTCAACCATCCTCAAAGTCCAGAATTACAGATCAGCCCCCGAAATAACAGTTAGATATGAACCATATTAAGGAACACATTACACCATTTTATACCTATAATGTATTTTTTTTTTTATCAATGATGTAACTGACTTTAAGTAGCCTAGAAAGAGAGCCTATTGATTTTAGGAGGGGCCTTTAATCTAGTCTTGAATCCCAAGGTACATTGCTCTTTTGGGAAATCTTTTTATAACATTATTAATTGTAGCAGATAAAAATCTCTTTAACCACAGACACCTGGAGAATAATGTTAGTTGGGGGCTACATTTTTTCCTCTCATAATAGTTCTAATTGAATTTACCTTTTTTTTTCTTTCTTGGAATAGCACTATATAAGAAATTGCTTTATAGAATCAAAATTAATTATTGAACAAGCTTTTGTAGCCTGAGCTAGTGAATAAGAAGAAACAATTGCAGGTAAAGGTAAAAATATTTTAAAAAAAGACAAGGGATGGGCGAATTTTTTTGCCTTGTTTGGGCACAGAATTGATGCCCATAGGGGCAAATTCACTAAGATTCGTAGTTGCGCCAGGCGTAACTTTGCCACACTTCGCCACACTTTGCCAGGAAGGAGGGGAGCCCCAAAAATTTTTTCGATCTTTTTCAGCCTATCACCCATAATGTAGAAAACACGCCAGCGTTTTTTGGGACTTAGAAAAATTTTGACTTTTTTTGAAACAATCCCTATCTACTCTATTGCGCTTCGCCAGGTCTGAGGTGGCGAAGGAAGTCTAGCGTAAAAGGTAGAGTTCAGTACACTGCGCAAGTTAGTGAATTTGCGTAGTTACGTCACTAGCGAAACTTCGCCAGGCGTAAGGGTGCGAAATAACACTAGCGAAACTACGCCAGCGTTCGTTAGTGAATTTGCGCAGTAACGAAAATGACAAACGCTAGCGAAGTAACGCTAGCGTTCGGCGCTTAGTGAATTTGCCCCATAGACTTTTATGGCGTTGTGCGACAAAAAAAAAAGATAACATTTTTTTGACACCCATTAGACTTTAATGGGCGTTGGCAACATTTCGCCGGCGGCAAATTTTTGGCAAAATGAAACAGGTCAAATTCGCCCATCCGTAAGTATTTTAGGGTTGTCTTAAAAAGTCTTTCTACAGTACATATACAGGCATTGTGTGCACAAGAATAAGTGCTGGATAATCTCTTCTGCTTTGTTAAGGAGCAATTGTAATGAAATGTGTGTTTATACAATAACATTTAAAAGAATTACACAGCACACAATACATAAAAAACTTCAAGAATATTTAAAGATTTGTACAATGAAGATAATGTTTAAATTGAATCATACACTCAACAATGGTAGCCAGTACTGTAGGATGCCTAGATTCTGATCTTAGATTATAATGTTTGCAGGCAAAACACTAGGGACCCTATTTATCAAAATCCAAAGTTTTCTTTCTAAATAAAAAAAGTCCGACCAAAATAGAATCCACAATTAGACCTTATTTATTATTAAAAAAGCCTCTCCCATTGACTTATATACAACCTTGGAAGGTCTGAGATGCCCGATTTTTGTATTTGGACTTTTTCCATCCTCCGGATATAATAAATCTTGAAAAATGCAAGCTTTTTCTCCACTAAAAATTCTGATTTCATTGTAAAAAAACTCTTTTTCAAGGAGGAGGAGGAGGCAAAATGAATTGTAACAGAAACTGAGCAAATTCAAGTGCATGTTTGAGTGGGAGAAGTTTAATTCTCAGTCTTTGTCCATACCTCTGGATGCAGTCTGCATGTGTATGCATTGTGTGCTGTAAAAATGGTGTACTTATTTAGGTGGCTGAGTAGGTTTCCTATAGTAGTATGACTGGACTAAACCATTGGACCAAACCATCACCAATGCTTAAGGCTTTGTGAAACTATTCAATGTTGCATGTTTATTAAACTTTGGTGAATTTGTTGATGGCATGCCTAAGGAATCCTTATTTTGTATCTCAGAGCAGGAATTATATGCAAGTATATATGATCATTGCTAGACTTTGAGGCTTGTTTTCTAGCTAAGTGCTATTTTGAGATACCCTGCAAAATTTGCACTATGTGTATGGAAGAGTTGGTTGGTAAGGGTTGTCTGCTTTTAAAAAGTTTACTGAACACTGACGCAAATCAATAACTCTATTTAGAGTAATTTGGTGTGTATTAGATATGTCTTCTCATTAATTTAAAAATATTGGGAAAAAAACTTTTGGTAGTTTATCAGGTGAGCATGTAAAGAAACTGCATCTCATATCTTGAAAGCAAGATGGTATTAAATCCCCACTCAAAGACAGGGTGTGAAGTATGGGTAGGCAGAAGAGCCATTTGCCTAAAATGCAACAGTAGGGGGAACTAGGCATGTAACTCCTCAAACCATAGATTTGAGCAGCACTCCAAGGTGCATATTTATTATGTTGTGTAAAATGGAGTTTGCTGCAAAAACAGTGTAAAAAGCTATGTAAAATAAATGGCAAATGTATCAAGATAAGTGTAATTTTACGCCATGCTAAAACCAGATTTGCCGCTATTATTTAAGTCAGAAGTCACTCTAAGAAAAAAATGTGTAAAGATTTTACACCGTTTTTTAAACAGGGAAAAGCCTGGTCTGTGTGGTGTATAACACCACTGTTTTTTACACAGCATAATAAATATGCCCACCAAGAGGAAAGAATGATACTATATTTTGTAGCAAGCCCAAAACACAGGGCCATTGCCCTAAAAGAATGATACATGTTTTTTGGGCAAGATAGAAATGTCGGCTCGCACACCCAGGCCTTCAGTCAGGATAGCCAGGTGCTCAATGCTGGAGGGATCGGCACCCTCCCCAAGGTCAAATAGTAGAAATACACTGGCACACACGGCAATTCAAACAGGGAAATCCCTTGTGTCTTTATTTGCAGAGAAGCAACGTTTCGGGGTGGTACCCCTTTGTCAAGCAATGCTTGACAAAGGGGTACCACCCCGAAACGTTGCTTCTCTGCAAATAAAGACACAAGGGATTTCCCTGTTTGAATTGCCGTGTGTGCCAGTGTATTTCTACTATTTGACATGTTTTTTGGGCACCATGACCTTACTCATAGGCTCAGTATTGTGCTTAAGACAAATTGTATGATGCCCAAACATGTACTATTCTATTATCTTAGATTGCAATTCTAGTCTGTTTTGAGGTGTTGAGACGAAGGGGACTGTTGTGAGAGGTGCACCCTCGATGAAAAGGGTTTCAAAAGCAGAAAGGTGAGTCTACAGCATTTACTTATTTTATTATAAAGTATACCTCTGCTTCTTGTACTCCCATAGGCTTGGGCCTTTTTTGAGACAGGTGCACGCAATCTCCCTGCTCACAGATGCACCTGCTGCAGGGAGTTTCAGTGCTTGAGTCACAGGTAGGGGACAGTGGAGTGTAAGAGCAGGTTGAGTTGCCCAGGGGTGTGGGTTCAGTCTTGGGAGGCCCCATCTGCAGGCTCAGCAGGGGAAAAGCTGAGAAAATGGAATCATTGTATAGAAATGGCAAAACATGTAATTGGGAAGAACCATTTCACAGAATGGGAAAGCAAAGACAGCTTGGCAGAAACTAAATAAAGTAGAAGAGTTTAGGTAAAAAGAGATTAAAGAGAAAAGAGAATGATGCTTGTTGATGGAGGTAAGTATTATTTTTGTAGTTTGATCTGCATTGGCTTTGGAAACCCCAGCTCCTAACTGTCTATGCTGGTTGAAATTTTTTCAAAATATTCTGGAGTGGGGGCATGAAAATAAAAATGGATCCTATGTAACTAACTTATCAAGCTGGTGGATAGCAAGATATAGAGCTTTTAAAATAGAAGAAAATTTGCCTTACTCTTAAGAATTCAATGTAATGGTATTAACAAAAATTTCTTAAAATATTTTATGACTGACTTGTGTTACCCCTACCATGGTGTTATGAACAGAAAACAATAATGTATTTTAATAAAAATATTCAAGAACCAATATCTCCAAGGCATATATGTTTTTCATCTTTGCATATGATTGTGATTATACTTTGAAAAAGGGGCTGTGGTATTAACACTGAGCATAAGTAGATGATTTCAAAAGTAGAAAAATCCTGTGCATGTGTTGCATTCACATAATTATCTCATTTATGTTTCAACTGCGGTGCCCTTTTCAGCTCGCTGTAGTCGTACTGATCTAATAAATGCAATGTGATTAAGACAGATCTTCAGTTTATATTAATTTCGAATTGGTCTTTGATTTGCCCTTATATTATTTATCATTGTTTTTATGTTCATTGCTTGTCATGCCAAAGCCTGTTCTCATCGGGTTTCTCTTTACCGATTTGCTTTTGTTCAGAGCTGCTGCTTTTTCCACTTTTCTAAATTGACCAACAGATTTTGTCTGATGTTAAATTTAAGCCGTGTGTTGCATCATTGGTATCTGATTCATTAAGGTGGTTAACCCTCGTCTCTTGCTTAAATGTGAAGTATGATTAACTTTATGAGCCCTTTCATATTTATATATATATATATATATATATATATATATATATATATATATATATATATATATATATATATATATATATATATATATATACACCATGGAGTATTATCTGTACTTCGTGAACAAGTCCAGAATCTTGCCTAGCAGTAAAGTGTACCCATAGACTTTTTTGTGGGTACATTTTTTATGGCTTTTAATACACAGCACTGTTGCCATTGCATGAGGATGAGTTCCACATGCCGATTACGCACAGACTATTAGACATGAACTAAGTAAACTGTTACTGAAGGTGTTTAGGCAACATGCAAGAGCAGATTTGTATAAAAAAAGAATAAATAAAATTGTACACGGATTGCAATATCCCATTAATAAATAGACATTGAACAAATCCTCACTCAGTTTGCAGAGCAATCTATAAGAGATGGACTTCTTTCAGAAGGTAGGTATGCATTCACACATTCTGGTTAGGATTGATGCACCTAAGAAAAACTAGGATCAGGTCCATAGTACATTTTAGCATTGAAAATCCGGGATCTCAGACCTATCGAGGTTACATGTAAGCTAATAGGAGAAATCCCAATGATTTTTTATGTGCACTGGGTTTCGTGCAATACCCCGAAGTTTTCGGGTGAAAATTCCAAAAAATCATGAAAATTGGATGAACAAATCTGAAAAAATTGTGAAAATCAGATTTCCTGCAAAGCAAATTTTCGGGAAAATGTAATAATAAATAATCGGAAAAAACCTGAGCAGATTTGATCAGAGTTTGTAGCAGAAAATATTGAGATAAATTCAGACTTTGATAAATAACCCCCTAAGTATTATTACAGAGTATTATTACAAAGTAAATAATTTTTAAAAATCAGAATTATTTGCTTAATATGGAATCTATTGGTGATGACCTTCTCATTATTGGGAGCTTTCTGGATAATGAGTTTCCAGATAAAATCGATCGTTCGATAGTAGGAATTGCGGTAAATCCTTTAACTTCGATATTCGAAGGATTTACATTGGGCAGTTGAATATCGAGGGTTAATTAACCCTTGATATTCAACCCTATGTAAATTTGCCCTTAAAAGTATGGTGATCCAAATGACAGAAAGGAAGTAGGGATACACCAAAAATATTATTTAGGGATTTTAGACCACCACAAACCTGTCCAATCAATTAGCTGAATTTAAATACCAATTTGCATACCCAAATATGAGAAGAATCCCTCTAAAATTGGAAAAATATGAAAAAATATGTGTTGCCTTAAGTTGTCCAATGCTTTAATGCATATTACTTTAATTGTTTGGAGTTAAGCACTGAGATTTCTGTTATATAAATACAGTATCTTGCAGAATGGCTGCATCTGGTGCATCCCTAAGTATCATATGTACATTTATTTAATTAATTTGACATGTAAAATTCCCTTGAATGTTTTAATTTTGTCTATTGGTCTGCTGATTTTACTACAAAAGAAATGGACCAAGACTGTAAAGAAGCAACAGTGTGAAACAAAGGCACAATGTCATGATTTTGCTATTGCCACTTTTGACTAGCTTGCTGTGCACTGGCTTCATGCAAATGATATTATTTAGTTAAGGTTATGCACACATCTATACAAATTAACATTTATACAAAACAAAATGCATAGATAGTATTGAAGATTGATATACTCTTTAATACAATATAAGATGGATTGGTTTAAAGTAATGAAAAAATACTTTTGGAAGTTATGGAACTTTACAATTTTATACAAATTTTTCTTGATTTTATGGACTACATTAATTTTACTGAATGCTTCCTACAATGCACATACTGCTATTTTCTCTAATTTAATTCCATTACTGGAAAAACGGGGTGCATTATTGCTGTAGAATGAAATATTGCATACCTTTTATATGAATTACCACATTTGGGAATGCTTTTAGCTTGTCACAGTCTTTTTTTCTGTACTTCAGTTGAACAAATCTGATCTTGTAAAATGCATTTATTGCATTTGGTCTTAGATTTAATGCAAACCTTACCTTGGAGGAAAGCATGGGATGATAATAATTTAGGCGCTATTAATGCTAAAGTACTCTGGAGACAAAAAAAAGATGACTTTTAAGAAACATTTCATCCTGAAATCAGAGAAATTATATAAAAATCTGGAAAACACATTTCATTAATGTCACTTTCTCAAAAGTCTGTCTGGCTCTAAAGTATCCCTTGTTGTATGAGCAATGAAATTTAGTGTGGAACCTTAAGAATTCTGCTCTAAATGCTTAAAAAGTAAATTGCATGGCTATGTCTAGCCAATACAGGCTACATATACATTCAAACTAGTTTTCCTTTCAATGAAACTTAAGTACCTCCCACTCTTTCTCACTTTCTTTCTCACTCACTCACTCACTCACTCTTTCCCTCTCTTTATAGATCTGCCCCCTAGAGTTCCAATTGAGTTTAAATATTAAAGTAATATTGTAACAAACAGGGGACTTACATTTATTAACAACCACAGGTTACAAAATAAATCAGGAATAAAGTAATTATTGTGTTGACCTCTGATAATGATAATTGCTATGTTTACAAGATTGTGTTGTATCACAAAACCTTTCTACTATACCAAAGCAATAAAACATGACACGGGTCTGCAGTGTACAAGTATGATTAAGCCTTGTAAACATAATGTTAGAATAATTAATAAAAGCATTAATATGCAAAATATATAAATAGTATGTAGCACAGTAAAAATGCAACAATATCTAATCTAAGTGAGGTTATTTATAAACACATTTCTAAACACATCCCTGACTGTAAATAGGAAGTTGTAAATTATAATTCTCATTTCAAACACACATGGTAACAAAGTTATCACATTTTACATTATGCGTTAATTTCGTATTGCCTCCCTGCATCAAAAAAGAGTGAATACATTTTACTAATTGTTCTTCTCAATGTCTTCTGGTCCCTGTCTGCTACCACAATATCCATTACCTGTCTGTCTTTCTGGATGTGGAAGTCCCAGAGTATCTTAGCCCTGTTGTTCTCCACGGCCTTCCATGGAATCTCACATCTGGACATTTGGAGGGTTTAGCCTCACACTGTGCAGATGTTCCTGTACACAATGCCACCTACTGGGTTGTGACGTTCAGTGTATGCTGTTCCTGTCTCTTACACCCTGCCACTATGTGTTCCACTTTCTCTGAGGCCTTTCTGCATTGTCTGCTCCTTGGGTCCTGTCTAGTGTGGTAGATCTCTGTTTTTTTGGATTTTGCACTTGTGGGCTCTTCTTTCGCTGATCTGATCAGTGCATTATTGTTATCTTTGAGAACAATCTTTCCAGCCACTGGTAGGATTTCCTAATGCCAGCAATTCCAGCTATTGATCGATGGTATATACAGGGTCTTGTCTTGCCAAGGCACTTTTTCTGGTTGATCTTCTGTCTATGTCTGCTGCTGATTTTCTCTCAGCAGCTCATATGTGGGTGCTATTTTACTGATGTAAACCTGGATGCTCTGGGTTTCATCCATTGTATTGTATTACATAGCTTCCATTTCCTATCCTATGAAGCAATATATTTAGGTTATTATGTCACTTTAACATGTAAAAGGACTGGAGTTTCCTATAAATCACTCTCTTTGTGAAGATGTTTTGCACTGCAATTTTTTCTCATAAAAAAAACTAAAAGCCTGTATGAAAACCCTAATGTTTTGAAATCCAGCTGAGGTATATGTATGGCGTGAGCTTTGGAATTTACTTTGGTTGTATACCATTTTATTTTTCCATAAGCATCTCATTGTAACTGTACTGCAGGCATGACAGGGCTCTAGTTTCTGTCCCCCTTGGATTTGAACAGCATGGAAAGGAGGCAGGGGGAGAGAGACATTGGGTACATCAAGGGAATTTTTTATAAACTGAGGAGTACCCTGCAGTTACCCTGTGAGCAGACAAATCAGATACAAATCCAGTTAATCCTAACAGTATATAATTTTAATAATGTAATATTTGACATAAATAAAACACATTGCTGAAAAAATGCTACTTATCATAAAACATTTTATGTGCTCAATGCACCTAAAAGGGTTTTGCTTGTCATTACCGTTAAGTGCATAGTTTGTAATGCAGTCGCTCTTTTTAAATCCCAATGAATTAGTAAAAAGGCAAAAAGCACCTGCAGCTCTTCATAATTTCAGGAAGAAAATCCTCCAAATTACGGTCTGAGACTTTTATCTCAGTATCTCGTTTTGAAGTGAAATCCTGGATATTTGGTTTACCCAAAAATATGTAAAAACTTGTTTGAATGTATTAAGGGATTTGGTAATCATAGATTCATCAGTAACAGAATTACATAAGTTTACTGCTCCCATAGTGAAGAACCAATGTGGCATCTGGTGATGTAAATCCCTTTCATCTGAACTCACAGTGTAAAATGTTTTTCTTTGTAGATTTCAGTAAATAATTAGATCCCCCAAGATTTTATGTACTTCTTTCTTACCAGTCTCTCATATAGTAAAAATCTTACCATATTCTCTTGCTTGCAAGTCTTCTTCTTCAAGGTAAAATAAAGTTTTGTTGCTTTTTCTGATTTATATAATGCTTAGTTACTCTATGTCAACGATATTTGCCCATGAACTTGGTAGTTTAATAGGTTTCTCAAAAATATACTGTTTTTGTAATCGCAATTTGTTACAAAAGATTTAAAGGTGTTTGTTTTATTGATTTTCTGCATACTGAGACTACACCTTGGTGTCTCGGTAACCAACTTTTTTTCCTTAAAGGGATACTGTCGCGGGAAAAAATTTTTTTTACAAAATGTATCAGTTAATAGTGCTACTTCAGCAGAATCTGCCATTGAAATCCGTTTTTCAAAAGAGCAAACAGATTTTTTTATATTTAATTTTTAAATTTGCTGTGGGGCTAGACATTTTGACATTTTCCCAGCAGCCCCCAGTCATGTGACTTGTGCTCTAAAAAACATCAGGAACACTTTACTGCTGCACTGCAAGTAGGAGTGATGTCATTAGCCCGCCCTCCTACAAGCTGAAGTAATGTAAACCGAGCCTTTTCTAGTCAGCCTGTTAATTGAACAATAGGCAGGTATCAAGATAACAGCTCTCACTGACAACTGTTCAGAAGGATTCTGCTGAATGGACTGAGAGGAGTTCTGTAGCTGCCTGCTGTTACCAGTGCTTTGCTCCACAGCCTTAGACCCTGGTAATAGTGGGCAGGGAGGAGAAAGGCAGTGTTGGGCTTGGAAATGTTAACAGAGCTATGGTAGTGAAGAGTGCAATTGTGAATTATTTATACCTCTTATAACAAAAGCGCAATGCCAAGACTGATGATAGGGAACAGAAATGGGAAAAAAAAGGACATTCTCGAGAAGCAGGAAAAACTAAGAGGGATGAAGTGTAGGAAGGGTTAAATAGTTCAGGGTTGCTTTCTATAGTTTATCAATGAAGAGAGAAGGGAGTAGATAGTTATATATAAACACTGCAGGCACGGAGTGAGTCTGTGTGGGGGTGGGATAGCAGAGGGAACACGGTCACAGTTCTATCACCTTATCTTGTGACCAGCCTCAAACAAACAAATGAAGGCAGCAAGGAGTAAAATCTCCCCCCTCCCAACTCTGCAAACGCTATCAAAGGAATGCAGAGAGTAAATGTACCGAAGGGCAGGAGCTGTTTTAGTTTTCCTTTATGCAAAGGGCTGCTCGTGGAAGCTGGAGAGCAAACCGGAAGTGGGAAGTGAAAGCAGTAGCTGCTCTGCATACCATGTGACCGCTCTCCTGGTGACATCACACGCATGAGCAGAGAGGGGAGGGGGAGGACACAGAAGGGGAGGGGGAGTGCACAGATGGATCCTCATGTCGCAGCACGACTTGGCTTTCTACCAGAGGCTGGCTGCCTCCAAGCACACAGGTAATGCCGTGCCTGCTGTTAGTGTAGCCCTTGATGCATGTATAATGAGCAAATATGGAAGCCCCCATGACAAAATAAAAACTATAATAACTTATGTATTGAAATGTGAATTAACATTTTATTTGCCAGACAGTGTTTATTGAGGTGTACTTTTTAGAAAAAGGCAAAAAAAAAAAAAAGTTTAAAATGATGACAGATTCCCTTTAATGGCAAGACTATTTTCAAGCATAGTTAAGATTTGTAGTACAATAAATAACTGATGTATGCCCACAATGTTCTAAATAAACACATGCCATAAATGCCTACTGGTATTCACTGTTAAAAATAAACATATACATACTATATGTGAGAAGCACAGAGTCCACCCTGAAGACACATGTTGTGCTATTGATGGAAATTGCCTAAAAAAGTAAAGGACCAAAAATCCAAAGTAGTTCCATTAAAATGTGTTACAATACTACCATTATTTAATGAAATGATGCACTGAAACATAACACACGTCTATTATAGAACCACAGAACTGTGACACATACTACTTACCACCATATCACCTCTATATTAAAGGGACCAGCCACATATTGGCATATCAACTCGTAATCAGTGAAACTGGACTACAATCTTAGTTTAAGGGCAGAAATTGTAGAGGCAAAGTTTTTATAGATTAAGAAATAATACGCACAAGAAGAAGCGTTTTAACCATTTGGGCAGTTCTCATACTGGTATAGGTAAAGAGTAGACTTTGCTAGGTAGACATGAGTGTGGCAAATGCAATTACTTTTGGGTTAGCACTTTTTTTTCGTGCTCAAGCATATATTTCAGAGCTTGTGTTCATCTCAAATAGCAAGTTGCCACCTCAAGCCAGAAGCTAGATGGACCTGGGGAACAAAATACAGAAAGAAAGTGATTAGACATCCAAATGCATTTAATTAGTAACTGTTCACTTATATTATGGATACCCAAGCAACAGGTTATCAAAGCAGACCTCAAGAGCACTTGGAAACTGCAATAGATACACTGAAAATTAAACCATAGAGCTATATACAGCCTTTATTAGCCTTATCTACAACAAAGGGATCATATAGCAATTCTCCAAAATAAAGATGATTTAAGGAGTAATAACTTAAAGTTGTGGGGAATATCAGAATCTGGTAAGACTTTTTAGTTGCAACAATAAGCTTACAACTTTTTGAAGCTACAGTCTTGTTTTCTCTCCATCTGCATTTTCCCCACAGGCAGAGAAAAGCCAATATGCTCTGCAGTGTGTCTGTACTGATTCAACATGGTATTGGCCTGCTTTCAAAAATGCATCGACTCCATATGTCTTCACACAGGCCAATACAATGCCTGCCAGAGTGCAGTTACTCAGGTGACTGTTTCAGGAGTAACTACCTACAAAGCACTCTGTAACAAGCCTGCATTTCAAGTCTCAATCCAGACATATTTTTGAGCACAAGCATTATAATAACCTATATACCTCTTTATCAGATGTTAAGAACAGTTGGTTGAATTTATCACCTTAATTTAACAGTATGAATGCATCTTGCAGGCTATAAAGGTAGATGTTTAGCATGTATCATTAATGGTATACATTAGTGATTACCTATGTACCCAACAACCCAAATTAAATAATGCACCAAACTGAGATGTATCATAAGAGAGATACCTAAATATTGGAGGGGATTTTAACATAAACCTAGACACAATTGTGGATTGAGCACACTCCTTACCCCACCCAAAACTATAAAAATAGATCACCTTCTAAACAGTCAAAACATTAACATACTGTTAGCCAGTGCTTGAATTGGGAATAAAAAGGTGAACGGATGGGGTGTGGCATCTGTAGCCCCGCCCACAGGCAAAAGTTGCAGCAGGAGGAAGCTGGTGGTGCGAAAAATTTTCTAGAGACCATGCCCCCAACTAAACCAGGATGGCATAGTGGCAATTTCATGTATAAATACCCCCAGAACTCACAGCAAGATGGCATGTGATAATTCTATGTAAAAAAGGCGCCCAGAACTCATATCAAGATGGCACGGTGATAATTCTATGTATAAATACCCCTAGAACTCATAGCAAGATGGCATGTGGCAATTCCATGTATAAATGCCCCCAGAACTCATATCAAGATGGCATGGTGGTAATTCTATGTATAAATACCCCCAGAATTCATGACAAGATCACACTGTGGTGGATTCATAGATAACCTCAGCACATATATTATAATAAATATCAAATTTCCATGGGTTAAAAATGGTTAATAACAGCAATGCAATAGTTAAAGGTGTCACTATGGGAAAACAGAGAGGAACAAGCCAGATCCCTGCAACATAAGTCTTGATTAGGGAAGTGGGAAAGCTTTGTGAATAAACAGTGCCAGATAGTAAAATGAAAAAAAAAACAGTCCAAGTCCTTACCTGTGCTGAAACGGACAGGGTCACTGAGCCACCAATTTGGCTTTTAGCAAGTCCAGAGGCCAGTGTGGGCAGGAAATTCAAATAGGTCAGGGAAGCGAGTCTGCCACCAATTGGCTCTTCTGTTGCTCTTGTTCCTGTTCTCTCTTCCCCTTGCTCTACTCCATGCATCCTGGACACAGACAGTTAAAAAGCCGGAGACTCTGACTGAAGATGCGATCGGTGCCAGACCAGCATCATCAATCACTGTGTGCAGGCTGAGCACTCTTAAAAAACAACTTTGTGAGGCAGCTAATATAAGTAATTCAAAAAAAAAAGGCAGCGTGTGACATGAGGTAACATTTTGTACCGCAAAGATTTATTTTAAGAGTGCACACAGTGATTGATGATGCTGGTCTGGCAGTGGCACCTATCGCATCCTCAGTCAGAGTTCCGTGCTTTTTAACTTCCTTTAAGGGGGAGGAAGTGGAAGCTTGTCCTGACAAGGATGATGAAACTACATTTCCCAACTGGCTGTGCGCGTTGGCCAGAAGAGAGTAAGGTGATTGGCTATGAAAATCTTCATAGACGTGCTTGGCTGGTAGTAACAGCACAGGAGTCCTTATACTGCCGTCTGTGCCGCGGCCCCCCCGTCTGACATGCTTGCAGCTGGGGCTCATCCTTACTGGCCCGCCCCTAAATCCCCATCACATCTGAGGTGTGCAGCCTCATCTTCCAACTTCTGGGGATGTGGACCAACACAAATTTGCAACTTTTACAGCGCCAGTATGCAAGATCTTTGCATCCCGCCTGGCGGGATGGCATCCGGCCGCATCCCGCCCCAATTCTAGCACTGCTGTTAGCATAATGTTACATAAAACTTACTTGTCATACACTAAAGCCTATATTAAGGTAGCATACCTTTCTCACTAATAAAATAATTGCTGTAGCACATACCTAAGCAACTATCAATTACCTGGCCTCACCATAAACTCATTACTCTAACTCTAAAAGAGAAATTCAACTACACAGCATTTTACTACATACCCAAAGTATTAAAATAAAAGTATCTTAATACAAAAATATATTAAGCAAAATCACTCCATAGATCATGCAAATTGCAATGTGGTGTACATACGAAGCATTTATTAGAGGACATCTAATTAGTTTCACACAAAAATCCAGAATCAAAAACTTTTTGAATTACTTAAACAATAAAAATCTAAAGCCACATTTTTCCATCATTGATTAAATTAAAACTATTATAAAAATTTCTGAAAACTAGGGTTAAAATAAACACTTGTTTTGAGAAAATGTCTACTAATTGAAACATATACAGTTAGGTCCGTAAATCTTTGGACAGAGACAACTTTTTTCTAATTTTGGTTCTGTACGTTACCACAATGAATTTTAAATGAAACAACTCAGATGCAGTTAAACTGCAGACTTTCAGCTTTAATTCAGTGGGTTGAACAAAAAGTTTACACAAAAACATGAGGAACTAAAGCTTTTTTAACACAATCACTTCATTTCAGGGGCTCAAAATCAATTGGTCAATTGACTCAAAGGCTATTTCATGGGCAGGTGTGGGTAATTCCTTCGTTATTTCATTATCAATTAAACAGATGAAAGCCCTGGAGTTTATTTGAGGGTGGGGTGCTTGTATTTGGAAGGTTTTGCTGTGAACAGACAACATGCGGTCAAAGGAGCTCTCCATGCAGGTGAATGAAGCCATCCTTAAGCTGCAAAAACAGAAAAAAGCCATCTAAGAAATTGCTACAATATTAGAAGTGGCAAAGCTACAGTTTGGTACATCCTGAGAAAGAAAGAAAGCACTGGTGAACTCAGCAACGTAAAAAGACCACAATACAGTGGTGGATGATCGCAGAATCATTTCCATGGTGAACAATCGATATCCAAGTCTACCATAAAGAGAAGACTGCATGAAAGTAAATACAGAGGGTTCACTGCAAGGTGCAAGCCACCCATAAGCATCAAGAATAGAAAGGCTAGATTGGACTTTTTTTTTAAAGAAAAAAAAACATCTAAAAAAAGCCAGCACAGTTCTGGAAAAACATTCTTTGGGCAGATGAAACCAAGATCAACCTCTACCAGAATGATGGCAATAAAAAAGTATGGAGAAGACGTGGAACAGCTCATGATCCAAAGTATACCACTTCTGTATAAAACATGGCAGAGGCAGTGTGATGGCAGTGATGGCACTGGGACACTAATGTTTATCGATGATGTGACACAGGATAGAAGCAGCCGAATGAATTCTGAGGTGTTCAGAGACATACTGTCTGCCCAAATCCAGCTAAATACAGTCTGATTGATTTGGAGGCATTTCATAATATAGATGGACAATGACCCAAAACATACAGCCAAAGCAACCCAGGAGTTTATTAAAGCAAAGTAGTGGAATATTCTTGAATGGCAAAGTCAGTCACCTGATCTGAACCCAGTTGAGCATGCATTTCACTTGTTGAAGACTAAACTTCAGACAGAAAGGCCCACAAACAAACAGCAACTGAAAGCCGCTACAATAAAGGCCTGGCAGAGCAATAAAAAGGAGGAAACCCAGAGTCTGGTGATGTCCATGAGTTCAAGACTTCAGGCTGTCATTGCCAGCAAAGGGTTTTCAACCGAGTAATAAAAATGAACATTTCATTTTCAGTTTTTCAATTTGTCCAATTTTGAGCCCCTGAAATGAAGTGATTATGTTAAAAAAAGGCTATATTTCCTCACATTTTTATGGAATCTTTTTGTTCAACCCACTGAATTAAAGCTGAAAGTCTACAGTTCAACTGCAACTGTTTCATTTAAAATTCATTGTGTTAATGTACAGAACCAAAAAACAGTTGTCTCTGTCCAAAGATTTATGGACCTAACTGTAAAAGGTAAAATGTACAGTACAGACAATAGAATAAAAAGCGCTGTTCAACCAAAACTGATACACCTTATAGCCAGAGACAACTTAGATCTGAAGAGATGCAGGTGTAGGTTAGGGATTCCAAAAAAGGTCTTATAATAAAAGTAATTTTATCCCTTAGAATATGTACATTCAATATGTCCCTCTACCATTCTCAGAGTGATGCCCAACCTGAGAACTTCAATTGCACTCTGCTGGACATGTTTTATACTTTACATTCTGATCAGAATTCATTCTGTACTAACTTGTAAATAACTGTATGAATAAGGCTACAAGATAATTTCTGATTTGAAATGTCTACTGAAGAGACCACATCTGTCTTGATAATTCCCAAAGAAAACTATCCAAGTTAGGTTAAGAAGGGCTAAAAAGTGCCAACAAGCCATTCTCTAAATATTCTTTGAGGAATTTTCATTAGGCTGTTACCATCTTCCGTTGCCTGAAAGTCTCTGAAAAGAGAAGACATTCAAATTTCTTAGCACTGCCCTAAAATGAAAAATGAGAGAAATATTATATATTAAATCAGTTAGTCCAATGACATGCTGTAAAAGTAATGTTGATATGCAAGATGACTGACAGTGCTAGTAAGCAACATTCTTGTAACTAAACTTTGAATAGTTTTCTTTAGAGAAATTAAGGGGGCAGTGGCATAGTTACATATCTCTTTCTTAATCCTTTCTTTCTAATATTTTTATTTACTATAGTAAAAATGTTTAATAACTAGTGATGAGCGAATTTCTGTCTCATCACTAAAAAAGCTGCAAAACTGCAGGAATTTAAGCAAAAGTGCAAATTTTCATTGACATGCATTGGAGCAAAGTTACATTGCATTTAAGGCTTCTTGTGCACTGCAATAGCTTATACATTGTCCTACCATGTTAGAGAAGGTTTTCTTCACTTGCTTCAACTGTTCTGCATAAAAAGGGCACCAATGTTGCCAATTTCTTCCAAACCTGAACCAAGACAGCTCCTCAGAGAGAAATGGGGTTGGATGAAAAGTGCTGGGGAGGGCTCCCATCCCATTGTTTGATGTGGATGGCAAGGGACAGACTAAAATGAAACAGATGTACCAGGCAAAAAAAGTTTACTCATCCCTAACAACATAATGACATAAAAATTCTATATTATGTTTGATACTGATTTTATGTGCAATCATGTTTACATTTTTACCCTCATTGTTTCAGTTAAGAAAGTTATATAAACATAATGGGGCAAATTCACTAACGCGCGAAGCGCCGAACGCTAGCGTTAATACGCTAGCGTTTGGCATTTTCGCTACTGCGCAAATTCACTAACGAACGCTGGCGTAGTTTCGCTAGTATTACTTCGCAACCTTACGCCTGGCGAATCTTCGCTAGCGACGAAACTACGCAAATTCACTAACTTGCGCAGTGTAGCGAACGCTACCTTTTACGCTAGACTTCCTTCGCCACCTCAGACCTGGCGAAGCGCAATAGAGTTTTTCTAAGTCCCAAAAAACGCTGGCGTGTTTTCTACATGATGGCTGATAGGCTGAAAAAGATCGAAAATTTTTTGGGGCTCCCCTTCCTCCCCCCTACATTTCCTGACTCATGGCAACTTACCTAGACAGTGGGCACATGTGTAGGGCAAAATAAAATTTTTATTGGCTGATTTGAAGGTTTTCTAGGCATTTGTAGTGCAGATACGTGTTCCTCCATTGAAATTTGAATTTCGCGCCGTATGCAAATTAGCCTTCGCTAGCGCAACTTCGCTTTATATAGCGAAACAACCAGGGGCGCTCCACCAATGAGGCGAGTTGAGACACTCGCCTCAGACGGCAGCGCCCCCCTGGTTGCCAGGGGCGGCAAAAATGCCGCTCCTGGTAACTAAGAGCCGAATTTCCGGTTTTCAAACCGGAAATTCGGCTCTTCTAGTGCAGAGAGCGCTATTGCGCTCTCTGCACGAATCGTCGCGGACCGCCCCTGCCCTCTCCGGCGCTATAAAGGTTAGTGCCGGGAGGAGGGAAGGGGGCGGCGAAAGAAGGCGGCCTCAGGCGGCATTATACCAAGAATCGCCCCTGGAAACAACGCTAGCGCAACTTCGCAACCTTACGCTACCCCTGTGCGCAACTTCGGATTTTAGTGAATTTGCGGAGCCCTGGCGAAAATTCGCCTGGTGAAGTGCGGCGAAGTGCGGCGAAGAGCGGCGAAGTTGCGCCTGGCGCAACTTCGCATCTTAGTTAATTTGCCCCAATATTTTTAGAGAAATTCTTATTTTTATGTCCTAGTTTGCTTGCCTATTTGGCTTAAACCAAATGCAGTTTCATGAAACATAATAATGAAATATGTGAAGAATTAAATAAGAAATATCTGACAGTATGTACGATTTCCCAGGCTGACATTAGCTTGAACTCCCATCATCTCAACATGCCACATAATGAAATAAGCTTTTCACTTTAAATGAAGAGTCAACTGACCTACTATGGAATATATAGACAGTCTGGATGTTTGCTCTGAGCTTTGCACAGCAATTAATTGGTTTCAAACTGGCAATTTAAATACTTCAATGATGCTTGCAAATATCAAGTAAGGTTCCTAATTCCAAAAAGGCACATTTAGTATCCTCTCAAGCATCAAAAGCATTTGGACTGAAATAACACCTGGATTAACAGATGTCTCAGTTCATTTAATATGGCATATTTAGAAAACACATTCAACATACAGTTCAACAATAAATAGTAACAATGATACTCTGTTAATAGAGTGTCACCTGTTCTATTAGCCATTCTTACAGTACGGTAAGTTTAGCATAAATGAAAGTTACAAACATTTATAACCACTTAATTTATATTCTCCATTTGCTGCCAAATGTAGACTACAATCAGGTTACCTATTCTTGCAAATTTAAATATATCTGGATCAGGATCAAAAAGATAGCAGGATGTGCAACATACAGGAGTGTGGTGTTGATGGAAGTTCCTCTGGCTATGGCAATGTCTAAGACTATGTTTGAGCCAAAAAACCTGGAAGCTGCAGAAGTAAAAAATAACAGTCCCAAGCAGGACATAACAAACCACAATAGAAACTACAAATACAATTAGAGTAATATTACAGGTATTGAATCTATTATTCAGAAACCATTCTGAAATACAACAAGGTTTTTTTTACAACTTAGGGTTTTTTGCATTTTGGATTTTTCCCATAATGTAGAACTACATACCGTAACGTAATGGGTAATGGGTAATGGATAAGGATCCCATACATATACTTTGATCAGTGAAAAGGCAATGGTGAATACTTTACACACACTAAGGGGCACACTTACTTAGGGTCCAATATCGAGGGTTAATTAAGCCTCGATATTCGACCGTCAAAATAAAATCCTTCGACTTCGAATATCGAAGCCGAAGGATTTACCACATTTCCTGCGATCGAACGATGGAAGGAAAAATCGAACAATTCGAAGGATTTTAACCCATCAGTCAAACGATTTTCCTTCGATCCCAAATTAGCTAGAAAGCCCACGGGGACCTTCCCCATAGGCTAACATTGATGCTTTGTAGGTTTTAGGTGGCGAAGTAAGTGGTCAAAGTTTTTTTTAAAGAGACAGTACTTCGACTATTGAATGGTTGAATAGTCTAACGATTTTTAGGTCGAAGTCGTAGTGGAAGGTCGAAGTAGCCAAAAAAATACTTCAAAATTCAAAGTATTTTTTATTCTAATCCTTCACTCGAGCTAAGTAAACGTGCCCCTAACTCATCTGAAGTTGTACTTTTAGTTAAAACTACATAATGAATAGCATGTAATTTCCTAATAACAGATGTATGTATGCATTGCATATGACAGCTATGTGTGGATATTATATTGAGTGCATCAAATAACCAAATCTCAGGCTCCTGCATGGGAATGTTTTTTTTGTCTGAAATAGGTGAATGGCATGTAATACATATGCATTTACTTTTCACTTTGTTATCCAGGTTATGACATTCAAAATATTACAACTGAAGCCACTTTGATTGGTGAGTGTTTCATGATACATATTTTGATGTTCAGTAATAGGTAATAAAATCCCCTTTGCGGGGTTTCTATTTACAGTCTAATAAGTTTAATAAGGCCCTTTGTCTTATTTTCGTCCATGCTTGCAGCTGTTTTGGCAATAGAATAAAAATTCCCATAACAAATCAAATAAAAGCTGATTCTGTAAAGAGGAACAGAAAACAGCAGGCCTCAAAGTGGACTGCACATGAGATTCCTTGTTCTGGCTTTCAACACAATGGAAATCAGAAACACATTATTCTAATGTGAAACAGCTCACAACTAAGATTAAACAGATGGTGGTAAATCATCCATGTCCTGTTAATAAATACATTCCATCATTTAAACTTTAAAAATATGACAATATTATATGGGTTGAAAAGCTGACAATTGTATCTACTAGTTTGCCATATTCATCTATGTTTGTTTATAATAGTCTGTCATATGGTTATTTCATTTAAACGTTTGTCTTAATGAAGCCATTATTTGTCTACAGTAAAAAAAAAAACTACAATAGAGAATGAAAACTTTGGAGACTGCCAAGTCACAATAGCTTCCATGTACTTAATTGGATCAAAAAATGGCATTTTATACAGAATTTACTTCTTGGCTTTTTTCTTTTACGGTATTTTAACACATTATGGGGCCGATTTATCAAGGGTAAGATACTTCGAAATACGATCATCGAATTAAAATACTTTGAATTCGAATATTAAAGTCAAAGTATTTTTCTCCGAAATTGGCCATCGAACGATCAAAGTAAAATCATTCAATCGAACGATTTTAGCGTACGATCGAACGATTTTACTTTGATGTATAAAGACTTAGAAAATGGTTGTAGAAGGTCCCCATAGGCTAACATAGCACTTAAGCAGGTTTAATTTGGCGAAGTATTGAAGTCGAAGTTTTTTTAAAGAGACAGTACTTCGATTATCTAATGGTCAAATATTCTAACTATTTTTATTTCGAAACGAATTTGAAGTAAATTCGAAGTCATAGTATCCTATTTGATGGTCAAAGTATTCAAAAAATTACTTAGAAAATTACTTAGAATTTCAAATTTTTTTACTTAGAAAATTCCCTCGAATTCACTTCGACCCTTGATAAATCTGCCCATAAATGTATTGGTCCTTGATCCTTTACATTCCAACTTGTTTATAATGCCCTGGAGGTGGGCATTGAAAGTACTCTTTCTATTTTTGCAGATGATACAATTGTGCAGAACTACAGGTTTCATGCAGGATGCTGCCACTTTGCAGAGTGATTAAGTGACTAAGTTGGGAAACTGGGCAGCAAACTGAAAAATAAGGTTCAGTGTTGATAAATGCAAGGTTATGCACTTTGGCAAAAATAATATAAATGCAAGTTATACACTAAATGGCAGTGTGTTGGGAGTTTCCTTACATGAGAAGGATCTAGGGTTTTTTGTTGATAACAAGTTATCTAATTTGGGCAGTTTTATGCTGATCACTAGTTGCCAGGTTATTTTACTTATTTTTCAATGATTGTTTGATGTCTGGTATAATGCCATTGATGACTGGCAAGCTGGTAATGTGGTGTCATTATTTAAAAAAAAAATGTGATTCCATTTTTTAGTCCATTTAGCTTGACATCTATGGTGGAAAAATAGAGATTTGTTCTGAACCTGTCCCATTTCGAAATGATGGAAACAAAGTCAATGGACGTCTGAATTATTTTGATGCATGCCAATTTTTATGTGTGCACCCCTTCTCTGATGCGCAAAAAAATTTTTTTGTTGCGCAAGATTTTTCGCCAGGCAGATTTTCAACGCAGTTTTGTGAAAATATTACGTGCTGTGAAGTACGGAAATTCGTCCATGCCTGGCAAATTTAATCGCCCATCACTATGGGCAAGGTTTTTTCAATATGTTCTGCAAGACAAATCTGATTACTTTCTAGTAGAGTAGTAGTAGGTAGCAGAGTAGGTGAGCACAAACCAGAACCTTGCGGCTGCTGAGGATGTGATTTACTAAGATTTTTAAAATTATTTGATACAATGCCACACTGGAGGTTACTGATTATATTTAGGAATATTGACCTTGAGCATATTATTTGTACTAGGATAGAGAACTGGTTGAAGATAGATTACAAAGAGTGATGAATAAATGCAATTTTTTTCTAGTTAGATCAGTATCATTAGTGGATTATCTCAGAGGTCTGTCCTTGGTTCTATGAGTTTAACTTATTCATAAATGGCTTAATAATAACTTTTTTCAAATAATACCAAACTGTGAAAAAAATGGATTCCATGTAGTATTCTTTCATTTTGCAGAATTTTTTTAATTAATCAGGGCTCTCAGTTGCCATTACAAACTAAGTTTTACCACTGCTGGTAAATGCATTGGGAAAAAAACAACATGAATTTTAAATGTGGAATTTTTAATGAAGTCTCTTAATTGAGAAGGATTTGGGGATTAGTGTGGATAAGAGACATTGCAACTCTAGGCATTGTTAGGCAATGTCTGTTAAAGTTAATAAAATTATTTTTTGTAAGCAAATGGGATTTGAATCAGTGAACAAAATAATAATTTTACTTCTTTATAAATCCCTGGTAAGACTTCAACTGGAGTATGCAGTGTGTTTTGGACAACAGCCCAAAGGAAGGCTGGATCTAACCACTATTTCTTAACCACAGTTTACCAGCATACGTAAACGTAGAGAATTGTCCCCATAAATATCAAAAGTTATCATGTGATAAACAGTGTGATATGCTTTTTCCATTGAATTGCATTTGACTCTATCTGGAATTTAGATAGATAAGTAAATGATCTGACTCTTTCTGTGACCCTTCCAAAATAGAACGTTTAGGGAAATTGCAGATAAGGTCTGATGTCCTGGGGATTTGGTCAAAGTCAAATGAATTGCTATTGGCAGGGATCTGGCATAGACTAATAAAGCTACTTAAAGACATTCATAGCTATTAGATTAATAAAGTTTATTAGTAAATACATATCTTCCATATTAATATATATATATATATATATATATATATAGTAATAGAATGCTGATGCACACCAGGATTTTTCTTTCAAAATTTACTTTCTTTATTTAATCAACGTTTCGGTCCACGTCTGGGACCTTTGGTCCCAGACGTGGACCGAAACGTCGATTAAATAAAGAAAGTAAATTTTGAAAGAAAAATCCTGGTGTGCATCAGCATTCTATTACTATATAAGCCGTTCTGTCTTGCACCCAGGTGAAAGCTTTTTTGAAGTGTGTGCTCAAGCCTTCATATATATATATATATATATATATATATATATATATATATATATATATATATATATATATATATATATATATATGCAATAACACTTTTCTACTTACAAAAAACCTGGTGTTGCTGGTCTTTTTTTATTTTATATACTGGTCTTACCGAGCACCCAGATAAAGGACTTGGAACGGAGTGCTGTCCACTACAATAAGATATATATATATATATATACACCAATGTATCAGACCATACTAACCTCTGTGATACTATGGGTTAATAAACTGCTTTATGATTGATTATATTACCAGGCACGCCTACAAAACCTAATGATGCTTAGTTTATTTTATTAAACTTAGCACACTATTATATTTTGGACAGTTATGCACCCGTTGAAATCTTGGAAGGAGCTGTATACTTTGGATAAACTAGTGGTAAAAAATAAGAAATTGCAGCCAGTATAACCACATGTCAATATTTTTACAATTTTGGAATATCCACAATGATTCAACAGATTAACGGCTTCATGCAAAGAAATGCAAGCCACAAATGTTGTAATTCTTGTATTAGTGCTTAGAAATTTAAAAAGCATAAGATAATAACCACATCTTAATTGTGGTTTGGAAAATATGTAATTTGGAACACAACTTCATAAATATAGACATGAGTAATATCTTTAATATCAAGAAAATGGTGAAGTTTTATGCATGTTTTTCTCCATTTTAAAAATGACTTCATCTGACTGTCGTGTTTTGACCAAAAAGTTAAGTTAAGCTAACGTTAAGAAGATGTAGCAATCTGGAAGTAGTTTTCCTACGATGAGAGAAAAGAAAATATTATTTTTTTTTATAGTTGATGCCGGCGCCCAGTAAAGTCAATGAGCGTCCGTTAATCGTCGCCGGCATCAAAATTGGGGCCACGGCGGAACCGTCAACGAAATCGGAAAAAATTTGCGCGGCAAATTTATTCGCTAACCGCAAAACATGCAAATTCACCGCGCATAAATAAATAAATTCACCCATCACTAATGAGAAGGATGAAGAAAGAAATATAATAAACTTTAAAAACATCATACCAGTGTTAAAAACACAGTGAAGTTTATATTTAGTTATAAGGCATTTCTAAGAAAAAGTGATCATTTTCAGAATTTACAGTTAAATTTTACTTCACTGTGTTGAAATTGTAAACTTAAATAATAATCAAAAAAAACATTTTATAATATTAAAATTTTCTTTGCAAGAAAGTATTGCCAATTTGTGAGAGAGCTTCGGTAACTGTTTTTTTACATTTGCAATATATTTATTAGAAAAACATTTTAATTTAGAAAATTAATTTGTAATTCATATTTATAATTGAATACATTTGCTAATTTAAATTAGTTTATAGTAATTAAGCATCAGACAATAAAATAGTTTTTGTTTTCTTTAAAGGTTTTTTTCTTTAAATAGAGTGCAAAGGTTGTACATGAAATATAGCCTAGTAACTTACCTACATTGTATATAAAATGCTGCTCTCTAGTGGATGTTAGGGTTAGTTTCAGTACCTTACTTGTTATAACGCCTAAACATTTGGTGCTGTTGCAGATTAGAGCCAGATAACGTAAACTATATCCCAAAGTTATGACATGTTGAGACGTATGTTTACAATCATTTTATTATACTGTGAAGTGGTTTTGCTAATGTAATCAAACAAAAATGTTTCCAGAAATGCTCTTTGAAAATTGAATCCAGCCAGTTTGCACACTATTCTGAACACAGTGCTCAGACAAAAAAAAGCCTGGAACGGAAAAGAAGGCAATTTTCAAAGAACCTTGTAACAATATCATTAACACATGACTGATTTGGTTATATTTAGTGGTTAAAGAGATGGAGACAATTTTGCTTAATTTTTTTTTTCAAAGCATTTGAAACCATTGTTAAGTATTACAACTCTGTGTGCTGTCAAATGAAAAACATAAGGTTTCATTTCAGCTCTTGCATCTCTTGAAAAAACATTCTATCAAACGGTAAAGCTATTAATATTGTTATTTAAATGAGCCTTAAGGATAAAATAAATGTTATTTTTTAAGTACGGGTTTCACTGACATTTTTAAATACATTTATATGAAACCATTTTTGGCATAGGTTATTCCATCTTTTAGGAATTAGTTATCTTTACATTGTTTACATTGTTTATTTGTAGAAGTGCGAGCATCAGAGCATTAAGGGAAATCTCCCATGTGAACAATTTGAAAACTGGCAAGGGCTGTTAGAAAAATGGAGAGAAATAGGGAAGCCCTGATCCAGAAACCTGGTATGCAGAAAACTTCCAATTACAAGAAGACAATCTCCCATAAAAATTAATTACAATTTTAAAAAGAGTTTTCTCATCTTGGTAATAATAACACAGTCCCTTGTATTTTATGGTAAATAAGCTGCATATCTCTATATTGGTGCCAAAAAATTATATTGGTTGACTTAATACTTAATGCTTTTAAGTAGACTTAAGATACGGAGAGCTGCATGCAGCAAAGCCTACAGTAGGTCCCAATCATTCTTGATAATAAATCTCATACGCCATCAGAATGAGCAAAAAAGCTTTACACAACTACTACTTTGGAATACATATTGGATCAGTATGGATCCTTTACCTAAATAGTCCAATAGATGTTCTATGCAATACATTACATAATACACAAAAGCATTTATGCAAAATTGATATTAAGAATGCTTACTACTACTGCCTTCATTTTAAAAGTTGTCTACATTTAATTAACAATCTGTTAAGTAGTGCAGGGGAGTTAGTGGGCGGTATCTTGCTCCAGTTCAGGTCCTCTTCTCTGGGATCAAAGACACTGAGCATGAGCAGTTGAAGGTATGTGACGATCAGGAAATCACAAGGAAAAAGACACATTGATAAAATAAATCTAAATCTAAAACCATTCTTCTTAATTATTTTGTATGCTGTCCCAAAATAGTTTAATATTGGCCATATATCATTAGTGATGGGCAAATCTGACCTGTTTCGCTGAAAATTGGTGAAACGGTGAAAAATTTGCCAAATGCTTTGAAGTATATGGGATACAATTTTTTTGATGCACAACAATATTTTCCACCCATTGGAGTCTATCAGAATCTTTTTCGAGGTGAAACCTGGAGAACAATTTTGTACATCACTATGTATTAATATGATAAATTGACCATTCTTTATAAATATATATACCTAGTCTCTTCCAATAGCAATTAGTAAAGTTAAGAGAGAATCACTATATAAGCTGAAACTGAAAGGAGGACTGGGTATGCCTGATTTTGATGACCAAGCTTCAGTCTTCACTAAATTGGTTGAATGGTAAAACTTAAATTTCCACATAAATGGCACATCTTAAAAAACCTGTTGGTTGAAGACTCACTTAATATTTTACCTTTGATACACACAGAAAATAACCCCATATTAAGTCCCATTTATTAATAGAAAATTGCATATCTGCTGTAGCACCTCACCCTGTCCCCTCTTATGCCACTATATAACAATGCTAAATTTCAACTGGGAAAACTAGATAAGGGATAGATTTCAACAGTGGCTGGAGATCGTGCTGCAATGTGGCAGTAAGTAAACCATGCGTCTAGAGGGGTGGAAGCGAAATCTAGAGAAGTGACCACGCATCTAGAGGCGTGGGCCCGCGTGCATATACTGTGCCTGAGCAGGTAAGACATTTGTTACGTTACTGGGCTTCTGCCTTCAATTTTAATAACCCATGTCTAAAGCAGCTATAGAACATAAAAATGATATTTGGACCATTAGAGACAAATGGAGATTCTATCAAGGACAAAACTTTCTGCATACGCTTAATCAACAAGGTTCAAAAGCTAGAACTCTGTATTTATAATTAATGCTCCATTAAGGCACATGCTGTCAGTAATATACACCAGTGCTGTCCAACTTCTGTAGTACTGAGGGCCGGAATTTTTCTGGTCTGCATGGTGGAGGACTGACGATGGTAGCCAGTGTTGACCACTCCCTGCTTTTAAACCACACCCACTTAAAACCACACCTAGGTGTTAGCACCCCAAAAAAACAAATGGTTGGTGCTCACTGCAGGGATATGACTTATCATTCATGTGTAATTAAAAGTTAAGTCATATAAAGACATACCCTTAAAACCATATGTCTCCTCCTCCCCTATGGCTAACACAGCAATCCCCCCAGCACATGAAACCTTAGGGGCCCTAACAATAAATTTCAAATGCTAACAAACACCCAGAACATAAGCTTATGTTCCACAGGCAGAGCAGGGCACACACAGGCAGAGTATTGTACACCCAGGGAGCATGGGGCAGGCAAATTATGGCATACATAGGTAGCATGGGGCAGACAGATTATGACACACACATGCAGAGTAGGACAGGCAAAGTATGGCACATACAGGGAGCATAGGACAGGCAAAGTTGGTGCACAGGAAGCATAGGACAGACAGTGTATGGCACACACAGGGAGCATATGGACAGAGCAGGACACAGGGAAACCTATCAGAACTACTCTAAGATATGCTACATACAGTGACACAGTCTGGTGCCTCTTCAGCAGTTTGTATGAGCATGAACAGTAGAGCAATGTGGGAAGATTCAGTCTCAGGTGTAAACAATACAGGAGTTTACAGTCTGAATTTGAGGTTTAAACGATGCAGGGGCCAGTTAATCTCTGTAGTGATACATTTTAAAGTTTACAGATGGTAAGCAGACACAGCAGGCAGACTTTCATGTGGGGGGACAAACAAGGGGGGGGTCACAGCCACATTCGAACAGTTGGACAGCCCATTATACACAATTCTTATTGTAATAAATTATTTACAAGCTTCAGCTTTGACAAAAGCGCAGAAAAGAGAACTTAAAATATCATTACCAGGCAAAGAATGGAAAAAGGTGCTAAAAACAATAAACAAATAAGACAAAGATTTCAGAAAGATTCCTATATTTTATGGTCCCAGTGGTACAGCACCCCAGCTGTTCTCAATAACATGGGACTGTTGAGAAATAATTAATTCTGGAGATGGGACCATCTATAATTGTAGAACAAGCACTTGAAATGCTCCCGCTATACTACTGTTATATAAATATGAGTCTGTAAACTCTACTAAATGAGAACTTCTATTACAACTCCTATTAGTAGCTCAAACACAAATACATAGGTATGTCATAAAGAGACAAGACATCCCCAACCAAACATTGTTATAAAATTATTTTTATAAGCAAAATAAAACAAGTGCTCATGCAAAAAATGTCTATTATGTTAATAATCATTTTTTAGGATCAACATTCTGTACTCAAGTAAAGCTTCCAATTACCATGCAGATTCATTGATCTGTAACCCTCATTTTTATGTTTCTTCTTTTGTCTTCTACAATTAGTTCAGACTATAAGAAACATTGTAAATCTAGTCTTATATTTTTAATAGGGAATGAAAAAGGATAGTGCATAAATTGGATGTCAGAAATGTAATCAAGTACATTATGAATATTTAACCTTAGTAAAATAGAAAATCCAAATGAGGTAATTCTTCTCTACTACATCACGTAGCCTGCACAGCACATACACATTATTATTGGTATTCATTATAAAAGTACATATTTCTTACAATAAAAGCCACTGTGTAGAAATATATACATTATTCTTATATACAATGTAATTGTAATGGCAAACTATTTAGCTTATTATATAGAAAGATTAGGAACAAGGGTCTTCTACATAAGGAATCATTCAATGATTCATTTTTTTTCAAGTATATGAAACTCCCAAACTTGGCTGCCCTTTTATTAGACACCAGTGGGATCACCTGACCAACTACATCAAAGTCATCCCATATCTGGCCAGTCCTAAGCTTAATTTTCATCTGATTCATTAAGAATTCTATTGCTTCATTATACATTTTACAAAGGGACTAATTTTACCTACAACTTACTTGCTGCTTTCAAAGTAAAACTCCCACAACTTTCCCTTGTTTGTTATAGTTATACAGGAGCAGTGACCAGCTCCATGTTGTAGCTCCCACCCTTCCCAACTATAGTCAGGTGATCCCCACTGGTGTCTAATAAAAGGGCAACCAAGTTTGGGAGTTTTACTTTGAAAGCAGCTAGTAAGTTGCAGGTAAAACTGAGGGGCAAATTCACTAAGATTCGTAGTTGCGCCAGTCGTAACTTCGCCGCACTTCGCCAGGCGTAGTTTCGCCAGCGCTTCGCAAATTCACTAAAATCCGAAGTTGTGCTCAGGGGTAGCGTAAGGTTGCGAAGTTGCGCTAGCGTTGATTCGCTAAGCGAAGTGAAGTTACGCTAGCGATGGTTAATTTGCATACGGCGCCAAATTCAAATTTCAATGGAGGAATACGTAGAATCACTACAAATGCCTGGGAAACCTTCAAAACATCAAATAAAATTTTTATTTTGCCCTACACATGTGCCCACTGTATAGGTAAGTTGCCATGAGTCAGGAAATGTAGGGGGGAAGGAGGGGAGCCCAAAAAAAATTTTCTATCTTTTTCAGCCTATCACCCATCACCCATAATGTATAAAACACGCCAGTGTTTTTTGGGACTTAGAAAAATGTTTGACTTTTTTTGAAGCAATCCCTATCTACTCTATTGCGCTTCGCCTAGTCTGAGGTGGCGAAGGAAGTCTAGCGTAAAAGGTAGCGTTCAGTACACTGCGCGCGTTAGTGAATTTGCGTAGTTACGTCCGTAGTGAAAATTCACCAGGCGTAAGGGTGCGAAGTAACACTAGCGAATCTACGCCAGCGTTCGTTAATGAATTTGCGCAGTAACAAAAATGCCAAACGCTAGCGAAGTAACGCTAGCGAAGTAACGCTAGCGAAGTAACGCTAACGTTCGGCGCTTAGTGAATTTGCCCCTGAGTCCCTTTGTAAAATGTAGAATGAAGCAATAGAATTCTTAATGAATCAGATGAAAATTGAGCATAGGACTGGCCAGATATGGGATGACTTTGACATAGTTGGCCAGCTTAAATATATTGCAATATATGGACAAACAATCCCTATTTTGTTTAAAGGGTAAGGCATTTTTCAGTAGCAGTATGCACAAAATGTCTCTGTCTTAAATATATTGATAATGGGTTGAGTGCAGAAGAATCTTGTATTTATCCATACACACACCCCTCCCTACTTTTAATAAAATTCTATATACCCATACCTATACCTATATATGTTTAAAAACAGGAAATTAATATAAGCAAAGCTATAAAGCAAATTTAGAAAATCTTTGTGTGAGTTTTTTTGTTAACAACTTGTTTCAGAAATCTAAAGCAGAAGATATTTTTGCCCACATTTGGAAAAGGGGTCAAAAACAGTCAATGCTGGTTGGATATAAAATACCATGTTGTGACAGCATAGCAGCCTTTTTGCTTATTAAATTTATCTGTTTGGTATACCATTGTTTTCCAGATGTATATTGCATGGTTGAAAGTTCTGTGTTATCAAATTAAATCGACTGTTAGCGTGTTTTTTCCTTGGACATCTCATGCAGCCATCAAGACACTGTGCAGTGCAGGTGGAAAATAAAATGATTGCATATACAGAAGAAGTCTCTCATCAAAAATGTCCTTGCACAGATGGTTTCTCCTTTCTACTCCATCTGTTCTCTATGCTAGGCTATAAGCAGAAAGAGCAAATTTCTGGTTGAATGCTGGCCTCCCTCTTGCGCAACATATCATGTCATGTAGGAGATCTAATTAGTTACCCCATTTTAAATCCTTAGAGAGTAGCAGAGAAGATATTTTGAGATGTATAGCCCATACACTCCAGTTTACTACTTTGGGGTTTCTCATCCTCCCCTAACAGACAGATTTATTACATGGTGCAAAAAAATGTCTGAATAATTCTCCACATATTGTTATGAAAAAAATGGCATAAAAATTTAATCATTTTTTTCTCGCTTTTTTTTAGCAACTTCTGCTGGAGTTCTCTTGGCGTAAAAAAAAACAACCCACAACTTGATAAATTCTCTATTACTTTTATACAGCTTTTTATACAGTTTTTTCGGCAAATTTTGTTTTACACAGAATAATAAATAGGCCCCATATGACAATAGCATTTTTATGTCATATTTAAGGATATTGGCTTGTAACTAGTATAATTCATTAAGTCTTTTGCTTTCTAAAAACTGAAATATGCCTATGACAGGTTCCCACAGAGTAAGCGTTAGGACAGCAAAAGTCTCTTAAAGAAAAATAGCTTTATTTATTTAATTTTTTTATTTCAGCCGGCAGCAACAGTTATAAATAAAGGCAGTTTTCTTTCAAATAAGAACAAAAATAGTTTTGAAGAAAATTGCCCTAAAGAAAAGAGGGTTGGCGAGCCTCTGCATTTCCCCCTAAGTGTGGGCTGCTGACCCCCAGATACCTGGGGACTTCTTGCACCTTTACATGTGGGAAGACGTGAGCCCAAACCCTTGTCAGTGGGGACCCTTAATAAAGGAGGAGTTTTTGGTTCCCTTTGGCTGGGTGGATGGCAATTTGGGCATGCAGTACAATAAGTATTTACATCTCTCTAAATCCCTGGAAAGAAAAACCTTGCAAGGATACTCTCTTCGATGTCTCCTGTCCGGGGTCCCAAATCTCCCCAGTAAGGGCAGAAGTATCAAGTGAAACTCCATCTTCTCTTTCTGAATTTAGAAGGAAATAGAGAGAGGACACTGTATTGGATAAACTTTATGACAAAGTTGTAAAAATTGGAGATAAAGTAATTGTATCTGAAAATGTTGAGCTTTTCCCACATTTTGAATTGCATAAAGGTTTGTTATACAGAATGTACAAGAATATACAAACAGGGGAGGTTTTAAAACAACTGATGGTTCCTAGGGAGTTAATAAGGGCTGTGTATAACTGGGCTCATACAGTTCCCGGGGGTGGGCATTTTGGAAAAGGTGAAACCTTAGAGGTTTTACCATTAGTCCCTTTTTTAGACACATAGTACTGTTTGTCCATTTGTCTTTGTTTCTGGGACTTTCTCTTGTGCTGTGTCTGTGTAAAGAAGTCTGGTGAGACATGCAACAGTTTATCAGGTGTACCTAAACACGCATGCTTCACAGGAGAAGGTATTGGCATTTAAGAAAAACAGATAGGCAAGTCCCTTCCCAGCAAAACAGGAGTAGGCAGCCAGGGTGCAACTGCCACATGCAGGGAAACTTGCTGGTCAGTAGCCCTTAAGGTTACCTAGGCTGTAGGATACTTTTTTACCTCCCCGTGGATACACTCAACACTATAACCAGCAATATAGTTAATGAGCTCTGGGGGAATTAACGCTTTCAGAATGAGCGTGGTCAACCATCCCAGTAACCTGTTTCCCATAGACCTCCACCCTTACTGCAGGGACACACGGACTTTCCTTGAGGGCTGCTGTGGCTGTAGTTTTGGCAAACGTGCGGGAGGGTAATAGCTTGGTGCCTTTGGACCACCAGCCTGCTTCAACAGGCAGGACAATCAGAAACTGCTCCAGAACAACAGTCTCTAATACCTGATCTGCAGGCTTTCCTGCTGGCTGGATCCACCTGATGCAAAAATCCATCAGCCGCTGGGCTAAAAACAGAGCCAGATTTTACGACAAGGCGCCCAAGGCTGCATGGTCCCAGCGCCAGGCACATCTTGCATGCATGCCCCCTCCTCCTGAGGATGCATGGTCCTAGGGCTGCTTCCGTAGCGTACGTACCCTCCACGCATGCGCACTCTCAAGCACATGCGCACTGGGGAGCTTTGAGTCCCCAGTGCTCCAGGCCTGGCTAAAACTCTTGGCCAGACCTGTGTGGAATGTGGCTCAGCCCGGAATCACTGGTGGTATACCTCTGGTGTAAGGCCCAGTCTGTCCATGATGGCAGACTTTACTTCTTGGTAGACATTAGCCTTGTCTGCTTAATCAGTTAGCAGTGGAGCCAGAAAAATTGCCCACTGGTCCTCAGGCCATTTTTAGGAATTGGCTACCCTTTCAAAAGTCATCAGAAATGTCTCTGGATCAACAGTAGAGGCAGTCAAATATGTTGAAGGGGGCTATACTCACACAGAAGCATGTAAGTGCCAAACGCAGGTTGGGACACAGCATGTTGAATTTCACCTTCGTTCAGCACATACATGCATCTATGTGAGTACAGCCCCCTTCAAAATAATTGACTGCCTCTACTCCTGGAGTAGAGGGGGAGTGCAGGTAAAAACGGCCGTGTGTAAGAGCCCTTAAGGAATACTGATTAGCCACCTGAGGCTAATCAGACCCAGCTGGTCAGTCAGTAGCACAATGCCCTAACAGGAATTCAGTTGTTTCTATATATGATGCTATAAAATTAGTACAAAGACACAAAATTTACTGTTGGAATTTCTAATAAAATTTAGCAGAGAATCCATCTATGGGGAGCCTTGCTCAGTTTTAATTGCTTGATGACATACTAGTAATTTCTAACTTAGTAAATGAGGTGTCTATAATGTAAATTATATTTTCTTTAAAATACTTGGATACTTTTGTTTCCTTGAATTTGTCCCTATTTATTTCAGCAAGTGATTTAGGATATTGCTTAGCTTTTATTACCTTAGAGTTTCATTTCACATTTGTGATTTTGATTTTGTAAACAAAAATGTCTTGTCATTTTTTGTCCTGGCTAAAGCTTCATTATTTTTATGAGTTGTATAATAATTTCCCAGTTTTGAGAAAATTATTGTGTTCTAAAATGTAACATCACAGCATGTGAATAAATTAAAATTAAAAAAAAATAACCCCTACCCTGTGCATGCTGGTGGGTTAAGAAAAAGAAAAAAAAGAAATTCAATTAAAAATCAAAAATAGTTGATCTTTCTTCATTTGACTGCTTCATTAAGAATTAATTAAGAATTAAAAAAAAAGAAATACAATTTTATTCAACATAACCAGTTGATTAAATACTGTATAAGAGAAAGCAATAATACACATTCATTTGAACCAGTCACGGTTTCTACAATCTATTGATTTTTACCAATTGATTAAAATGGTTCATTCCATTTTATTTGTGTTAATTATGTATAAATAATATAAAGGGTTCTTTTAATTCACAAAAAATACTATTGCCTGAAAAGCTATAGAAGCATGACAAAGATACAGTTAACTGCTATGTTATAGTAACCCAGAATAAAAATCTATATTTGTACTGAATTTTTTTTCGTTCACCTGTGACTGCTCTCTGTGACTGTTTTATTAAACAGGCTTTTTATAGTTGGTTAATCTTGTCCAATATGACTTTCTCGTACTTTAATCAACAGCCTTAACATATTACACTAATCATTGTTGGCTTCATTTTGCTTTGAGAATTTAAATATCTCCAGAAGGAAAAAGATCATTCATGGTGACATTACTTAATTTATTTTACTTATCTCTTTAACTCTCTGTTATCCATTTTGGTCAGGAATGCGTATTTTCCAATCAAGAAAACACAGAGCTTTAATCCCTAATGTATTTACTACTGTAAGAAAGTATTTTCCAGCTAATATAATACTGTTACGATTACTCTATTGTCAATACTGTTACCAGAAGCAGCTCATTAGTTCTTATGTACTAAAGGGAAAATGTCAGTATTTTATATACTCCCATTAAACAGCAATACTGGCTTACTTAAGGATTCTGTTTATTCTCGCTTTAGCATAAGAGGTTGAAGCACAAAAGCCAAGAGAACTCAATATACAATTTGCTATATAAAACTTTATGTTTTCTAAAACGTATTCATGCATCTGAAAAAGTCAAAATATAAATAGGCCTAGATTTAATAAACTGCAAGAGATTTTAGCTAATTTTAGAAGTTAAAGGATTATAGCAGCAACCACATTAGTAAACAAGATAAGTGCATATAAAACACTTCTTATGCAGAATGACCTATCCTTATATATTTCCTGAAAAAATGGGTCATTCCCTAGAGGATCTCTACACTTAGTCCAAGCCCAAGGTTTACACATTTTAGGTCTCAAATAAAGGGCCACTAGAACTTCACTGGAAACAAAGCTTTAAAGAATCTTACCAAACAGGCACCAAATTGGCACATGCATATCAGTAATATTGAGCTTATACATCTCTTACCTTGAGCCAACATTGTGTGATAGTATTTGTGCCACTCAATGAAAACCTGGAACAATTTACATAATTCTAAGTGAAACAGGGTGAAATGTGGGAGTAAAAAGCACAGGAATTAGTCGGCTGATGTGACCTAGACTGTAGGTGTGCACTTGGTATGTGTTTGAGCTAGAGAACCAGAGAACAGAAATTGTGCAATTCCCTATCATGGACCCAAAAAAGGATGGGGCATCACTGGAAAGTAGTGGATTAAGAGTATCCAGAAATGTCAGAGTGTTGTCGGGCAGTGTGAGTGTGGTCTCATTTTTCCACTCTTTTTATAATTCAAATTTGGTAGGTATAGAATTTAAAATGGCAGGTTTTCTCAATTGTATTATCCAGTGGCACATATTACTAGCTTTACATATGGGCTTTATCTGGGTCAAAAAACATTTCAAATACATGGGGCAGTACTGAGATCCAAATGTGGTGCCAGATGTGAAGCACTCAAGTCATTCTAGGCACTTGTCCTGTATCAAGTCAAATAATCCTGCCAACCAATGTAAGGGGACCTTTTGCATTCTAAAGATTTTTCTCCCCACTCTCCCCTTCAAGAACATAATTGGTAAGGTCTTAAAAAGAAAAATTTTAGGATGTTGTAGTAAATAACATTACAATTAACAGATAGAACATGATGAAAATGAACTAGATTTGTAGAAAACCCATCTTTTGGACTTTAAATTCTTTGTATCACTTTTTGAATATTGATCAAGAAACATACCATTTTAATGCTTAAACTACTGTTAATTGGACTTTTACATTTTCTTTCTAGGAAAGACCAAAGGCAGAAAATAGCATGCGCAAAAGAGCTTATGATTTAAGTGCGTTGGCACACATAAGAATATAATAAGTAAATACAAAGGATATATCTGATGGAAGCTGCATGGTGTACACAATGGGGGTTATTTATCAAGCTCTGAATTTATCTTAGTATGTCTAAGATAAAAATTCGAGCAACTCTGAATTCCCGAATGGACCTTATTTATCATTCAAAAAAATAGGTTCGGGCAAACTTTTTCTGCAAAAACCACACATTTTTTGGACTTTTCTAACTTTTTGGCCCAAAATTACCGAAATCATCAGATATCGGTACTGACAGCAGCGCAGACACTGGAACCTTCCCCATTGACTAATACAGGATAGCATATACACTTTGTCTGCTGTTTAGAACTGTACATCAATGAAAATGACAGTTCCTGGTAACTTTTTTCTTCATTAATGAATTGTTCTTCAGGGAGTCTATAGGCAAGTGGCATATAATTTCTGAATTGTTTAAATTGCTAATTAGGACTGTACAGGAACTGTATTCCTAATGCAGACAATTATATCGCCTTACAGTTTCTAATTACTGCAGAAGGCAATTAATTGCTGTTGACTTTTTGTATTCTTTTGCATATCGCCAGTTAATATTTACATTTATAATGAAGACAGAATTGGCAAACACTGTGTCATTTTGTAATGAACAATTCCAGAGTCTAAACAATAAGCACATTATCTCATTTGTGCCTGAAGAGTGTTGCTTATTAGCATATGTTTTTTGCGCACTACAGAAGCATTACTCTTTCTTCCAAAGACTGAAGATGTAATTTATGTACAGCATCACTACACCTGCTGTTTCTCAGAGGCAATTAAAAGTGTCTGTAGAAGATGACAAATAAAACAGAGATTCTCAATGTAGGTCAAATAGGAAAATACAGTTGTTTGTGTTGGTGTCAAATGATCTTGGACGTTTTAATATGCGGTGCTGGCCTAGAAGTATTAAGAGAGCATTTAAGTAAAATATTTTACTTAAATCTAGTGCTGAAGCAATCTATTTAAAATGTGAACAGGATACATTTCTATCTCTCAATGTGATAGTACATCTTGTTTCAACAGTTCATATTACTCTTACTTCCTTTGTCTGTAAACCCAAATTTTTAGCTTCCTAAAATAAATAAAAATGTATTTTATACAGACATACCTGATTCCAAAGATTGAACAGAAACACAAAACTCTATCTCTGATTTAGGCTCACGGTTTCATAAAAACCCTGTTTCACCTTGTTCCACTGTGAAGTGCTGGGTTCACAGAACGTAAAGTTCCTCTGCTCTCCATAGTGGGTGGAGCAAAGATTGTAAGCAGAGGGACTTCAAGCCCAGAATTCATTACTTCATAATGGAAGTAGGAAAGGAGGGGTGCATCACATAGGGAGACTAAGGGGGAGTTGGTAAATGGATTTTATAAGTCAGAGATTGCTTATCGTTGTTCCCTTTCTGTGAAATCATGTATGTCTGTGTTAAAATATAATATTGGGGATTTAGTGTTTTGATCCACCGAAAACCATCCAAAAGCCCAAATGAATGAGGTAATGTTAAAACAGTACTATAGTATACAAAGATTTAAACTTTAAAAACCTGTTAGGATTACTTTGTTAAATACATTTTTCAAAAGAGCAAACATATTGTTTTATATTTCATTTTGAAATTTAATGTGGAGCTAAACATGTTCTTAGTCTCTTGGTGCCCTCAGCCATGTGACTTGGGCATTATTCAGCAATACCACAACATATACCCAACTACCAAAGGCAGGGAAAAATATGATCGGGAGACTAGCAACAGCAGCTCGGAAAACAATATTATAACAATGGTTAACTCCTGAATCTCCATCCATACAACTAGTCAAACAAAAACTACATCACATGTTTCATTTGGATTGGTTGGAAACAATCATAAGAAAAGAACAAAACACAACAAAATTCTTTAACCCCTGGATAACATACATAACATCACTCACCGAAACCTCACAATCTATATGTTTAGACAAACTACACCCACTCATTATGGAGTCATCCCATTACCTTGATACCTGGCAAAAAGAACAAGAAAGACTGGACTGCGCACCCCCCAGAAGTTATCAAATTAATAGATTGTTGGCTGCATACCCACAAAATTCCATATAGGATCTTATATTTATTCCTCATTTGAGCTAAAATTTTAAAATGTTAATGTATATTGTTGGAATAATTGTTAAGAATTTATATTTTCTTTAATTTTCAGAATGGAACTGCATAATGGAAACAAACTGTTCTATGTGACAAAAATAAATAAATACATGTTATAAAAAAATAATAAATAGATAAAAAAATAATAAATAAATAAATAAATAGCTAATAAAAAATAGCTGGTAATGGGCTCTTTTAAAGGGCATGTAAAGGCAAAAAATTAAAATCCCATTTTTACTTTCTTTAATGAAAAAGAAACCTATTTCCAATATACTTTAATAAAAAAATGTGTACCGTTTTTATTAGAAACCTGACTCTATGCAGTGAAATTCTCCCTTCATTTACTGCTGTGGATAGGAATTGTCAGATGGCCCCTAACTGCTGAGCAGGGAAACAATCATACTTATGAACAGCAGGGGGAGCCCCTGTCTTACTTCCCAGCCATGCAGAACTCAAGCAGCTTTGTTTATGATGATCCCTAAGCAGCCCAGACCACACTGAGCATGTGCACAGTCTTGGTCTTGCAAAGATGTTTAACAAAGTTACAATATGGTGACCCCCTGTGACCAACTTTGAAAGCATAAATCATTTGTTTGATTAGGCTTATGGTGCAGTAAGTTCATGTTTATATTTAGTGTACAAAATACAGCATTTGTAGCCTTATTCTATTTTAGACTTTACATGCCCTTTAAGGGCACTCTGTTATCAATATTCAAGGATTTAAATATAATATAATCCATCATATCCTTTTTTGTCTTTATAAAATATGAGATATGTTGCTCTTAGTCATATGTCTTCATGTCAATGAATTATTAAAATATGTTCTTTGCTGGTGCTTTACAGATCAGTTTAAGCTATTTATACTTCCACAGAGTTACAGAAACTGAGCATAGCACATTTCTAGATGATATTTTCTTGGCACTATCCCATTCTGTTCTATAGGCATTTCATCTGTACCTTGTTCTCACCCAATATGTTTTTCTTTGGAAATGAAAAGTGGCGAGTCTTTATGTCAGAAAAATCATACCAAACAGTTTTTTAAAAGATTTAGAAGGAGAGGTGAAAAAGAAACCAGCTGGTGAAAAATAAATTGGCAGACTTCACCTATTACAAGTCAACATGAGAGGGTTTCACATTTTTTGAAGTCATTGATTGCTTTCTCATTAAGTATATTGTGTGTGCAAGTGAAATATATAAAATAGTTATACATTTTGAAAGCCAGAACTGTGTTCTGGTAATGTGGAAATCTACAGCATACTCGAGGGCAGCTTTTAGTGAATTCCAAATGTAAAATAAAAGAAAAAATAGAATCCAGACTTCTGGTAGATGAATCAGCTGTTAATTCAGCATTTGCTTTCAAGATTAAAGTAAAAATTGTTTGAACTGTTCAAAAGGATTTTTTTTTCTAAAGTAATATTTTTTCTCTGAATGCTTAAATTGGACCGTAAGATTTGTTATTCCAAGTTCTTACAAGTGAATTTTTATTGTGTTGCCAATTTCTAACTGCAAAAATGTATGTTTTTGTTTTTTAAATATTGTACAAATCTGGGGAGACTGAGTAATTTCACTGTAAATAACTGCTACAGCCCTTGTTGCAAAACTAAGGCCACAGTATGCTTGGAAGTTTGGAAATACTCTCTTAATACTGCAATTTTGTTGGGTAAACATGTGCAAAATATTATTATGTTCTAATCACTTTAAAAATGAATTTTTATCTTTAAAGCAAATATCTAAGCCCCAAAGATACGCATACAATTTGTAAGCATAATTTCCATAAAACTGACAACTAGCTAGGTAATGTGTTCTTGTATTGGAAACTGATTTCTGCATTAATTATTTGCAATTAAATTTATCCAAATCACCCAAATTTACCCAAATGAATCTAGCCCAAAAATAAATAAAACCATTTTGAATTTGTAGAATAAGTATTTAAATTTCAATTTTAAAATAAGAGGGGATTTACTGAAATGCCCAGATATATAAAATATTTGTCAAAAGAATTTTGAAAACAATTCATATTGATTTTATAACTCGATGACTACTTTCTTAGCAGTATGCTCAAGAATACTAAGGGTAATGTTTCTGTTTAAAGGAAAACTATACCCCCCAAACAATGTAGGTCTCTATAAAAAGATATTGCATAAGACAGCTCATATGTAAAATCCTGCTTCATGTAAATAAACCATTTTCATAATAATATACTTTTCTAGTAGTATGTGCCATTGGGTAATCATAAATAGAAAATTGCCATTTTAAAAAATAAGGGCCGCCCCCTGGGATCGTAGGATTCACTGTACTCACAAACATACCAACAAACCATACATGTTAGGTCACATGAGCCACTTAACAGACAGAGTTGTGTATTTTGCTCCCACACTTCTTCCTGTTACAGTAAGAATTGAAGTATTTCTGGTCAGGTGATCTCTGAGACAGCACACAGACCATCACGAAATGGTGGCTCAAGGCAAGAGATGTAAAAGGGCAAGATTTACTTAAATATATATTCCAGTTTGGTAAGATTCTTTAATATGCCACTTAATATGATATGAACTATCTGTTGCTTAATTGTTCATTTTGCGGGTATAGTTTTCCTTTAATATTACATAAAATATTTTCCATTCCTTTTCATCTCTATTTGAAATAAAAAATAATCCAGCTGGGGCTATGTAATATGCAAAGACAAGTGTAATATCAAAAAGTTATAATACCAAAACTGTCTATGATCTGGTATGCCTCACATTATACTTGAGTGTGCCTTCTGAATCTTAATTAATGTCTAGTAATGAACAAATTTATTTCTCCAGTTCTGCTTTTCACAATCTGCAGTTTTTTATGCAAAACTGCAGCTTTTGCCACAATTAAAAAGTCGCCAAGACAAAATTGTTGCAGAGACAAAAAAGTCGCCATAAGAAAAAATGCCCATTGACTTTAATGCCTTTGGAGTGAGAAAGAATTGTGACACATAAAATTTTTGTTGATGCCCATTGACTTCAATACTCAATTTTGTAAATGTTTTTCGCAGTTTCACAAATTTTTAAGATAAGTGAAATGGGACAGATTACTATTAATGTCACTTAATGGGAAAATCAAAGCAGTTTCAAGAAGGAAAATAGCAATATGACAAGGCATAACTAATAAGTTGCATACTATACACACTTTGGTATCATTGCTGATCATTTCATCCATGAACATTCAAATGCAGCAGTAATAAATGGGCAAAACATATCGTTCAATTCAAAGTCGTAGTCGAAGGTCGAAGTAGCCAATTCGATGGTCGAAGTAGCCTAAAAAATACTTCGAAATTCAAAGTATTTTTTATTCTAATCCTTCACTCGAGCTAAGTAAATGTGCCCCAGAATGTAGCCATTTTTTTCACTCAGGTGTACATGTATGGGATCTTTTATACAGAAACCCATTGTCCAGAGAGAGACAAAATATGGAAAGGTCTTCTCCCATAGACTCCTTTTTAGCTAAGTGATCCAAATTTTTAAAAATTAGTTCCTCTTTTTTGCAATAATAAAACAGTACCTTGTACTTGAGCCTTACTAAGACATAATGAGTCCTCAATGGCAAAACCAGCAAATTGAGTTTACTTAATGTTTACATGATTTATATTCATATCCATCATACCATACCCTGCATGGGGTTGGGGCTTCAGAAAGTATCAGACTAACAGCCACTGCAGCATTGACTAAGACTTTTTAGGAATTACTGTTACTTTAATGTATTATTCTTTAAAACATCAAGCATGGGGTAAGGAAAAAGCACTTCAAATGCATGATCCCTTACATAAGAATTTGAAATTTGAAGTTAACCACTATGTATAGGGTAGGTACAGATGGTAGGTAAATGTGATGTCGCTGGTTAAACTCAGCTGATATACCTTTTAAATGGCTTTCATAATTTTGTTGCTTGAAACCATTGTTTTGCATATGTACTGATACTAAATTACTAATAAAATAAGGACCAATCCCCTTATTTTGCATGTATTTGATAAAATTAGCAAGGTTAGAATTTAATTTAGCCTTGGAGTGCTCCCACAACATCTTTGTAATTTAGTAGAGTTATTCTACAGGACAAATTGGCAAAAAAGAAATTAATGAAAAACCATGAACCAAAAATGTTGTAAAATGGCAACAACATTTATAAACATATTATCAAATAAATAGGACCTTGGTCAGCGTTACCCTAAGTCAATATTCAAAGCCAGAATTCCATAAGAGATCACTACTATGCTTTGCCGTTTCTCAGTTGATATCAGCACTATGTCATTATATCCACCACTGAGTATTGGGCTGCCTCTACCTACAGAGATGATGGCCCGAAACTCTGCTATGAGCAGGAGCTGCATCTCCCACCATGAGAGAGGTTCAGCAACCCTTCAAATTGGCCCTGAATCTGTAAATGATAGGAAATCCAAGCAGACTAGCACAAGCAGTAGTAGCGTCTGTATCAGTCAACCCACTGTATTGCAGTCACAGGAGAAAATCTAATTTTTCCCTCTTCTAAATTTACCTGTGCAGAAATCTGGCAAGGTTCTACTGCTGCTGTGGCAAATAAAACTGAAACTACATTATCGTATATCAACTGTTTTAATCCAGAGGAAGTCAAAAAACCCAGCCTGAAGCCAATAATTCTTTCCTGACCCCAGTGGTGATCGGAAACATTCCCTGGATCAAGCATTTGACATTCATTTAACATGAATAATACCATGTAGACTCTCATGTTTACACTGTATGACCATACCAAAACCACAATATAACAGTGCATGAAGGAAAACATCCACATTTGGTTATTAATAGATAATATGAGAACATTATGAGGAGACATTAGAGAACATAAATACAGAATAAAGAACTCCAGACTTTTCACAAAATATGCAAAAAAGGGGAGGGTAGGAGGGATGTTTCTACCTGTTAAGAAGATAATGAAGTGAACAGCTTCTTCCCCTGCAGAGATATATACACATTTTTTATTTTTAAAATATAATATGTATGTAAATAATATATGACCATATGCAATTGCCAGCGTAGCCAGCTACCCTTTTTGTTGTAGCTGGCTATGCTGCCATATATATGCAAGCTGAGTGGCGTGAAACTGCAAGTAACATTGTGCAGGCGCCTATTCTATGAACATGTTATATCTGTACATGAGGGTAACCTCAAGGACTTGAGTTTCATGGCTTTAGATGGTGTACCTAAACTTAAAGTGGACCTGTCACCTACACATAAAAAGCTGCATAATGAAAGTCCTTTGCAAATTAAATATGAAACCCCAAACATTTTTTTCATTAAAACATCCATACCTGTTATAAAGGCGTTTAAATATCTAAACTGTCAATCAAATATTACCTGCCCCGCCTCTATGCCCGTGGCATAGAGGAGGGGCAATCAATTACTTTCACTTTCCATTCAGCACTTCCTACATGTCACTGCTCTCCTCACATTCCCCCTTCCCTCCTCAGGCTCCTATAGTTGTGTAGGGCACTGCACATGGGCATTAGGTCCCCCATTCTGGTGCATACACAAGATTTTGGGGTGATACACAATTTCCCTTAATAACGGTGTCCACAAAATGGCTGCTGCCTGCTTGCTGTGATTGTATAATTCCAAGACAGACGAAAGCAAAATTTAATAATAAATACAGTGTAAGTAAAGTTTATTTTGCTCAACTAACATGATAGAAAAGAATTTGAAATTATTTCTTAGGGTGACAGGTCCCCTTTAAGAGAGGAGGAGATAGGGATAAGGTGTTTTTATGATATATTTAGATGTTTATTTTTATCTATATTATAATGATCTGGAGAAGTTTTTTTTTACATAAAGCAAATTTCTGAATATTGAGGTATATATGTATGGCCCCTTTAAGAGCAGGGGTATATAGAGATGGGGAGAATGAGCCTACTGTTCTTAAACTGCTTGAGAAAGCCCTAGAGGGGCAAAATGCGTTGCAGAATAGAGGTGTTGTGTCACTTCAAAACCTTTTTATGTAATTATAAGTGATCAAAACTCCCAAATCCACAATCTGATAACGTGGTGTAACCTGGTGTGAGTCCAGGGTTTTGCATTATGCAGTGGAACACACACGTTGAACAGCAACCAGTGCCATCTTTGATCGGTAGTTAGAGGAGTTCTGAAGCGGAGAGTCCACAGAGCGCATTATTGCGATTGCGCTAAATGTTTACACACAGAGGAAAGGTGTAATACTCTGTTACAATGGAGCGCAGGATATGGGGAGAGCTGTCCATTATTTTGGGGCACGTGTGCTAAAAATAAAGTGGTGGGGGACACCGCAATATATATATATATCTTTGCCCCTTAAACAAATTCATATGCTCCCTGTGTATACTAATATTGGAGACTGTTTTGAGGAGGAGTAACCATTTATTTATTCTCCAGGGGGAGAATAAATAAGGGGGTTATGTATCAAAGTCAGAATTTATCTCAATATTTTCTGCTACAAACACCAATCAAATATTATTTATTATTACATTTTCCTGAAAATTTGCTTTGGGAAAAAAATCTGATTTTCACAATTTTTTCGGATTTTCATTCGATTTTAACGTTTTTTTCTGATTTTTCACCCAAAAAACTCAGATTTCTTATGCTTTTTGCCTGAAAACTCCGGAACACAAACCCCAGCTCACATCAAAAATCATTGGGACTTCTCCTCGAAAGGTCTGAGATGCCGGATTTTCAGATTCTGACTTTTCCATCCTCAGGGTTTAATAAATTCTGGAAAATTCGTGATTTTTTTAAAAATCTAATTTTATAAAATAAATTCACAACTTTTTTGTGATTTTTGCATTCATATTTTAGTAAATAACCCCCTTAGACTCTATTTGGCTAAATTCCAGAGAGTGGGAAGATCATATAGAGACAATTCATTTTAAAGGAAAAATGATTAGGTTCTGATTACCGCTGTTCATTATAAGTGACCATTATTTTTATAAAATGTTATTGATTGATTGGGGTACTAGCCGGCCAGGTTTTTATCTTGATTAAGAATAAGAATTTTTAAGGGTCAATAAAATTACTGTATATCAACTTGGTTTTAAATTACACCTTTTAAATTATTTAATTTATTTATTGGTATGCTCAAAAGGACTTTGGGGATTAAAGGTAGGAGAGAAAACATTTTCCTCCCTAAAGTCACATTACTTTATGTCTTCTTTTTTTAAAAAACATATTTAAAAAAAAACATTTAAAAAGATATTTACTGTGCGGAAATGCTGAAGGAAAGTTATATTTTTTTGCACCTTGTTTCACTTTCTAGTAACCTTGCAAACAGAGTTCATATACATGAGTGAAGAATAAAATCCAATGATTTATATCTATGGACAACTTTACATGCACCCCTGAACTCACACTGCCTTTTTAGCCCTTCACACCAGAAACAATTTATAGAGGCCATTCTAAATAAACATTAAGAAGTCAAAGCTATAAACTGACAGCAAGAAAAATCAATGGCTTGAGAAACCAGCTACTAGGATCAATAAAAAAGATTAGGCATCAGAAGCTTGTCTGGGACGCTTACAGGTAAATATGGCTTACAATTCATCTGACAGAAATAGGATAAAAACTGTCATATAAATAGAATCTCGCAGAGTAGGGGGAGTTCTTTTTTCAGTTTTTTTTTATACTTGAAACACTTAAAAGTGACCTTTTGAATTTGTTCAGTGCCTTCTGGGAAATTTAAATATGTTTTTAACAATTTATTAGCACTTAATATTACATTTCGGCACCTGCTTCATTTTTTCCTGATTCGGTATGTAGATTCATAACAGATTTCTGAAATTAGAAAATGTGTCACTCCAAATATTATTGGAACCTACCAGACTAACTTAATGTCTTTTTATGAGAAGGTAAGTAGAGACCTTAATTCTGGGATGGCAGTGGATGTGATTTACTTAGACTTTGCTCAAGCATTTGATACAGTGCCACACAAAAGTTGACTGGTTAAATTAAGGAATGTTGGCCTGGAACATTGTATTTGTACATGGACAGAGAACTGGCTAAAAGATAGACTACAAAGAGTGGTGGTAAATGGAATATTTTCTAAATGGACCAGTGTTGTTAGTGGAGTATCACAGGGCTCTGTACTAGGTCCTTTACTTTTCAACTTGTTTATTAATGACCTGGAGGTGGGCATTGGAAGTACTGTTTCTATTTTTGCTGATGATACAAAATTGTGCAGAACTATAGGTTCCATGCAGGGTGCTGCCACTTTGCAGAGTAATTTGACTAAGTTGGAAAACTGGGCAGCAAACTGGAAATGAGGTTCAACATTGATAAATGCAAGGTTATGCACTTTGGCAAAAATAATATAAAGGCAAAAATTCAAGGGATGAAATCATAACTATGCCTCTTTATAGATCCCTGGTAAGGCCACACCTGGAGTATGCAGTGCAGGTTTGGACTACAGTCCTTAAGAGGGATATAAATGAGCTGGAGAGAGTGCAGAGACATGCAACTAAACTGGTTAGAGGGATGGAAGACTTAAATTATTAGGGTAGACTGTCAAGGTTGGGGTTGTTTTCTCTGGAAAAAAGGTGCTTGCGAGGGGACATGATTACACTTTGTACATTAGAGGACATTAAAGACAAATAGCAGGGGACCTTTTTACCCATAAAGAGGATCACCGCACAAAAGGTAGGTGGTTCTCCACAGTGAGTTTGTGGAATGAACTACCATTTGATGTTGTGATGGCTAATCCTGTTAATGCATTGAGTGGCTTGGATGATTTCTTGGACAGACATAACATTGTGAAACTTAACTCTATAGTTAGTATAGCTATGGGTATATATCATTTATGTGAAAGTGTGGGTGTGTGTATGGATGCTGGGTTTCATTTGGAGGGGTTGAAATTGATAGACTTTGTGTTTTTCCAACCCAATGTAAACTGCAAATGGTTTATAAGTTTTATTAAGTGAGTTAGTTTCTAGATTGATAAAAAGTAGTGGCAGGGTCCTAAAATGCTTTATTATGTGCTACTGCAGGTAGAATTTTATATTCTATCTGTATGTGACTGGGTCTTGAGCTGATATAGATGGTGAATACATATTTGAGGAGTTTGATTTCTGACTGGAGACCCTGGTTTAGCTTATTTTGGCAATTAATTTTCATGGAGATTGCAAGGATCAAGAGTTATGAGTTAGGGTGTAGGCTGCAGCTAAGGGCTAAGCTCCCTGGGAAAGTTTGATGAAATCCCACAACTGTAATGTAGGGCCTTTAAAGGGTCAGATTCAATTCAGCGAGAAAAAAGTTTATCACGTGTAAAAGTCACGGACGAGATTCAAATTGAGATGCAGTTCAATTCAGAAACAGTTATCATAGTTTATCGCGTTAAAACTCTATTGAAGTCTATGGGAAAAAGTGGGGGAAAAAGTCGTTCCAACACCAACTTTTTTTGTCTTGCTGCATTCCCATTCAACAGGCATGTCACATCAGATGACCAATGTTTCATGTAGTTCACACATCAGATTTTTGTATCAGGTCAATTATATTTTAACCCATGTGACTTCATCAGACTTGTAGGAAGCATTTGACAATGGTGCACCATCCTACAAAGGGCTAGATTCAATTCAGTGAGAAAAAGATTTAGTAGGAGAAAACTCAATTTGAGGTGCAATTAGACATATCACGTATCTCATGGTTTATCATGTAAAAACTATTGAAGTTTGGAAAATAAACTGGGAACTGATTTATGATAAAAGTGTTTTCTCCTTAAATTGAGTTTTCACAAGATAACCCATGAAACAACATTTTCTCACTGAATTGAATCTGACCCAAAATCTTAGCCCTATGACTGGTAGTGGTAGATTGCAATAATGAGATACAGTATACTTTTAAGGAGTGTAATTCAGATTTTTGAACATTTGCGTGATATTGGGGAGAAAACCTCAAGTTGAACTTGGGAAGGAGATTGCATGTAGATGATAAAAGTCTTGTACAGCATTTTTATTTTACAAATGTCTGATCCAATAACATATCTGTTTGTAAGTGAATCAGTCTTCACTTACTTTTGCTCAGTATTAGGTGTGAACCCTTGTGCAGCAATAACTGCAACTAAACGTTTGCAGCAACTGTTGATCAGTCCTGCGCAGCAACTCTGAATAATTTTAACCCAATCCTCCTTACATAACAACTTCAGCTATTGGATGTTGGTGGGTTTCCTCGCAGGAACCACTTGCTTTAGGTCTTTCCACAACATTTCAATTGGATTAAGATCAGAACTTTGACTTAGCCATTCCAGAACATTAACTTTATTAACCATTCTTTGGTAGAACAACTTATGTGTTTAGGATCGTTGTCTTGCTGCATGATCCACTGTCTCTTAAGATTCTGTTCACAGACAGATGCCAGTAATGACATATTTCAAAGAGACTGGTAAATAAAAGATCCACATAGTAGTGCTGCTTGGCATATCCTTGTAAACTCCCACCCAGCATAACTCGTTTTTCGCAGTGGTGTTCTCAAAACCATATCACTAGAGATGCTCTGCTATATTTAATGCACTTTGTGGTCATAAATGCATATATTTATTTGGCATCTATATTTTTATCATACTGTATATCTATCTTTTTTGTCTGATTTGTCTGGTAGATGTTTTTCTATTCACTTAACATTATTATGAATTACAGTAATTAGCATTCTAATTCTCTAATATGAATTTTTGATAACTGGATTCAAAACAGTGTAATTGCTGACAAAAATCACAGTAAATCATCTCAATAAGAGTATCTTCTAGCTAGCACATTTAAAAGGACTACTAAAACTTTAATTGCTTGAGAATCTGTGTTAGATAATAGCCTGTGCCTGCTGCAACTTGTTATAGATTTCCAATAAAGTCAACTTGGATTAAGAAGTTTTCTATGTCTAGCCCTCAGGGCAGCTGATTATAGGTTTGACCTTTGAGATACTGTGTATTTCCCACTTAATCAGTGCTGGAATGAGCTGCTGCTAAGAAGGATCTATAGGATCCCTATGGGAAAAGTGAAGCCATCTAAAAAATAATGAGTCTCCTGTATTCTTCTCCTCTTTTCTAGCTATATTTGGGCATGGTGACAGCCTCAGTCTCCGTTGCATAAAAGCAAAACTTGCCATGTGTTTGTTTTATGTTTTGAAAAACAGAACAAAATAGAGTAGGTGAAAAGAAAGAAATATTTTTGACAGCTACACATGTAAATAAGTACTTAAGTACAAAGCAAAAATTAATAAATAAAACTTCAAAAAGCCCAGTTGCCCTTTTTTTTAAGAGAGAAGTTATTCTCTGTTGAGACCTTTAAAATGTATGAGCTGCAGCACTCTTGTTTCTGCAAGAAAAATTGATACCTTATTGTGTGGACAGTAACACAAAATTGGCACCATCTTCACTGTGTCTTGTTATAGTAACACCCTTGGTGGTTTAGATTTAATATCATAATTTACTTTCTTTCACTTCATTTTTAGTTTGGACACTATACTGTTTTACCCTTTCTTCTCCAAATTTTAACCAATCCACTGTAAAAACTAAGCAATATATTTGATTTGCTGTAATAATACAAAAAGAGAAAGGAATGAGTCTTCTCCTAGGGAATCAAGCAGGACATTAAGCCCCAGGACTCAAACTGCATTTAACAAGGCTTAAGGGACTGCCAGTTTTGGATATATCATACCCAAGGGAATCACCATGATGCAAATCTTAATTTCCATTCTTTTTTTTCTTTAAAAAGGGGGATTGGAATGAGAGACTATTGAGTATAACCTCAGATACATATAATTCCTACACCAAAATCTGGGCACCTTGGATAACATACACCAGATTGTAGCATTAATATGCTATAAGATATATTTAACATCTCTACACACAAAGAGAAGTATAGGGTAAAAATATTTTTCAAGAAATGTTATGGAATTCTGAAAGCTTGAAATGAAACCTATAAAGGAACCCCTAAGTAAATGTAAGCTGCTACACAAGGAGAAAAGAGTAAATAAAGACAAAAGAAAATAAGGAGATAGACAGTCTCATTGCACCCTGGCCTAATGGTTTTAAAAAATAGTGGTGAGCATAACTTTCCCTTGTTTGTTATAGTTTATACAGGAGCAGTGGTCAGCTCCATGTAGCTCCCACCCTACCCACCACTGGTGGCTAATAAAAGGGCAACCATGTTTGGGAGTTTTACTTTGAAAGCAGCAAGTAGGTTGCAGATAAAACTTAGTTCCTTTGTAAAATGTATAATGAAGCAATAGAATTCTTAATTAATCAGATGCAATTAAATGTAGGACTGACCAGATATTGGATGACTTTGACCAGCTTAAATATATTGCAATGTATGGACAAATAATCCATGTTTTGTTTAAAGGGTAAAGCATTTTTTAGTATGCACAAAAGGTCTTAATGTCTTAAATTTATTGATAATGGGTTGAGTGCAGAGGACCTCTTGTATTTGTCTATACATTCTAAGTCTTCTGAAATAACTACAGTAGATCTAATATAGCATGGTTTCTGTTTGACTATAACAGCCTGTGCCATATAATTGTCATGCAACAAGTTTATAAACTTGTTCCCATTAACTGTCCTGGCAGTAATGTTGCTCCAGTCAATATGTGGGTAATTAAAATCACACATTATCATTACTTTCCCAAAACGAACAGCTTTTTCTATTTGCATCAGGAGCTTAGGTACAAGTATGTGCATATATGTGCACTGGTGGTCATTTTGAGGGGTTGAACTTGATGAACTTTGTCTTTTCCAACCCAAATTTACTATGTAACTATATGTCATATAATGAAATTGTTCATTGTTTTTACAGGTCTTCAACCCATAGAAACAAATTGTCAGGGCCTAGTTACTCTTGTAGGGGTTGAAGTTGGAGCCAAGCAGGAAGTTTCATACAGAAAGTCCAATTTGCTTTATCCGAAGGGTTAAAGAGAGTTCATAGTCCTATCCAGGCAACAAGATCAGGGCAGACAGCAAAATTCAAAAATGTAGCAGAAGATCAGGAACCAGTAGATGAAGACAAATTAAGAATTTAGGATACACAGAAGGATGTAAATTTGGACATGGAACCTGGGCCTCTGGGGTGCTTTTATTTAGAATTTCCTTGCTAAAATGCAGACATGGTACAATGATGTTAGGCAGTGGCCATCTTTTATTTGAAGCAGAGTGTTTCTGACAGTACTCCTGGGGGCACTGGACCACTATGACCAAGCTGTGGAAATTGTTTGCATAATTCCCATACCAACCATGAAGCATGGACATCAGAGTGCTTTACCCACAAGGTTTTTATGCTTCCAGTCAGCATAGCCCTTATGTGTCAAGGAGTTCCTCTCTAAATTTACTTCAGTGGAGCTCCAAATTGCAGACATATGGGCCACCTGGTCATTGGCTGCTGGAACATGCAACAGAAGTCTTGGGGAAAAGCTTGAGGATTAAGAAAGAAGAAGCTGGAATAGGATCGCTCCATGGTGCTAGCTGCAATAAACTCAGGCCAGTGGGGTACAGGTAAGTAAATCACTTGGGGTGCCTAATATTTTGCACCCCCAAGTGGAATAAGACTTTCCTTTTCCTTTAAATGTCATCTTCCATTTGTCACCCTCATTAATTCGAATCAGGATGTAGGCCCCAAAGAGATCAAGCTTATTGAAGACACTTGCTCCTTTCAACTGAGTTTTCAGAGATGAAGGGTAAAGGGTAATGGTTTTTCAATGTGATTTTATTGAGACCCCTGTAATCAAGGAAAGGGTAAGGATTTCCATCTTTCTTTTCTATGAAGAAGAAACCAGCTAAAGCAGGAAAGGATCATGGAGCAATTAACCTCGCTGAAGGTTTTCTCATGGCTTTAGACTTAGAGGACAGGTACCCTCTCAGGGTGGCATGGTTCCAGGAAGAAGGTCAACTGGACAATCACACAGATGATAAGGTGAAAGGGTCTCAGCGAATTTATTGCAGATGACTTGGGAAACATCTCTGTATGCCAATGGCAAGGACTGTAGATTGAAAGAACCAAGAGAAGTCTGAAGAATGGCATTGGAAGGAAGATAGCTCTTAAGGCAGTATGGACTCCACTGAGAAATTTGACTAGTGGACCAGTCAATGGAGCGTTTGTTTAAGTGGAGCCATGGTACCCCCAGGACAACAGGAGAAGATGGGCAATTAATAAAGAATGAACATTTTTCTTTATGCAGGAATCCAACTGGCAGAAATGATTTCCGTGCAGCACCAGAGGCAAGGAAGGCTTGCAAATAGACAGTATTAGAAGCCAGCTGAAACTGCACTGGGAGCAGGAATGTATGACAGTTATTTTGGAAAGAATGTTCAATGCTGCCCAGATAACACTCCCCAATCTTACCTAGGTGCTGGAGTTTCCTTGCTTCAGAAGACAGTTATTTGCAAAATCTGCCTTGCCACCACAGTACAGGCGTAGACCAACAGAGCATCTCCAGAGCTTCTCTTGCTCAGAGATATCTGCATAGGTTCAAGAGACTGAAAGGTAGAGCTCTAAAGAAAAGGTCTTTGGAACCACAGTGCCAAGATTTGCTGGAATCTCTTCCCACACTGTTTATCCACTTGATGTTGATCTTTAAGTGTACTGGACAGAGCTTGATAGAAGACAGCCACATAATACTCATTATTCTATTTGGTCTCTGCTGCCAAAGTTCTTAAGTCAATAGTGTACTCTCTAGCCTTGGCATCATGAATTAGTTGAGAGTTCTTCTCCCAGAAAGGAGATAACCACTCCAAAGCTTTACCTTCCAACATGAAGATAACATATCCCAAATTAGCTCGCTCATACACATGTTTGGTAGCGATTCAAATTGGATAAGGCACTTGTTCTCAAAACCTTGGCGGGTCCTAGGATTCCATTGTAGTGAGGTGGCGGTGGAATGTGTAGTTCTTTATCTTATGCAGGAGCCAAAGGGAGCAGAGTAACTACAGCAGGAGGGCTTCCAGTGGCTGAAGACATCCTGGACATAAAGGCAATAAGGGCAAATGGTCAAATCAAATGGAGCTTCCTCAATAGGGTCCATGGTCCGAATATACTATATCAAGGCCTAGCTGCTTTTGTAGAGTTAAATTCGGGACCATGGAAGAAGCTGTATAGAGAAAGTCCAATTTGTTGTTTCTGAAGTAGAGTTCGTAGTCATTTCCAGGCAACAATATCAGGGTAAGCAGCAAAGCCAGAGCTGAAGTAACAGGAGATCAGGAACTAGTATCTCAATACAAATTAACAAATTAGAACACCCAGGAACTCTTAGCAAGAAGTACCTATATTAAGGCATTGCCCCTGGGTCTCTGGAATAGTTGTAGTTTTAATTTTCTCGCCAAAACTCTGCGTGATGACGTCACGCCCCTTCCCTTGATTCCCTTAAGTGCAGGTGGCCTCTTTGTTGATTATTTGCTTACATTTGTTCAGAAATGGTGCGTTAAAATCCTCTTATCAATAACAGGGAATCTTTTGTGAAAACCTTTTACATCGTCAAGTTAATTAGTTGTTGAAACTGGTTTTGTGAGCACAAGTATCTGTAGCATATGCAACAGGAATGTTTATCCTAAACCCATTGATGCATCTGAATCAATGCTGTAGCTACACAGCTTCAAGAATCAACCACCATCAAGAAGAAAGCTTCAGGTCACCTGTCCTTGGTCTATATGTACCCAAACTGTAAAGCAAAATGATTTTGAAGTTACTACAAGGAAAATTTGAGGACAAGGTCTATTCATTAATGACTCTATTTAACTGTAATATGGCAAGCATTGCTCAAATGTCAGCAAGGTGCATAACTGAAATGTAGAGAGAACTGTTTGAAATGAGCTACTCAAAAAGATACACTGCTTCTGATGTCAGTTCTTTGTTAACAAGTTGATAGAGATTGCATTACATATTCACCTTAGGGAGGCAATATTTTTTTGTTTTCAGTGTTCCTTCCTACATCAAAGACTGCTTTCTCAGACACTGGATTAAGTGATTGGAATCATGCATCACAGTCTCTAACACAGCATGGAACAGTGCTGAACACAAACAGTTTAGAGAGACCTGTATAAATGATTCCATGCAGAAGGTCACACTGACTCGAATGAGAAATAGTTATTGGACTGAAATTTTAGCACACAATGTCTGCATTAAATTAATTTCTGGGCATGGACAAGCATACCATAGTGTTGAGAGGATTGTTCAACAGATCTCAAAATTTGTGGATTGTTAACTTAATTTGATACTTTGTTGCCTTTAAACACATTAATGAAAATGGAACAAGAAGTGTAGTATGTGTGGCCCTGCTTTCTTGTTTTGGGCATTTAATTACATTGTGTAGGAAACAGCCTAACAGAATTCTTTCTGTGTACATTTCACACCTGGGGTCAGATTTTTGGACCCACTTATTTAAATCTATACAGTCATGATGAACTGATGAACAAAAAGATTTGCTTTATGTAAACTATTAGTAGTTTACAAGCCAATATATATAAGAGAACGAGAGAGAGATAAGCTAGAATAGCAATACAATATCTAATATATGCTTGAGTACAATGGTCTACACCTACACCAGTCAGAAGGCACATACTGTAGTTAGCTTTAATGTCGTGTCTTGAGAGCTAGTTTATAAATCCTGTTGGGTTTTGTGCATTCATGCAACATCCAACAACTATTTATTGGTTAATCTGCCTATTGCCTGACACTGCATATGTGTTTTGCTTAACTGTTGTTGTGTGTATATGGTATGTTTGACATGACAAACATGGCCACTTTATATCTAATAGGGAGAATCTTCTTAAGGTATTACATTTGTAGTTTAAACTGTATTTCATAACTTATTGCCACACACTATTTTGGGAGGGTCTTGAAGTTTTGCCTTGGCCAATCAGTCACCTGCCCTTTCAATTTTTCATCGAGAATATAAAAAGGAATTATGCATTTTAGAATTGCACAAACCAGTTGTAAGTATATTGAACCTCACTAGGTTTGATATTTGTTTTTTTTATAAGTGGAGATTTCATTCAATTTATTTTTTCATATATACTTAGGAAAATATATGCACATGCATTGTTTCATTAATTGCCAGCAAGAATGGCTGCTACAGTCACTTTACTTAGTCCTTTGCTTTTCAACTTGTTTATTAATGACCTGGAGGTGGGCATTGAAATATTGTTTGTATTTTTGCAGATGATACTAAATAGTGCAGAACTATAGGTTCCATGAAGGATGCTGCCACTTTGCAGAGTGAATTTGACTAAGTTGGAAAATGGGCAGCAAACTGGAAAATGAGGTTCAATGTTGATAAATGCAAGGTTATGCACTTTGGCAAAAATAATATGAATGAAAGTTATACACTAAATGGCAGTGTGCTGGGAGTTTCCTTAACTGAGAAGGATCTAGGGGTTTTTGTAGATAACACGTTGTCTAATTCTGGGCAGTGTCATTCTGTGGTCACTAAAGCAAATAAAGTTCTGTCTTGCATAAAAAAGGGCTTAAAGTGATACTGACACTAAAAAACGACTTTTTAAAATATAGAATATACATTAAAAATTACCTATAGGTCATGTTGATCGTTTTTTGTTGAGAGGTTTGTTTTTGTAAGTTATTGTTAGTTAACCTGACTGTCCCATCTCAGCCTGTCAGTTAAAGTTTCTAATGCTAATGGACTCCTGCTGCACAAATATGGCAGCCCCCTCATACAGGAACATGGGGCATCAGACAGGTAATGTAAAATCATCCTGCAAATACTTCAAGGCAAAGTTCTAAGTAGCTTTCCAAGCCCCTTTAATATTAATAGTAACCAAACTTAAAATACATTAAGTGTCCATAGTTGCTTTTTATGTACTAAAAAATGGTAGAATACAATACACATTTAGATAATAATGTAATGTACCAAAGAAAGCTGAATGCAAAAGTTTATATAAGGATGGGAGGTAAAGATGGGATGATGGGATAGTAATGGAATCTTAAAAAATGTATAACAAGAAAATGGCCACTCTGTGAATTTGAATTGAAAAAAATTCGAATTTCGAATAATTTTTTTGGATACTTCGACCATCGAATGGGTCAAATTCAATCGAATCGAATGATTCGAACGATTCGAAGTAAAAATCGTTCGACTATTTCACCATTCGATAGTCAAAGTACTGTCTCTTTAAAAAATACTTGACGTCATACTTTGCCATTTTAAACCTACAGAGGTTCAATGTTAGCCTATGGGGACCTTCCCCAGCACTTTTCAAAGTTTTTTTTGATCGAATAAAAATTGTTCAATCGATCGATCGATTAGAATCGATTTGTGGTAAATTCTTCGAATTCGATATTTGAATTCAAAGGATTTTTACTTCGAGGGTTTTTTAACCCTCGAAATTCGACCCTTGATAAATCTGCCCCTAGAAGTTAATATGCAAATAATTATATTCCTGTCCTGTTTCCCATTCTGATAACACATCTAATTTCTCATGAATATACAAAGAAAATCAATGCTCAAAAGACACAGATAGGCTGAGTACTGATAGTATATTGTCTGTAAAAAATTCAGTTAGTTCAAGGATTGTTTAGCAGTTATCATTGAGGGTTCCTTCTTTATGTTCTAATTTACAAAAACATTAAGAAAATCTACAACTAGACTAATCCAGTGTAAATAGTGAACTATTTAGGTTTCAAATGCAATTTGACATACAACTGCATATGTAGCAGCAAAATAGATCTCAGCTCTAGTCAAATATACGATACATAAAAAAACAATGAAAGACAGTGAGAATTAATACACACCAAACCCATCCAATGTTTGTCTTAATTCTGAAAAAGATATTAGTTGTCCTAACACTAAGTGCCTTCATGGATCTATTTCAACAAATCCTCAATTGCTCATATACAATTGTAAATATATTCACAGTTATGAAAGCTAACACTCGCAGAACATGGGCATATAAGCTTATCGACCTCATTCCCTTTTCTTATTAACTACTGAATAATTCAATGGTCGTCGCTTTCCAAGTTCAATTCATTATCAAACACACTCAAGTTTTATGTCAATCACATTAGAATGGAAGCTGAATTTTTTATGAATGGTTACCTAATGGAAAATCACATAGGCTGTGCTCTCTTTGGTGTTCTATGGGCAAACACAGGATAAGCAAGATAAAAAATCTATTATTTACCATTTGAATGCAATATCCAGAATCACTCTCAGCATTTACTATTCAGAAGAACTAGAAAGGTTAGAGCAAGGTGGGCTAAAGGAAGCCAAAAAGCCCACCACTCTAGATAAGGTTCAGCTACATGAATAAATATTAAAAAATATGAAAGCTTATTTACTTAGGTAAATGCAGTGTGCAAACAAAGGCTGCAATCTGCCATGTTTGCACTGATTTCCTATTTTGCCAAATTACCTCTCTCTCTCTCTCTCTCTCTCTCTCTCTCTCTCTCTGCATTCTGGATCAGACTTGGCTACTCCCATTAATAGAGTGTTGACACACCTTTATAAATACTTTGATCATTGCTCATGGAGTTAACTCAAGATTACAAATTGGGAAAAGAGAGAAGCAGTATGGGAGTTTTTGCTTTTTTTCCAGACCACCTATTGCAGACATTACGTCTTCACTACTTTGTACTTTGACATAGGGTCACTGACAAGTATTAGCAGTGTAAGGCTTTCATTTGAGTATGGGCAGTTAGGTTATATTTGCTATCAAGAGAGTTGTTAATTAATGATTTATTTGTGGAGGTCAAAATGAGTTAGATGTCTTTACAGCAATATTGTTTTTGTTTTTTTATAATAACATAGGAATGCTGCACTGCCTTGACGGTGCTGGATTTGCACCTTCACCTGTTGGAATTTGATAAAAGGGTCAGCTTGTAAAAAGTTATGTTGAGGGCTAAATTGATTGTGAAGGGCTTTTTTACTGTTACTTCCTAATCAAAATAATTATTTTAAAATAAGTTCATTTATCGACATCAGGTTGGCTGTTTATGCTCTCATGGATAAAATGTGTTGATTATTACAAATTCCCAGTGTTGCTGTTATTATTTTACCATGAATCGGGTGAAGCATTAAAGTGGTGTTCTACCCTGCATAGTACTATATAGATAGATAGATAGATAAACTTAGTTCTAAAAAGTTTAGCACATCATTAAATGCAAATTATGTGACCAAGGTGCAACCCACTATGCGAAACCGTAAAAAAAAAATCACAAACGCATTAAAGTCAATAGTAGCCGCAATTTTTTCCTCACTTCAAATGCATTAAAGTCAGAGTGTTTTTTTATGAAGACCTTTTTGACTCAGCGACAATTTTGTCTTGGCGAATGTTTTGTTACAGATACATTTTTTGATGTGGATTTTTGTTGTCGTTTTGTGAACAAAATTGCAGATGGTAAAGTGTGAAATTTTGCTGCACATTCATGTCTACTGAAAAAATTCGCTCATCACTACCAGTTACCACAAAAACAGAAAAATCATTAGGCAAACACAGTCACAAACGGTAGTTGCCATGCCTTAAGTAGTATTTTACTTGAACTGTAAAACAGGATATAAAAATTATATAGTGGTATAGTGTGCCACATGGAAGGGACAGTATCCTTATACTAACACTTATTGCAGAAACTGTACTATAGGCAAACCCAGGATAAGTGCTGTCAGAGACATAAGGAATAATTAATGTATTCTGGTTGCAATGTGTATATATTTATATTTATTTACAGTATATGATATTTACCCTTTCCCGATGTTCATGTAGTAGATCAGAAGAACCTCAGAAACAGCTGGCTTTTTCAAGGATTAAAGTTACCATGTTTGTTTGATGAAAAACCATATCACTTGCTCTGAGATCCAGGAAATATGTCCCTGTGTGGAGCAACATGCACTTTTACCTGTATTTTCTGCAGAAAACAGGAAACAAATGGATATTCACATGAGCTAGAGAAATAGTTTATTTCAGGTCAGGACAATCAAAAATTTCTTCCTAGAAAGGTTATAATGTGTGGTTCACAGATTCAAAAATGGGTGTTATGTCTTTCTGGTTCAAAAGGGCATAATGTAAATATGATTCATTAAAATAACAGTACTGATTGATTTCCAACCATTTGTTACTTTGACGTCTGGAAAAAAAATGTTACAGAGTGAAGCTAAAATTAAGGGGTTAGGTATATTTTTGTATGGATCAGTAAGTATTATGTATTGTAAAGGATGAGCTCATTGGACTCTTGTCTTTCTATTTTTCTAACTATATTTTGCTGGTCACTCTATATATACGAGCCACAAGCTATTTTTGGCATATTGGGCCAAATTCAATTCAGTGAGAAAAAAAGTCTTCTAATTCAATTCCATTTTTCTGCCAATATTCATGTGAGAGACAGTGAGATACGTTTTTCTCAATTGAGTTGCATCTGAAATTGAATCTCATCCATATCTCATTATGTGACAAACCTTTTTCTCACTGAATTGAATCTGGTCCATTATTTGAATATTAATGTATCCCTACAACTGTCTTTCAGATTCAGCTCTCGTTTAACACACAGGAAAACTTATATGAGTAAAAACCCATCACAACAAGAAACCCTTTATACTATGATTCAGTGCAGATCATTAATCCATGAGCAGTAACAATATTTGCAAACTTCCGATTATTTTTTCACATTCTGCTCAGGGATGTGGTAATTGAGGAAGAAGCTGTTCTTATTCCCAGCTTATATCCTAGAGCTTTTTTTAATTTGCAGAAAACTATCAAGTTTGGTACTTAGTACACATTAGAAAATGTATAAAACATAAATCATAGAACTTTTTTGTGTGTAAGCCAAAAAAAACAACAAAGTGTATGTCATAAACGCAACATCTTTAATTCTAAAGATTAGATTACTGTGAAATGATAATCACTGTGCGCCAAGTGGGAAATATATTTCTCTGTGCTTTTAACTGCAGAAAGAAAAATCTCTTGATGTCCACCAATTGCATGAGAACACAATTGCAATGCTAAGTAATTATGCATGTTTTCAGATTGTGGATAAATGAAACTAAACCTCCTGCAGGTTTATATGCCCAGAGGAACGGATGGGATTTTCGTATCAGCATTTTTTCCCCAAATATTACTTCAATAGCTCTTTTCTCCAGGGGGTCAATTTTGTTCGATATGGATGCATCATATCTAGCCCAATGTTATTATTTTATTGAAAAAGTCATCTAATCTTTTATTCATAGAGATTCGCGCATTCATTTTTCAGCTGAGACAGGCACTGCTGGATGGTAGAACTGGCAAACATGTTTACTGATTATTTCATTCTCTCTCTATAATATCCCCAACATGAACCTTGCAGAAACCTAAATATTAATATATTACTATTATAAATTATTTTTACTTATTGATTCAAATAGTTTAAGCTGTCATATCAAAATAGATTGACTCCTTTCCCTGGCATTATTAACCTTTTCATAGAAATTTAAAGGAAATGAGATTAGGATAGACCAAGGCAGTCATGGCCCCTATTAAGGAATTCCCGTAAGATATCTGGGAGCATGAAGGAGAAACAAGATGACATTATTAAAGTCTCTAAGCAATGACAATAAAAGGAAAATTGTAACCCTTCAAGGAAGTTAAAAGGAACGTGATGATTTTATAGAAAGTATAGTATCCGGTTTTATTGAACAAAGAGACAGCATTCTTACTTTCTGTATTCACTGGGGGGAAATGTAAACCCACTACAAAAGATTTTCAGTACTCTTGCAAGTTGTGTTTCATGGTGAACATGATGTTTCCTGGTCAGCAATATGCAATAAAATGACAGTTAATATAAGGTAGAAAATGCACTAAAACATACAAGCTGAGAGGTGAATAACTTAGTGAGGCTTTACATTATTATGGATTTAGAAAAACAATTATGTTATACCGACCAAAATTTTCCTGACATTCCGTATGCTCAGAAGGACCCATCAAATCTTTAAAAGGCAGTATACCCACTGGTTCAACATGAGTTATTTAAACAGGGCTTGTGCTGAACAAACTTTTTTGCATAATGTTTTAATCATGAAAAGCTATAGTATTCGTCATTTATTGAGCTAAACAGGGCAAGGGCATCTGCTAACAAAATAGTCAGGGCCGAAACTAGGGGTAGGTAGAGTAGGCATGTAACTAGGGTGCAAAGCTGGGGGGCGCCAGGCACGCACCTTCTCTGCCTCTCCTACCCCCTAGTCTAGTCCCTGATTGCCGCTCTGCCCGGAGTATGCCGTCCACCTTTTTGCAAAATGGGTCCACCCACAAAACATTACATTGAATGGCGCAATTAAACGTGCAGGAGTCTTCCCCTCGTCACCTGCTGTAGAGTGCATGATATTTTCCTTGAGCATTCTCAGCATGACAATTCTTCAAACTAAGATGCTGGGGGGAAAGAGGACCAATGTTCTCTATGCTCCTGTGAACCAATTCCCATCCTTGCTGAACTACTGTTTGATCTCCTGGTATTGATCTTAGCCTGGTTACTCGACTTTCCTTTGTCTTCAGCCTGCCCCTGACCTCGGCCTTCCTATTTGACTGCCTAACCAGACCTTCTAGCAGTTTACTGACTTGTTATTGTTATAGGTTTTTATAAAATAATCAGAGAAGGTGGCTCACTAGGGCCTGGTCTTAGGGTACAGATCAGTGATGGGCGAATTTGCGACGTTTTCGAAAAATTCACAAATTTCCAGCAAAGTTCGTGAAATGGCATAAAATTCACGAAATGGCGCCGGTGTCTCGTTTTTGATGCCGGCGTCCGTTTTTGATGCAGGGTGTTATGTTGCCAAACATGGCAGCTACAAGCCTCAGCTACCAACAGGTCTACATTCAGCACACTGGTAAGAAGGAACAGGAGTACCTTTCATGGAGCCTGGATGAGGGGGTCTGCCATTTAGGCCTCACCAGATTTGTAAGTCTGGCCTTTCAGTTGCCTAGTCTTCTATGGTCCACAATGAGATATAGAATATATTTTCTAAAATTCCACGTGACATTTCAGTGTTTTCTTTGTGGCACACTTGCAAGCTTGTTTTGTTAGTAAAACAATAGCTTTAACAATGTAACCTCTGTTTAACATCTGCACTGTATTCAGAGTATAAAACAGAAATACTTTTTTTTCTTCTCTGATGGAAAATAATTTCATGATTTTTTATTTATCCCCTGCAAAAATGTTTATTTGATATTTCATATATCAAACTTGCAAAACGAGGGGCCTATAGGGTAAATTTGTTTGGAAACCTGTGATTTACTAGAGAATGAAGATTTGGTTTTCACAAGACTTAATAAAACAGCAGCAAAATTGAATAAGGCTGGCATGAAGTTAAATTGCCTGACAAAAAAACTGATACTGATATTGCATTACTGGCTGTACACAACATCTATCAGATTTATCATTTTTTGCAGCCATGTCCGTGGGTGATCCTTCTGTTTTTATAAAACAAATGCTACGTTTTTTTTTATTTTCAGCAATCACAATGAAAAAAAAATCGAAGGAAAAGAATCTTAAGTTTGTTTTATGACCTATCCATTATATGCTCCATTGTCTAAGGTCCTTTGGAACCAAAGAATGTTATTGCGAAGTGATTGTGATAATGTGCTTGTATGATCCGAGATATGCAGCTGGGATTTATTTTTATGATTGAGGTAGCCTTCTCCCAGACAGTCATAAAAGTAAGACAATAAATCTACATTTTTCAATTTCTCGTTGCTGAGAATTCTTACTGCGGCTATAAATTGTATCTTTTTTTTGCAAAATAGATGAGAACTTTGTTGAGGACACCAAGAAATTATGAAACTTGTTATTGCAAGAGAACTTTGGGATTTCTTCTTAGCACAGCTTTTATCAAAGGTTGTTTGGTGTTATCCTCTATTCGCCAAACACATCAGGGCAGGCATTCAGCCTTACAAGAAACAAGAAGTTTATATTTAATATCTCACCTTTGGGCAAACATAGCTTCAATATTACTTTATTAAGGTATTTCTTTAAAGAAAAGTGAATGAAGCTGGCTTTTGGCTTTCAACTCAGGCCACGAGGCTAAAATGAGAAACCAATGACATGGGACACCAACTTGTTTTGTCTTACACTAATATCAAGCATGAATGTGAGACCCTTGAGGTTATTGATCAAAAAAAAAAAAAAACAGCAGCACTCCGTTAATATTTGCGAAAAGTGGCAACATTTCGGGTGCGCCCAAGATCTTTGTCAAGCTTATAATTACAAATACATACACACAGGAAGAGGATTAGCCATACATATTCGCCTCCATTACCCATAACTTTAGTGTCCAATATATTTAAAAGTGATCCATTAAAACAATAACAAATGCCTTTATAAGAAAGTCACGATACTGTACATTGTAACTTGAAATGTGAGTATTGTGAACAAATGATATAAAAACATATTTAAATTTACAAATGTCTTTCTTTAACACTTTTCTGGCAACAAAATTAAGTATAAAAGTGTTTCTCTCTGGTTCCAATGCAGAATTAAGGGGACAAAACACCCCATAACTATTCTGGATCTGGAGCTCCCTCATCTTTGAATCTTACTGTCCGGAAATATAATAAATTAAAGAATAAAAATACAAAACAAACACTAGTATTTGTTAAAAACAAGAACTTAAAGGAACAGTAACCACAAAAAAAGAAGGTGTTTTAAAGTAATGAAAATAGTGTATCATGTCCTGTTGCTCTGCACTGGTAGAAGTGATTTGTTTCAGAAACACTACTATAGTTTATATAAAAAAGTCAGCTTAAAGCATTTGTCCAAGTATCTGGATGAAAAATGGTGCTTGGCAACAGCTCTTGAGGAATGTATTTGGCTGCCTGTCAGGGGGTGCCCCCTTTTAACTCACCCAGGTATGTGCTTTGGATGGTGTTCCCCATCTTGCCTCCTACCCTTCTAGGCTAGCCAGATATCTGCTTCTGGGCTTGGGAGTTTGCCTAGCATCAGCCTGTGGTTAACATTGGCAACTGATTATTGAGAACAGTGTTCTATAAAGAGATTGGAAAATAATACATTGTAAGCTAAGCTTTGGAGCTTTTACTGAAGTCAAAGTATAGATTACTCATTAACGAAGCCTGAAAAAATACACGATGGATGCCCTGGGGTCTACAAGACTGGTCTCAAGCAGGACTCAAATGTGGGGCTCTTTGGGGAGATCCTATGCATCTTGACAAATGCAAACAGACTGCCTTGTTTAACTGCCATTTTCCCAGCACTTGAAATATAAGCACTTAGGAAATATTAGCCAATGTTAGTGCCATGCCCCTGACACTAGTGCCATCCCCTATGCTAATCCTAATTGGAAAAACAAGAGCCTAACTGACCAATTAATCCATTAACCAGCAATCAAGGAGCAGAGTTTTACAGACACCAGAACCAAGCTTAAAGGCTGAAAAATATCTCTTGAAATTGCCTTAGTTCTTCATGATGGACCCACTGCCACCAATTTGCCAACCCAAGTATAGAGCTTTAAATGTGAAATATGTTCTTTACAAGACTAAGGCTTAGTTTGATTGAACCTTTTTCTAGGATGAAACATTTGCCATGAAATTTGACATTGCATGAATGGTGCATCAAAAATGTCATGGTTAAAGGTGCTGCTGTAAAAATTATAGATGAGCATTATAGTGCTCAACTCTTGTTTTTGGAAGATTTGGTTACAGTGACCTTAGTAAAGGACTGCGGCAGCTTAAAGAAAAGGGAACCGATGGCCCAGCATATACAGCATCTTAAGGATCTGTCCAAGGATTTAGAAAGGTCCCAACCAGGGGGGGGGGGTCTTCCTGAAAAAAGGGAACTGATGGCTTAGCATAGGAGGCAGTTTCAGCATCCATCCATGTATTTGGAAAAGTCCCACCTGGAACTCAAACACGGGACTCCCAACCACACGGGACACCCAACATGGCACTTTAGACACCGCACTACAGAGAATTGCCTCCAAATGACCATTACAATCAAATGTCTCTTTGTGCAATTAAATGTAAGTGGCTGCGACTGATAAATGCAGCTTGAAGAAAAGGGAACCATTAACTCACCACAGAAGGCAACTTAAGCATTAGTCCAAGCATCACAGCCGGGATATGAACTCTGAGCTCCACAGCCGTAAAACAGGCTCCATGGTGCTGCGCCATAGGGTCTAGGGATGTAGCGAACTGCCGAGTATGTGTTCGCGAATGCCGTTCGTGAACACCGGCAAAAAATGCGAACAGTTCGCGAACAGTTCGCGAACTTCGAACATCCGAAAATCGTTCGATTCGAACGATCGAAGGATTTTAATCGTTCGATCGAACGATTTTCGTTCGAATCGAACGATCGAAGCCATTCGATCGAATGATTTCATTCAATCCAATGGTTCGATTTTAGCGATTGAATGGTCGAACGATTTTGACGTGAACGCCTATTGGCGAACGTCGCGCGACGTTCGCGAACTTGCGGCGGACGCGAACAGTCGAAGTTCGCGCGAACTAGTTCACCGGCGAACAGTTCGCTACATCCCTAATAGGGTCAGAAGCTGCAGTTCTTGCCCAAAGATGACCATTACAATCAAATGTGGAACACACGGCCATATTTGGTTTTTTCATTGAAGTTTCCCTGAGGTGGAAGAGGCAGAGAGAGAGACAAGCAGAGTTAGAAGAAAATTGTGGTATTCAGCTTGGTGAGGTAATGCTTTAAATATATCATTGCAGTGCCCAGAGGTCATTTCTGCAGTAATTTTACTGGCAAGTCTGGAGCTAATGGGGTGATCATTGGACACATTTACAGTGGTCTTACTGGCAAGTCTGGGAATTTTTTTTTAAAGTGCTGAAAGGTATACACGTGCTTCATTAGTTCTCCAAGCTAGAGGGAGTCCCCATGTTTGTCTGCAGCCCCCCCTCAAACTCTAGTTATGCCACTTATTTACACCAGGTATCATTGCACCAACCCTGTCTATACAAACTAATTGGGTGCAACTATATCTATTGATGCAGGGGAACTGTGGGATGTGGCAATAAGCGCATAAGACTCACACCTAAAGCATCACACACTAATGTAAGTTTAATACCAAGCAGGAGAAATCATACAACCTCTACAATTCTAGGTGCAATTGCATTCAAACCATAAAAATGCAGATGCACAGTTAAATGCATTCAAACACATCAGTTACAATTGCACTGGATGTAATGATGGTGGAATTGTGGAGATAATGCTGCATTATGAGTAAAAAACATGTTGAGTTGCATCTGAAATTGCATTTTTAACATATACGTGCATTTTTAAATGAGCCCTATAAGGTTCTATGTTATCGAAAGCCATTATATTTTCTTCTTATTGCCAGACAAATTATGTATAGAAAGGAACATGATGATAACCACTATCAACTTAAAAATCTGGGTTGTTATCATTTTATCACCTAGGTGGCCAATGCAAGTAATTTGCCAAATGCTCTGTGAGGCTACATGTTGCTCTTTTTTATTGCTCATCTTTCTATTCAGGCCTCTCTTATTCATATTCCAGTCTCTTATTCAAATCAATGGATGGTTGCTAGGGAAATTTTGACCCTAGCAACCAGATTGTAGAAAAGGCAAACTGTAGAAAAAGCTAAATAACTCAAAAACCACAAATAATATAAAATGAAAAAACCACAAATAATAAAAAATGAAAACCAATTGCAAATTGTCTTCGGATATCAGTCGGATATCAGTCATCATACTTAAAGCTAATTTAAATGTGAACATCCTCTTTAAACCGGCTGTCCAAAGCATTAAGACTGTTTGAATTTGGTAGGTCACTTACCTCCACTGGTGCTTAGCAATGAACCAATGATCTAGCAACCAAAAAAAAACTTTTTTACCCATCTTAGGCAAATGTAGAAAACACAATAATGTATTTTTTTAGATGTTCTATAGGCCTGAGCTTTTGGGAGTCTTATGCCTGGTGAAAAAAAAACAGAAATTTATGAATTTCAGAAGGTGTTAGATGTTGTAGGGCCTTACATGTCTCATTAGGCTCCACAGCAAAGCTGACCATCTACTGATGAATGTTTGCATATTTTTATTCAAAATCATTTTTTGCTTGATGCATATACTATTACAGACAAAAAAAACACAGAAAAAACATTGACATCATTATGCACTTTGCCTTCTACATATTGTATCGGAGCCCTCTCCATCCCTCCTAAGATTTTTTTTGTGCACATAGCCAAAAATTAATTTGAGGGAACATTGCATGGTGCCAAGAGATTTACTGCTATTTGGCTAATTGCTAATGCAGTGCCACTTTTCAAAAGGTGATCCCATTCTCAGCCTTATAACTATAGGCCTGTTAGTCTGACATCAGTGGTAGAAAAGCTTTTAAAAGGGGTGATAAGGGGTAAGATGCTTGACTACATTGAAAATTAAAATATAATGAGTCTGTGCCAGCTTGGTTTTATGCAGAACATATCATGCCAAATTAATTTAATTGCCTTTATGAGGAGTTGAGCAGGATCCTCTACTCTGGGATGGCAGCGGATGCAATCTACTAAAACATTTGATACAGTACCACACAGAAGGTTAATGGTTAAATTAAGGAATATTGGCCTAGAGCAAAATATGTGTTCTTGGATAAAGAACTGGCTGAAGGGTAGGTTACAAAAAGTGGTGGCAAATAGAACATTTTCTAATTAGACCAGTGTTGTTAGTGAAGTACTGAAGGGGTCTGTCCTTAATATCTGGTGGTGGCTTTGAAAGGACTGTGTCTCTTTTGCTGATGTTACTAAAATATGCTGCCCCTTTGTATAGTTATATGACTAAATTAGAAACCTGGGAAGTGAACTGGAAAATTAGGTTAAATGTTAATTAAGTGCAAAGTCATGCACTTTGGTAGAATAATATACAGTAAATGGTGGTGTGCCCAGGGTATCCTTAGTTGAAAAAGATCTGGGTATTTTTGTAGTTAACAAGTTGTCTAATTCTAGACAGTGTCATTTTTATGGCTACTAAAGAAAAAAAATACCGTCTTGTATAAAAAAGGCCAACTCAAGGGATGTAAACATAATTTTGCCTCTGTATAGGTTTCTTGTAAGGCCTCACCTTGAGTATGCAGTGCAACTTACTTTGGGCTCCTGTCTTTAAAAATGATATTAATGAGTTGGAGAGAGTTTAGAAACATGCAACTAAATTGGTAAAAGGAATGGATGACTTCAACTATGAGGGAAGACTTTCATGGTTGGGGTTATTTTTCCTGGAGAAAAAACACTTGTTTGGGGACATGATTACTCTTTACAATTACAGGGCATCATAGACAAATTTTTTTTCACATAAAAATTATCAACACACCAGAGGCCACCCCTTTAGACTGGAGGAAAATAACTTTTTTTAAGCAGTGTAGGTATATATAGACTATCTTGAAGAGGATCATAGCCTTCCCTTATCTAAGACGTCTATAGTACATAGTCACAGGGTTCTCTGTCCAGATGACCTTCTAGACACAACACTCCTATTATCCTTCCTTGTTTCTCAGATTTCACTTTTTTGATCTATAGATGAAGGACTTTCCTTGTGAGGCTCAGCCACTCCTGATACATCTGACCCAGCATGGCTCTAGTCTGGTGGATTAGAAGCCCTTCTGACACTTACTGGAACATCAACATGGTCTCTCCAGTCCTAAAGTCAGCTTTATTAATGGAGTTCATATATGTAGGATAGTTGATTTTCCACATATAGATATATATGTATTTCTTGCATGTGGGATGAAAACAGAGGTTTAGTGAGTGATCTAAGCATCTCTCCAGGGGTTACAGCCTGCCTCCATGGTTTATATGATTACCCCTTAGCTTCACTGGGGTTATTTTATTTTTGGATCTGGAAACATTAGGGGTATCCAGTTATACCTCTCACAAGACTGTTTGATAAACCAACAACAGTTCTATTTCTTAGGTACAGTAGTTGCTCTGGTTTCCACAGGGACTATCTTCTGGATAAGGGGATTGGTACCAGGGGTTTCACTGTTAATTGAGTCTCTCTCAGCACAGGAGCTTACACTGTGTAATGATTTCTAACCCAATGCATGTCTCAGGTGCTCTTGCCCCTTAAGGATCTGTTTTTTCTGTTAGAACAGTTCTGACTGCTAGGCATTCCTATATGTAGATGCTTATGGCACATGCTTTGTGTGCCTCATTGTACATTGTATGCCCTGCACTTGTTCTAATATTCTAAACAGGTCATACCTACAAAGGGTCTGTTTTGGGTTCTTAATCATAACAAGTGTTTCTTACAGGTGCCTTGCAATCTGCACTGAAACTAGGCATACATGTGATGGCTGTTTTCTGTGAGTAGAAGAGTAAGTATTTCAACTTGCTGAATTCACCATGTGCAGGGGTGTCTTAATCTCTTTCTCTCTGTCTCTTCTGGAATTTGAGAAGCTTGTTACAAAGATACCGGTAGGTGGGTGTGGTTGACCTTTTATATATTTGGGGAGGGTACTTCTGATGGGAGCAGGGGGAAGGTGCTATCCAGATGAGTTCTGATATGGAGTTCATCAAGGAAGATCACAGTAAGTATGACACAATCTTCCCTTATTGTTCATATATTTCTTTATCTGTTTGCCTGGCCCTCCTTTTAAATCTATTCAAAATTCCAAAAAAACCCAAAAACATTATTATTATTAATAATAAAAAGAACCAGGGGGCACATGCGCATGACCAGACGAGCAAACTCTTCCGCAGGAGACCGATCCGGTCACTGAACAGGTACTGTCCCAGCACCTTACACACCTCCATGACAAGCTTACACTCTCCATAGCAGATACCATACGCTCTGCACTTAAAGAGATACGGGCTGATGTAACTGACCTGGGACAGTGAACGGACTCATTAGAGACTAATGTAGATGAGCTTATACATGGCCATAATGAAATGCAGGAAGAAAATATCAGCTTAAAAGAGGAAATTTCTGCATTAAAATCACATGTGGGGGAACTTGAGAATAGATCCAAGAGACAGAATCTTAGGGTTCAGGGAGTCCGGGAGAACGTTGGCATCCAGGAGTAGGGATGGGCGAATTTTTTTGCCTTGTTTCGCCGCGGAATTGACGCCCATAGACTTGTATGGCGTCGTGTGACAAAAAAAAAAAAAGACGCAAGTCAAAACAAATTTTGCGGCGAATTTTTGGCCAAACTAAACGGGTCAAATTTACCCATCCCTACCCAGGAGATCAGACCATTTCTCCGCTCACTATTCTCTGCTATTAACCCAGACCTACCCTCAGAGGCATGGTGGTTTGATAGGGCCCATAGGGCACTAGGACTTCGGCAGCCTAATTTAACCATACCATGGGACATTATTGTATGCCTACACTATTTTGAAAGCAAGGACAGTATCCTATCTAAAACCCGCAGCACTCCACATGTAGAGCATCAAGGGCACAAAGTGCAAATATTTAACAATCTCTCTCCTATAACACTTGGCAAGAGGAGAGACCTGCACCCAGTGACCCAACGATTGCGAGATCATAAGGTTCCATACCACTGGGGTTTCCCATTTCAGCTAATAGCAACGAAGGGTAACAGACAGTACATCCTACAAGACCTTACACAAGGTCCCCATTTCCTTAAGGACATTGGGCTACCCTTGCCAGATACACAACAGCCAATCGCCACACAGAACAGCCCCATTCAGAAGCCACTGACTCCCATCTGGGAGAAGTTGAAAGGCTCAGTTCGCAAAACAACGGTCCCGGAAGCCACACCATAATCCAGTTCAGCTTCTGGCTCTACCGCAGGTGAACCTACATCATGATTGACATCCCATCCCCAGGAGGCAACTAACTTCTGGAGACTGTACTTTTACGACCATATTCCTCCTACTCATTGTCCAATGGGACGCTCCCCCCCCTCAGGACTGGCTGACCTGACTTCCTCCGACCAGATTCTGGTTCAGTAAAGGAGGCACGTTTGAAATGAACTGGTAAACTTGTTTCATAGAAAAATGTTTTTAGTTGATTTAAAATGCTTTGCTTTTGCTAATGATGTTCCTGCATTATGTTTCATACTTTTACTTATACCAAAAGTTAATGATAGGATGCTGCTTTCTCCTTTCCTGATCTTTCTCTCTTTTAGATTCCCGGCCCAGAAATATCCCAGATGTAGCCTTTTTAGCCCACTCTACTACATAGAGCCACCTATCTCAAATTCAAAATGGTGAAGATCTAACTAAACGTGAATGGACTCAATAGTGTGATGAAAAGATGCCTATATGGCTGTTCGAGAAACTTAAACCAGATATTGCTTTAGCGCAGGAATCACACTTCAGAGTCTCTGATAACTGTACCCTCAAGACTAACTTATACCCCAAGGTCTTTCAAGCCAATGCACCCACTAAAAAAGCCGGCCTACTTACTATGTTCCATAAGGACTGCCCATTTGATGTAACAGAAGCTATCTCTGATCCCAAAGCACGTTATTTAATTATTACTGGAAAACTTTCAGGGAAACCACTTACAATTGCAAATCTCTATGCAACACAATTACAAGCCAAATTCCATCTTCCCTTCACATTCTTCTTTGAATACTTACAAATTTCACACTTTATTCAATCGACAATCAAGCAATTGACGGGACCCCTGTCAGTATTTACGACTCCATTTGAAAACATCTGCCGACGGGGCCTTCCCCAGAAAGCTCTAATATCCACTATCGATCAAATCTTAACTACCCTCCCCAGCGATCCTTTCCCAAAACACAGATACATGCTGAAATGGGAGGAAATAACATCTAATATCCTATTGCATGAGGATTCGGAGGAGATCTGGGAAAATGCGAGGAAAAATGTTTCATGTGTACGACACAAAGAAAGTCTCTATAAAACTATACTGTTCTGGTACTATACACCTGTAAGATTGGGCAGAATCTACCGCACCGCCTCTACACAGTGTTGGCGTGAATGTCATGAAACGGGAACTCTGGAACACATTATGTGGCTCACCATGGCAAACACTGGCTTCTAAATCCTAAACTCTATAATGAAACTCCATACTAAACTTTTTTCCAATTCCAACTATTTTTTCACAGTAATCTGAGCTAACACTTTACTTTATACTCTTTATACTTTATATTCTTCTTATGGTCATTTATTGATGTGCATTGGTTAAAATTACCCTTAACAGACATAAGGTTGTTTTATTTGACTACTACTGCTACTACTAACAAACTATGGAATCCGTTTGCAACGGGAAATAATGATTTGATTTTTCCACTGTTCTTGGTTTTTGAAATCTCTGTAAAACCAAATAAAAATTGAGTTACAAAAAAAAAATAATAAAAAGAACCTATTCATATTAAGCTGGAACAATAATCAGTAGATTAAAAACAATGTGATAAAAATGATGGATCATGTGATAGGGTTAATGACAGCTCATATGATGGACATTTCAAGCATGATAGTAAACGCTGCAAAAATGAAAACACACATACCGTTATTGCTTCCTCATGATTTAATCTATCACCAGTTTTATAAAAAAAAAACTGTTCTCTGGTAAAGAGAGCATCTTCAATTATAAGACCTCTCAGCCAGCCAAGTATTCCATAAACTCTTCTGATTTATTTGTGTGGTTCCTTATTAAAATGCAAAATGTATTGAAATTGATTTTCAGCACTTTCAGGCAGGGATGTTTGTAATAATGTTAATTTGTGAGTTTCTTTCTCTTTTTTTTTTTTAAACTCTTTGCTGCTGTTGCCATGTTCAGCCTCCGGCTATTTGTATTGTGTCGACAGAAAATGAACAGCAAGCATTTATTTCCCATATCTTTGTAAGAAACCTGAGGCACATGAAGATATTTGTGCTGTAACAGGCATAGTCAATCTCTTTCTCTCCCTTTAGTCACCATATATCAACAGAAAACTCCCAGCTAGTCTTGCTACAGCAATTAACCTGCCAGGCTCTCTGCTGTCAGACTCACTAATAATAAACTCCCCCCAGCGACATACACAGCTATAGATTCTCAGCTCGCAACTTCCACTGAAACTGAATAATTCAAAATCAGCATGATTAAAGATGTGACATGTTATTAGTTAAAGAGACAGTGATTTTTTTTTTCTAACTTAAATTTATTCTGATAAAGTATTGCTGAGCAGGCTATTGAAGCATTTTTTTTAGAGCTCTAGATCAGCTCTTAGCTTATCGGTTATTTAGGATTTTCTATGCTTTTCCTGACATTTAGCACACTTATATGCATTCAACACTTCTTTACAGTCCTTCTGAGCATATTCATGACTTGTACTCACAGTAACATAGTAACATAGTAAGTTAGGTTGAAAAAAGACACATGTCCATCAAGTTCAACCTTTTAACTTTTTTAACCTGCCTAACTGCCAGTTGATCCAGAGGAAGGCAAATAACCCATCTGAAGCCTCTCCAATTTTCCTCAGAGGGGAAAAAATTTCTTCTTGACTCCAAAATGGCAATCAGACTAGTCCCTGGATCAACTTGTACTATGAGCTATCTTCCATAACCCTGTATTCCCTCACTTGCTAAAAAGCCATCCAACCCCTTCTAATGTATCAGCCAGTACAACTGATTCAGGGAGAGAATTCCACATCTTCAAAGCTCTCCTTTAAAAAAAACCCTTATTATATGATATAATATTTAGGCAGAACCTCTTTTCTTCTAATCGCAATGGGTGACCTCGTGTCTGCTGGAAAGACCTACTGGTAAATAAAGCATTAGAGAGATTATTATATGATCCCCTTGTATATTTATACATAGTTATCACATCACCCCTTAAGCACCTCTTCTCCAGCGTGAACATCCCCAATTTGGCCAGTCTTTCCTCATAGCTAAGATTTTCCTTAGCTTAGTTGTCCTTCTCTGTCCCCTTTCTAATACAATAATGTTCTGTTGGAGTGATGGAGACCAAAACTGTATGGCATATTCTAGATGGGGCCTTACCAGTGCTCTATAAAGTGGAAGAATGACCCCCTCCTCCCATGACTCTATGCCCCTTTTAATACAGCTCAAGACCTTATTATCACCGTGATGCTGCTGACTGGCATTGCTTGATACAGTCAAGTTTTTATCTACAAGGACTCCAAGGTCCTTTTCCATTATGGATTTGCCTAGTGTATGTCCCCCCCCCCCCATTTACCTATATTGCACCATCTGAAAGCTCTGACATCTATTATGATCTAACATATCATACTTATTTTACAGAAAGCTTAGAATCATGGACCACATCCAATAGTTTTCTATTTAAACCAGCGGCTCCTCACTTTCGAATGACAGATATTTTTTCCATGGTCTTTAGTAATAAGGCAATATATTATACTTTGTATATTGCACTAAATCCACATTTAAATCAGGGTTTCTTCATCTTTTTTTCAGGAAAACCAAATTAAGTTTAGGGCTTTGAGACAAAAAAAAAATACTGTAGACCAAAATTGGTTTGAAAAAGCAGATATCATGACAACTAAAATGCAACGTAGAGCTTTTTAAAAACATTTTTTCAAAGAAATATACAGAGATTTCATAGTTGACGTTTATCCATGTCATTCCGTCTTGTCATGTCTGGATAAAGATTCCTGCTCTGAGCTCACAATCTGAATGAAGTACTCTAGGTACCAGAACCCTCCCAAAAACTGTAAATTCTTCCCACGTATGGTGGGGCTGGAGAATGTTCCATTACCATTAAGGCTTACACTTTAGCTGATCAGTACATTTTAGCAAGTGTCTAATGTGCTAAAATACTAAAGAACTGTTATGTTATACAAATTATATCCTTGTAGAACTAATGCCCATGGTATGATTTTATTTTATTGTAAATATTAAAGAATAGGGATGTAGCGAACGTCGGAAAAAAAGTTCGCGAACATATTCGCGAACTTGCGCAAAAATGCGAGCGGTTCGCGAACGGTTCGCGAACCCCATAGACTTCAATGGGAAGGCGAACTTTAACATCTAGAAAAGACATTTCTGGCCAGAAAAATGATTTTAAAGTTGTTTAAAGGGTGCAACGACCTGGACAGTGGCATGCCAGAGGGGGATCATGGGCAAAAATGTTTCTAAAAAATCCATTGTTGACACAGCGCTGCGTTTTGTGCTGTAAAGGGCAGAAATCACACTACATTTCTAAACCTGTGTAATAAAATGCTTTAAAACGTCCGGCGTCTACATGCCAATCAAGTCGTGTAAAAGTTACAGCCTGTTCACACGCAAAGACGAAACGCGGTGCTTACTGCAACGCAAAAAGACGCAAAGAGCTTTAATGAATGATACCGTCAAGTGAGCAAATAATAGTTTTTAATTACTAGTTGCTTGTCACCTCCAGGATGTTCGTCCTGTTGGTGGCAATATTTCTGTAGTGGTGTGTTTAGCAGTCACCGTGCTTGTGCGCACGTGCACGGTCAGGCAGAGGTAATTCAATGTACAGTGAAGTGAACCAAAAAACACAGATTCTGCAGTGTGGGCCCAGTTTTGGTCTACTTTATTGATCACCTGCGGTGACCATAAAAGATGCGATTTTGCCACTGTTGCAGAACCCTGAAAAATTAGGCATGTGTACTTTCCTGAAAAATTATGTTTTTTTTGTCGCAGCCACTGAACCAGAAGTCCAGAAACAATATGCCATATAAATGCTGAAAATATTAATTTTTTTTTGTGGCAGCCACTGCAGCACAGAGGCCAGAAAAAATATGCCATATAAATGCAAACAATATTAATTTTTTTTTGTCGCAGCCACTGCAGCACAGAGGCCAGAAAAAATATGCCATATAAATGCAAACAATATTATTTTTTTTTTGTCGCAGCCACTGCAGCACAGAGGCCAGGAAAAATATGCCATATAAATGCTAACAATATACATTTTTTTTGTCGCAGACACTGAAGCACAGAGGCCATAAAAAATATGCCATATAAATGCAGAAAATATGCATTTTTTTGGTCGCAGCCACTGAAGCACAGTTGACAGAAAAATTATGCCATATAAATGCAGAAAATATAAATTTTTTTGGTTGCAGCCACTGAAGCACAGAGGCCAGAAAAATTATGTCATATAAATGCAGAAAATATGCATTTTTTTGGTCGCAGCCACTGAAGCACAGTTGACAGAAAAATTATGCCATATAAATGCAGAAAATATAAATTTTTTTGGTTGCAGCCACTGAAGCACAGTTGCCAGAAAAAATATGCCATATAAATGCAGAAAATATAAATTTTTTTGGTTGCAGCCACTGAAGCACAGTTGACAGAAAAATTATGTCATATAAATGCAGAAAATATGCATTTTTTTGGTCGCAGCCACTGAAGCACAGTTGACAGAAAAATTATGCCATATAAATGCAGAAAATATAAATTTTTTTGGTTGCAGCCACTGAAGCACAGAGGCCAGAAAAATTATGCCATATAAATGCAGAAAATATGCATTTTTTTGGTTGCAGCCACTGAAGCACAGAGGCCAGAAAAATTATGCCATATAAATGCAGAAAATATGCATTTTTTTGGACGCAGCCACTGAAGCACAGTTGCCAGAAAAAATATGCCATATAAATGCTGAAAATAGTCATTTTTCGCCATACGTTGACCTTGTAGACATTGTTTGCCCAGTTTTTTTGGTTGCAGCCACTGAAGCACAGAGGCCAGAAAAAATTAAACCAGTAGGGTTTGCACCCTAGTTTGTAACGGTGGCGGAGGGAGGAGGACGCTAAAGGACAGCTGTGTGTGGAGTCATGAGGCTTGAAGAGAAGGACAGCTGCATAGAAGTCAGAACAAGTCTTCCGGCGTGCAGTAACCCTCCGAGATCCACCCCTCATTCATTTTAATAAAGGTCAGGTAATCGACACTTTTGTGACCTAGGCGAGTTCTCTTCTCAGTTACAATCCCTCCTGCTGCACTGAAGGTCCTTTCTGAGAGCACACTTGAGGCTGGGCAAGACAAGAGGTTCATGGCAAATTGTGACAGCTCTGGCCACAGATCAAGCCTGCGCACCCAGTAGTCCAGGGGTTCATCGCTCCTCAGAGTGTCGATATCTGCAGTTAATGCCAGGTAGTCCGCTACCTGCCGGTCGAGGCGTTCTTTGAGGGTGGATCCAGAAGGGTTGTGGCGCTGCCTTGGACAGAAAAACATTTGCATGTCTGACGTTACAGACTGGCCAAAGGGCTTTGTCCTTGCAGGTGTGCTCGTGGCAGGATTACTGGCACCTCTGCCCCTGGAATGTTGATGAGTTCCTGAAGTGACATCACCCTTAAAAGCATTGTACAACATGTTTTGCAGGCTGGTTTGTAAATGCCGCATCTTTTCGGACTTGTGGTATGTTGGTAACATTTCTGACACTTTATGCTTGTACCGAGGGTCTAGTAGCGTTGCGACCCAGTACAGGTCCTTCTCCTTAAGCCTCTTGATACGGGGGTCCTTCAACAGGCATGACAGCATGAAAGACCCCATTCTCACAAGGTTGGATGCAGAGCTATCCATCTCCGCTTCCTCATTATCAAGGACTGCATCATCCACGGTCTCCTCCCCCCAGCCACGTACAAGACCAGGGGTCCCCAAAAGGTCACCACTAGCCCCCTGGGAAGCCTGCTCCTGTTGGTCCTCCTCCTCCTCCTCCACAAAGCCACCTTCCTCCTCTGACTCCACTTCTGGCACCTCTCCCTGCGTTGCAGCAGGTGCCTGGGTTCGTTCTGGTGATTCCGACCAGAAATCGTGCGCTTCCAGCTCCTCGTCACGCTGGTCTACAGCCTCATCTGTCACTCGTCGCACGGCACGCTCCAGGAATAAAGCGAAGGGTATTAGGTCGCTGATGGTGCCTTCGGTGCGACTGACCATATTTGTCACCTCTTCAAAAGGTCGCATGAGCCTGCAGGCATCGCGCATAAGCACCCAGTAACGGGGGAAAAAAATCCCCAGCTGTGCAGATCCAGTCCTACCACCCAGTTCAAAAAGGTACTCGTTGACGGCCCTTTGTTGTTGCAGCAGACGTTCCAACATAAGGAGCGTTGAATTCCAGCGAGTCTGGCTGTCAGAAATCAAACGCCTGACTGGCATGTTGTAGCGCTGCTGAATGTCAGCAAGGCGTGCCATGGCTGTGTAGGAACGCCTGAAATGGGCCGACACCTTTCTGGACTGGGTGAGAACGTCCTGGAATCCTGGGTACTTGGAGACAAAACGTTGGACTATTAAATTTAACACATGTGCCATGCAGGGCACATGTGTTAAATTGCCTAGTCTCAACGCTGCCAACAGATTGCTTCCATTGTCACACACCACTTTTCCGATCTGCAGTTGGTGTGGGGTCAGCCACCGATCGGCCTGTGACTGCAGAGATGACAGGAGTACAGATCCGGTATGGTTTTTGCTTTCCAGGCACGTCATCCCCAAGACAGCGTGACAACGGCGTACCTGGCACGTCGAATAGCCTAGGGGGAGCTGGGGGTGCACAGGTGTGGAGGAGGAGAAGGAGGACCCAGCAGCAGAGTAAGAAGAAGAAGAAGAAGACGAGGTAGAGAGCGATGGAGGAGTAGAGGTGGTGGCAGAACCGCGTGCAATCCGTGGCGGTGACACCAACTCCACTGTTGTTGTTGAGCTACCCATTCCCTGCTTCCCAGCCATTACCAAGTTCACCCAGTGGGCAGTGTAGGTGACATACCTGCCCTGACCATGCTTGGAGGACCATGCGTCAGTAGTCATATGGACCTTTGGCCCAACACTAAGTGACAGAGATGCGGTAACTTGGCTCTGCACATGTTGGTACAGGTGTGGTATTCCCTTTTTAGAAAAAAAATTGCGGCTGGGTACCTTCCACTGCGGTGTCCCAATTGCTACAAATTTGCGGAAGGCCTCAGAGTCCACCAGCTGGTATGGTAAAAGCTGGCGGGCTAAGAGTGCAGACAAGCCAGCTGTCAGACGCCGCGCAAGGGGGTGACAGTCAGACATTGGCTTCTTACGCTCAAACATGGCCTTCACAGAAACTTGGCTGGTGGCAGATGACTGGGAATGGGAACAGGTGGTCAAGGTGGAAGGCGGAGTGGAGGGTGGTTCAGACGGGTCAAGGAGAGCAGAGGTAGAGCAGTAAGATGCTGGACCAGAAGGAGTGTGGCTTTTAGTTTGCCTGTTGCCTTTGAGGTGTTGCTCCCAAAGTGCTTTGTGCTTGCCGCTCATGTGCCTTCGCATAGAAGTTGTACCTATGTGGCTGTTGGGCTTACCAAGGCTCAGTTTCTGACTGCACTCATTGCAAATTACAATGCTTTTGTCAGAGGCACACACATTAAAAAAATCCCACACTGCTGACTTTTTGGAAGTGTGCGATCTGGCGGTAACAGTAGAAGTTGGCGGAGTTGGCGGTATTGGCGGCAATGGCGGGTGCGTTGGCCGGCTGAACACAGGTGCCGATACATGTTGTTGCCCTACTGATCCCTGCGGGCTGTCCTCCCTGCTTCTTCTAGGTCTTATTCTCCTACTGCCTCTCTGACTCTCCGTCTCTCCATCTGAACTACCCTCCTCTTGCTCTCTTCTACTAGGCACCCACAAAACATCAATCTCCTCATCATCATTCTCCTCAGATGCATCAATTTCTTCTGACACATCACAGAAGGAAGCAGCAGCGGGGACCTCCTCCTCATCACTCATTATGTCCATCTCTATCGTGTTCTCTGCCAGAATTAAATCTGGTGTAAGGTCCTCATCTCCTTCATCTTCTTCTGGCAATAATGGTTGCGCATTACTCAGTTCAAGAAACTCATGGGAAAATAACTCCTCTGACCCCAGTGAAGAAGGGGCACCGGTGGTGGAGGAAGTGTTACGTGGGGTGGCCATAGCAGTGGAGGATGAGGAGGATGTTGTGGTAAAGTTAGAAACGGTAGAGGATGGGGTGTGCTGTGTAAGCCAGTCAACTACCTCTTCAGCATTTTGGGAGTTCAGGGTCATTGGCTTTTTAAAACTGGGCAATTTGCTAGGGCCACAGGATTGCATAGCAGCACGGCCCCTAGCACGGCCTCTGCGTGGCGGCCTGCCTTTGCCTGGCATTATTTTTAAAAAAACAACAACAACAAAAACTCAGTTGGTTTTTCTGGAAACGATAATACACACAGCTAGATGGCAGTTTGAAGAAAACAGTGTGCAAATAATGCCTACAAGGTCAACGTATACACAGCGGTGGATACGGATTACGTAAAATATATGAATGCTGCTTGAAAAAAAGTAACTCAAGTGGTTTTTCTAGAGACGATAATATTATCAATATTTAGACAAAATGTGAACAAGCTCACACAGCTAGATGGCGGTTTGAAGAAAACACTGTGCAAATAATGCCTACAAGGTCAACGTATACACAGCGGTGGATACGGATTACGTAAAATATAAGAATGCTGCTTGAAAAAAAGTCACTCCGGTGTTTTTTCTGGAGACGGTAATATTATGGATATTTAGACAGAATGTGAACACGGGCACACAGCTAGATAGCAGTTGGTTGAATAACACACTGGGCAAAAAATGCCTACAGGGCAAATAATGCCTAAAAGGTCAACGTATACACAGCGGTGGATACGGATTACGTAAAATATAAGAATGCTGCTTGAAAAAAAGTCACTCCGGTGTTTTTTCTGGAGACGGTAATATTATGGATATTTAGACAGAATGTGAACACGGGCACACAGCTAGATAGCAGTTGGTTGAATAACACACTGGGCAAAAAATGCCTACAGGGCAAATAATGCCTAAAAGGTCAACGTATACACAGCGGTGGATACGGATTACGTAAAATATAAGAATGCTGCTTGAAAAAAAGTCACTCCGGTGTTTTTTCTGGAGACGGTAATATTATGGATATTTAGACAGAATGTGAACACGGTCACACAGCTAGATAGCAGTTGGTTGAATAACACACTGGGCAAAAAATGCCTACAGGGCAAATAATGCCTAAAAGGTCAACGTATACACAGCGGTGGATACGGATTACGTAAAATATAAGAATGCTGCTTGAAAAAAAAGTCACTCCGGTGTTTTTTCTGGAGACGGTAATATTATGGATATTTAGACAGAATGTGAACACGGTCACACAGCTAGATAGCAGTTGGTTGAATAACACACTGGGCAAAAAATGCCTACAGGGCAAATAATGCCTAAAAGGTCAACGTATACACAGCGGTGGATACGGATTACGTAAAATATAAGAATGCTGCTTGAAAAAAAAGTCACTCCGGTGTTTTTTTCTGGAGACGGTAATATTATGGATATTTAGACAGAATGTGAACACGGGCACACAGCTAGATAGCAGTTGGTTGAATAACACACTGGGCAAAAAATGCCTACAGGGCAAATAATGCCTACAAGGTCAACGTATACACAGCGGTGGATACGGATTACGTAAAATATAAGAATGCTGCTTGAAAAAAAGTCACTCCGGTGTTTTTTCTGGAGACGGTAATATTATGGATATTTAGACAGAATGTGAACACGGGCACACAGCTAGATAGCAGTTGGTTGAATAACACACTGGGCAAAAAATGCCTACAGGGCAAATAATGCCTACAAGGTCAACGTATACACAGCGGTGGATACGGATTACGTAAAATATAAGAATGCTGCTTGAAAAAAAGTCACTCCGGTGTTTTTTCTGGAGACGGTAATATTATGGATATTTAGACAGAATGTGAACACGGGCACACAGCTAGATAGCAGTTGGTTGAATAACACACTGGGCAAAAAATGCCTACAGGGCAAATAATGCCTAAAAGGTCAACGTATACACAGCGGTGGATACGGATTACGTAAAATATAAGAATGCTGCTTGAAAAAAAGTCACTCCGGTGTTTTTTCTGGAGACGGTAATATTATGGATATTTAGACAGAATGTGAACACGGGCACACAGCTAGATAGCAGTTGGTTGAATAACACACTGGGCAAAAAATGCCTACAGGGCAAATAATGCCTACAAGGTCAACGTATACACAGCGGTGGATACGGATTACGTAAAATATAAGAATGCTGCTTGAAAAAAAGTCACTCCGGTGTTTTTTCTGGAGACGGTAATATTATGGATATTTAGACAGAATGTGAACACGGGCACACAGCTAGATAGCAGTTGGTTGAATAACACACTGGGCAAAAAATGCCTACAGGGCAAATAATGCCTACAAGGTCAACGTATACACAGCGGTGGATACGGATTACGTAAAATATAAGAATGCTGCTTGAAAAAAAGTCACTCCGGTGTTTTTCTGGAGACGGTAATATTATGGATATTTAGACAGAATGTGAACACGGGCACACAGCTAGATAGCAGTTGGTTGAATAACACACTGGGCAAAAAATGCCTACAGGGCAAATAATGCCTACAAGGTCAACGTATACACAGCGGTGGATACGGATTACGTAAAATATAAGAATGCTGCTTGAAAAAAAGTCACTCCGGTGTTTTTTCTGGAGACGGTAATATTATGGATATTTAGACAGAATGTGAACACGGGCACACAGCTAGATAGCAGTTGGTTGAATAACACACTGGGCAAAAAATGCCTACAGGGCAAATAATGCCTACAAGGTCAACGTATACACAGCGGTGGATACGGATTACGTAAAATATAAGAATGCTGCTTGAAAAAAAGTCACTCCGGTGTTTTTTCTGGAGACGGTAATATTATGGATATTTAGACAGAATGTGAACACGGTCACACAGCTAGATAACAGTTGGTTGAATAACACACTGGGCAAAAAATGCCTACAGGGCAAATAATGCCTAAAAGGTCAACTTATACACTACTACAGCGATGGATACGGATTACGTAAAATTTATTATGGCTGCTTGAAAAAAGTCACTCCGGTGTTTTTTCTGGAGACGGTAATATTATGGATATTTAGACAGAATGTGAACACGGTCACACAGCTAGATAACAGTTGGTTGAATAACACACTGGGCAAAAAATGCCTACAGGGCAAATAATGCCTAAAAGGTCAACTTATACACTACTACAGCGATGGATACGGATTACGTAAAATTTATTATGGCTGCTTGAAAAAAGTCACTCCGGTGTTTTTTCTGGAGACGGTAATATTATGGATATTTAGACAGAATGTGAACACGGGCACACAGCTAGATAGCAGTTGGTTGAATAACACACTGGGCAAAAAATGCCTACAGGGCAAATAATGCCTAAAAGGTCAACTTATACACTACTACAGCGATGGATACGGATTACGTAAAATTTATTATGGCTGCTTGAAAAAAGTCACTCCGGTGTTTTTTCTGGAGACGGTAATATTATGGATATTTAGACAGAATGTGAACACGGGCACACAGCTAGATAGCAGTTGGTTGAATAACACACTGGGCAAAAAATGCCTACAGGGCAAATAATGCCTAAAAGGTCAACTTATACACTACTACAGCGATAGTAAAATAAAAAAAAGTTAAATAAAAAAAGAATGAATATTAAAAAAAAAAATTAAAGTTGGTGCTGCTGAACTACTAGGAGCAGCAGATTAGCACACCAGTCCCACTCCCCAACACTGCTAGACTAATAGCACTGGGCTCTTATAGTAGTAGTAGTAGTAGTAGTAGTAGTAGTAGTAGTAAAACAACAAAAAATAAATAAAAGCAGTCCTTACAAGGACTATTGCTATTGCAGCAGTCAGCAGATGAGATCAGAAGCAGGACAGCTGCCCACTGCAGCTACATACAGAGCACTGCAGTAGAAGGTAGATTACTAGCCAGCAAAGCTACCTAAGCTTAAATGTCCCTCAAACCCCTGCAGACTTCTGTCCCTCCAATAACAGAGCAGTATCAAAACGATTACTAGCCAGCAAACTTTCAACTGTCCCTGAAATCACTAACAGGCAGCAGCTCTCTCCCTACACTATCTCTTCAGCACACACAGGCAGAGTGAAAAAACGCTGCAGGGCTTCGGTTTTTATAGGGAAGGGGAGTGGTCCAGGGGAGAGCTTCCTGATTGGCTGCCATGTACCTGCTGGTCTGGGGTGAGAGGGCAAAAAAAAGCGCCAACAATGGCGAACCCAAAATGGCGAACGTCGCGCGACGTTCGCGAACTTCCGGCGAGCGCGAACACCCGATGTTCGCGCGAACAAGTTCGCCGGCGAACAGTTCGCGACATCTCTATTAAAGAAATCCTTTGCCTCAGAAATTGTTTCAACATTGTAGACTGTCTGGTTTGGTCTCTGTTATGAATCAACATCAAATGAATACTAAGGTTAAACCAGTTGTGCAACTTAAAATTGTATAGATATATCTCATTAAACAATGGCACCTGCTAATCACTCTGAAAATCTATGCTAGTTTGTGCTGTGTGATCTGTAGCAGTACTGTCAGTTCTTGAACTAACTAAATTTTTATGCTTTAAGCATTTAGTATTAATGAAAGGATCACCCTGCACATCTGTAGAAAGTGATTAGTAATATGGGTATCTGAATGGCACCATTCCATTAACAATTAGTATTATATTAGTAATAAGAACCAGGCTTCCATTTATCTCATAAGTGTGTAAATTAGTATAGGGGATCAGACAAGTCCTTCCCCTGTTTTTCTGTCTTTGACATCATCCAGCCCGGTTACAGGCTGAAGAGCCACCTGATTGGCTGGGCTCCCCAGTGCATTCCTGGGAGAGGGGTAGTGCCTGACTTTGGAGCAAAATGTACAGGGTTACAGACAGAGCTTATAAAGGAACACTTGCTGCAGCAGCCAGGGAGAACCATATCTGTGAAGTGTGACTGCTGCTTGAAAAGACTAACCAGGAAGAGCTTAGAAAGGGCTGTGTTGTGCTCTGCATTGAGAAAACATCCGAGCTTCAGCGAGAGCCAGTTTCTATCTCCTGCCTGTGGATACTTTGGCCACTGTGTGATTCCCCAGGTTGAGGACAGTTCTTGCTCATGTACCTGCCACCTGGGAGCAGCTACTAACTGCTCCCAGGTGCTACTTGCCCCAATGTACTAAAGGTACATTGGGGCAAGTAGCACTACGTGGGGACTTAAGAGCTCTTGGGGAAGGGACATTGAACTGACTGGATTGATTCTGCATTTATCCACCCAGAGTGGAGTGTGGGACTATGGCGTCGAGAGTCTGTGCCAGGGGTTCCCCAGAGTAAAGAGATATTGTGTGATTTGCATTTACAGTTACTAAATACAGTTGACATAAAGTTTATATTTGTTTTACTGCAGACTGTGTGTTTTATTTTTCCTAGTGGAAACCCCCCGAGGTGTGCTCCACAGTGTCCCGTAGGTGTAGGAACTTGGAATCCCAGTTCCCACTACTTTTCATAAGCAAAAGGAATCGTAAACCCTGTAGACCTCAGAGCAACCTCAGAGTTGCCCTGTGAATGGTATGCACACATTCACATTGTCTCTGATTTTAATAATAAATGCTTTCTTCCTACCAGAAGTCCCTTATAAACAATGAGTAAATTTGCCCATGGGCAGTAACCTATGACAGCCAACCACATTAATGCATTCATTGTTTTTCCTGCAGCTGGCTTTAAAAAGTCAGTCACTGATAGGTTGCTATGAGTTACTGCCCTTGGGCAAATTTGGCCAGTGTTGATAAATTAGCCCCACTGTTTCATTTGTATCATTTATATAATGACTGAGCTGAATTCCAAAGTTTTGCAAACCACCAGTTAGTAAGGTATTAGTGGCAGAGATGCCAGGTTACAGTTATAATAATTCATGAAGTTAAAAAACATGTTGCATGTATGGGGGGCAAGAATTTTGATTTTGCTTTTGTGAATCTTCATCGGTCTACTGATTTAAATGCATTGAAATCACTTGCATTATGAGTCTGGTACCATATTAATTCATTTACTTTATGCATTGGAGATTAATATGCAACAGCATTCACAAATATAACTATACATTCTGCCCTTTATTACCTCATTTGTATAATACAAAGAATATAGAAAAGCAAATACTTACGATTATAATTCAGCTAACAGGAAAAAAACAACATACAGTATATTAGATGATACCTGTCTCTTCATTGAAATAAGAAGCTATGTTACTTTGCTAGATAACTGCAAAACATGACACTGATGTAATTTGAAAGGCAAGTTGATTTAAAATTATTTAGCACACTAGTGGTTGGGAGAAAGGCCTCCAAGGGACATGTACTGGAGTCTTTAATCCCCAGGGTTCTAATTAAAATGTACTGGATAATATTTACTAAGCTACCTGGTCCTACTCCAGGCAATTATTACTTGCAATGTATAATTAATAGAAATAGCATCTACTTACTGACTAATTTATATCTGTATTTCTGTAGAATCATTGTATGTAGACAAGTGCAGTCTATATTTGAGAGTTTTAAATGTCTAAACAGACATCATATATCTATATATCTATATATATATACTATATATATATATATATATATGTATATATATATATATATATATATATATATATATATATATATATATATATATACACACACACACGGTTTTTCTGTCTAGCATATATATATATATATATATATATATATATATATATATATATATATATATATATATATATATATATATATATATATATATATATATATATATATATATATATATATATATATATATATATATATATAATATAAATTTTGATATTTTGACACTATATTAAGTCCTGTTTGGTGCGGTTTTTCTGTCTAGCTGATAGTATTATTGTTTTGAACCAGCACACAAGCATTGGAATTTTTTCCCGTGTGCACCAGTTACAAATTGTCTGGTGTATATATATATATATATATATATATATAGTATATAATCATCATAACGGTGACAAGTGCATTAAGGTGTACAATACAATTCAGAACAGACTGTTTATATAAAATTATATGTAAAATTGTGATGCAATTACTGTTTATTCACATAACTTTTATATCTCAATTAGTGATGGGCAAATCTGCCAAAAAATTTGCGTAACTCCGAAAAAATTTGCAAAACAGCAAAAAATTTGCGAAACGCATTGAAGTTAATGGGTGTCAATTATTTTGATGCAAATTTTTTTCATGTGTGACTTTTGTGTCCAAAGGCATTAAAGTCAATGGGCGTCAATTATTTATTACATTTGAATTGTGGAAATTCGCCACAAATCCATGCCTGGTGAATAAATTTGGCCATCACTAATCCTTATCTCGGTGTTGGAGGAGCCCCTGTTCTAGGCCTAGGTATTTCTTAGATTTTATTTACTTATACATAATATATACTACTCTTTTTATCACACCCAGTAATACACACACAAAAGCAATCCCATTGTAATATTGACACATATATTACAAGAACACAAAATTGGGGAACGTTCCGTTGCAATGTATATATGTATCATATGAAAATACCAGGCAAAAATATATTAGAAATACCTATTAAGCCAAGTATAAGTCATAGAACACGTCCCCTCTATTGCGATATAAGGGAACTTACCGTTATGTGGAACCACAATGTGGGTTGAAAGCGATGTGTATTTTATCTAGTGAAAACTTGAGTGGAACTTTTTAGGACTTGGGAAGACTGGTGTAATTTATACTCCTGTATGTATTGTTATATAGCTTCTCCTATTGAGAAACTACAGGAGTCAATTTTAGGCTTGAACAAGGCACGTAGCATTAACATATCTGTTTTTCAAGCGGCATGGTTTTGTAAGCAGGTGTATAATTCAACCTAAGGTTATATTTACCAGTTTATTTGAATCCCCACAAACATGCTGTTGTATGGCACTTAAACCTTGTCTTCTGGAGATAAAGAAGCTGTTCATTTCACAGATTTGGCTGTTTTCATTATAGTGTTTATCCTTAAACTTGACCCGATGATGGAACAATTCAGCTTCAGTTCTTTTTCCAAATGAAGCTTTTCTGAGCAGCTGTTTTATGAGATGAAATCTACTTTGGATCTCTAGCTAGCCATTTCCAAATTGTATATATGTGCAGTGCATACTATTGCTCTGTTGAGTAAAATCACAAATTACACAAAATCTCTTGGTTAAGATGCAAAACTGTCAGTTGCAAAAGTTGTAAAAACTGCTAAATGGAATTAACAAGACTGGAATTCTATTTATAGCAATTTCTTTAAGACTATAAAACTGAAGCTAAACAAGGAGTCTGGAGAGCAACATGACATAATGCAGATAACCTAAAAATGTTGAAGACCAGTGTGACCCTGATTTTAATTGTGTGATGCTGGCTAGGAGTAGGAACCAACAGCATAATGGCATTGAATGTTGTATTTTGTGGTCATTTCCACATGGGATACTGACATGTGAGCAAACAATATTTTTATAACCTGCATCGATTTACAGAGATTATCAATGAAATTGTTCCCTGCTTCTGTGGAACTTTCTGATATACCTCTGTTAACTTCTCAATATATTCAATATACAATTAATATATATGTATGGAGTGTGGGAGGATTGCTTACCTAAGGGATACTGTCGTGGAAAAACATGTTTTTTACAAAACGTATCAGTTAATAGTGCTACTACAGCAGAATCCTGCATTGAAATCCGTTTTTCAAAACAAGAAATGGATTTTTTTATATCTAATTTTAAAATTTGCTATGGGGCTAGACATTTTGACATTTCCCAGCTGCCCTCAGGTCATGTGACTTGTGCTCTGATAAACTTCATTCACACTTTACTGCTGCACTGCAAGTTGGAGTGATGTCATTACCCCTCCCTCCTACAAGCTGCTGCAATGTAAATAGAGCCTTGTCTGCTGAGCCTGTCAATAGTACAATAGGCAGGAATCAAGATAAGCTCCCACTGACACCACTTCAGAAGGACTGAAATAAGATAGTCCTGTGATCACTGCCCCCAGTTATAAATATTTATATATATTTTTTTTTATATAGATAGTTTATTATATTTGTTTACACAAAAATGAATGGCAGAAACACAGGAGTACACTCCCAGGACTGATGACAGGGAATAGAAAAAAAGGATAAAATAAGGAGGAAAACTTGGAAACTTCATACTTGAAAACCAGGGAAACTTAAGTCTAGGAAGTCTAGGAAGGGTTAAAATAGCTCAGGAGAAAGGAGGCAGTAAGTAGTTAATGGGGAACTCACAACTCACAGCTCCTTTACCCCATCTAGTAACCAGCAAAACAAACTAGGAAGGCAGCAAGGAGAGAAAGCTCCCCCCTCCAAAGGAAAGCAAAGAACAAACTTACAGAAGGCAGGAGCTTTGATAGTGTCTGTGGGAGGAGGGGCTGCTAGTGCAGCTGTAGAGCAGGACGTAGGAAAGTGAAAGTAATTGCTTCCCTGCAAACCATGTGACCTCTCTCCTCCAAACATCACACACATGGGCAGAGAGGGGAGGGGGAGTGTACAGCTAGATTCTCATGTCGTAGTGCGACCTGGCTTTTCATTACAGAGTGGCTGCCTCCAAGCACACAGGTAATGCTGTGCCTGCTGTTAGAGCAGCACAGGATGAATGTGTAATGAGCAGAAATGGAAGCCCCCATGACAAAATACAAACTAAAATAACTTATGCATGGAGTTGTGGATTAACATTTTATTTGCCAGACAGTGTTTATGGATGTGTGTTTTTTATAAAAATGCAAAAAAAAAAAAAAAAAGTTTAAAATGACGACAGATTCCCTTTAGCACAAGAAGACTTTAGAGACAGGTTGCTGCCCCAGCTTTATATGAGACGTAGTAAGGTCTGCAACCTGTAACATATATTTTGATGAAAGAAAAATCTGATTTCAGATAAGGAATTGAAAGGTCCTTCTGGAGTATTTTTTAATTATAATTTGCTCTGCCTACCCACATTTGGTATCCATTCTATCCTACCAAGCTCAGGTTCTGTAGGCAGCTTGGTTTTCTACTTTGGACAATCAACTGTAACATAATTATATTCACAATGCAGCTTTATCAGCAGCTTTATCAGGGTATCATTAATCAAAACATTATTGACCATCTATGTAGTTGCAGGTACATACACTATTTGCTGAAAAATATCCATGCACACTCTATTATCCAGACGCCAACTCTAAAACTGTCTGTCCTATTTAAGACTATTAAATTGATTTCAAGAAGGTTGAGAAAAAAAAATGTTAAGAGCATGGGTTTTCTGGGTAAGCAACTGTATACAAGTCTAACATCATCATGCACAATGCCAAGTGTTGGCTGGTGTGGTGTAAAGATTAACACCATTGAATTTAAGAGCAGTGGAAATAATTCTTCCTA